>NW_021703777.1:5797743-6348832 GCF_005190385.1 Monodon monoceros
TCCATTAGACTGGATATTCCATTAAGACGAACGAATTCTCTGAAATAGGCAACTGGAGCCCTCACATCACACAAAAAGAACATTTTCCTGGAGCATTTTTGGAATTTAACTACTTGAACCTTAATTTCCTTTCAACCCAAAGGAACACCTCATGCAACAATGGAAGAGAAAGTTATGGGCAGAGAGTTATAAACCAAAACAAATTGCCCCAAAGAAAAGGATATTGGGGAAAATAGATGGTGATAATCAATGCTTTTGTTTCCAAATCTCTTAGTCAGAGAGACTGATCTGGTGAAATTTTGAACAGATGTTTTTAGGACTTAAATAGCGTCTGCAAAGTAAAAGCTGGGCCTTGCTGGTTTCCTAGTAGCTGAGGTTGCAGTCTCACCACACAAAGGTCTCAGAACTCCTCACCTCTTAGCCTGATGCCAGTTTTAAAGTGCATGATGTTAAAACAACCAAACAAACAAACCCCCAAACACAGCAATCTTCCTCAAACACAGCTAACTGAAATGCCCCTTATGATACACTGTGGAGTCTCTCCTTGTTTATACCTGGCTCTGTCACTGTGTCTGTGATACAATCGCTTAATGGCTACACTCTCCACCTCAGGAAGACAGAGAGAATATCTCTGTGAGGATAAAGGCAAAATGAGTAGCTGAATAAGTACAATTCACTTGAGATTATTAGAACAGAGAATGCAGTCCAATTCACCTTTATGAGAAGGTTTGCACAGGAAGGCGGCAACCAGGAGGCCTTTACTAAAGATGAGAAATGAACAGTTCTGGGTAGATCTTTGGGGTGCAAGACATGATTCGTGACAAGGTATGGGTAGGGATTAAAATTCAGATGTTAGAGTGAAAAGAATGAGTAAGCATAGGAGATATAAAAGGCCGTGGCATAGGACTTCTATAAATATACTGGGTATCATTTTGTGAGGTCACTGAGAAGCATGAAGCTGGGATAAAAAAAAGTTGTGCTGAAAACCCTGAGATAACTAAACATAATCAAGCATTTAAATCTTTTAAGAGTAGCTGTTAAAGTAAGAAACTAATAAAAAGAAAAGAATTAAAAAGGGAAAACAAAGCCATTTTCTAAGTTTAATGGTAGAAAAAGATAAATATTTATACAATGGAAAAGATTAAAGTATCTAGAAATTATGAGCCTCTGGCATGGCCTCGGAAGTCAGACAGACTTAGGTTTCATTTCTGGTCTCCAATTCACTAACCCTACACCTCCCAAGCCCCATGCAAGTGTCTGAATTTCCCCTGGTCTTGTTTCTTCATCTATAAAATAGCGATAATATTTCTGCATTGTATGTGCTCTAAAGCTTACATTAAATCCAGTGTAAAGTGTCTAGTACACCTGCTATGTTAGTTCCCTTCTTCCTTAAATATGTTGCTGGGAATTGAACTCCACAGAGTAACAACGCAACGCCAATTAAAATCTTTTCATTCACTTCCGCGTTTACTTAATCTGAAAACAGATATCAAGTTTATTACATGCCAGGCATTTAAACATATTAACTTGATCTTCGTAACAACCACATGAAATGGATACTTCTATGGTCCTATTTTACAAAAGAGACATGAAGCAAAGAGAGGTGACACAGTCCACCTAAAGCCACCCAGTATCAGAGCTGGGATTTGCACTCAGGAAGTCTAGTTCCAGAGTCAATAATCTAATCATCACCTTAAACTGCTTCAATACCTATTTTTCTAATAAATGGATAAATGAATGAATGGCTTATTTCGACTGCCAATGGGAACCAGCAGGGACTGGTACCTTGGAGTTCCTCGTTATGTTATGAGTTTCTGTTTGTTAGTCTGTGTACTTATAAAATTTCCTCTCAGTGTACCCTATGCATTTGTTGAATTTTCTCAGGATGTTCACGCACAATTTGATCTGGATCTGAAGGTTTAACTGCTTCTGAAACTGACTTTCAACCAGTCCTAGAACTTTCACTCCCACCTTTGTGCCCACCTCCAAAGGCTGGCCTTTTGGGAATTCCTTGCTGGAAATGCAGTGGTTTCTTAGCTTTTCCTGCTGCAAACTTAGGTGTCAGCTTTCTTAACACTGCTTCTTCAATTCCCACAGCTCTATCTGCTTTTCAAATATCACAAGTTTTTAATGCTCTTTCCTATTTTTTAAACGGTTTTATGCTTTTAAAAGAGTTCGTTCATTTTATTTCAGTGGCAGGCTAAAGAAAAGTAGAGGTAAGTAGTCGGGTTCTGCCATAGCATCTTCAACTGAAAGTTTAGGTCTTGTCTTTAACTCCTTTCTCTTTACACTATTTTCCACATCCAAGCTGTCATCAAGTTCTACTACCTTTTTCTCTTTACTATCTTAATCTGTCCACATTTCTCCATTCCCTCTTTTTTTTCCTCAATGACTTTATGTATTTATGGCCACACCGAGCAGCTTGCGGGATCTTAGTTCCCCAACCAGGGATCGAACCTGCACCCCCTGCAGTGGAAACACAGAGTCCTAACTACTGGACCTCCAGGGAATTCCCCCCTCTTTTCTTCAAAACTTAGTTCAAGGCATTCTTTCTTTTTTTTTTTTTAATTGGGGTATAGTTGTTTTACAATGTTGTGTTAGTTCAAGGCATTATTTCTTGATCAAATGACATCAGCAGTCTCCTCATGGGAGCTCCTTCCAATGATACTCCACTTACCTGAAGAAATTCATGGCTTTTTACTTTGGCTAACTAGGCTTTATGATCTGGCCCCTGGTTATCTTTGCAGTCTCTTCCCTCCCTCTCTCCATCCTCTGCTTTACTCTTTCTGAATTATTTGTGATCTTGTGATTACTATCTAGGAAGCGTTCTCTGATTCTCTTGGGCTGTTTTAGGTGCCTCTCAAGTTTCTCCCATAATAGTCTGCACTTACTCCTACCATAGTCCTTTTTCACACCAAACTGACACGGTCTCCCCGAATTTAAACACCTCTATGGCTTCCTACTGTATTCAGAGTAACTTTCAAACTCTTTATGGTGGCTGAAGATGTCCCAGGTGACGTGTAACTTTGTGATGTCATCTCCTACAATGTTCCCTTTACTTGCGCTGGGCCAGCCATGCTCTCTTCCCCTCTGTTCCTTCAATACACTGAGGTCCTCCTGGAAGACTGAGTACATTTCCTCTCGCCTCTGCCTGTTACGACTCCCCTCCAACTCCTGGCAGAGTACGTTCATTCTACTTGGCACTCAGCTTCATCTCAAGGCCCTTAACTGCTGTATCCAAAATAGTCCACTGCTCCTCTTGTCAGCTCACACATAACTTTATCTGCTCTATGGCACCTACCACAAATTTCAGCCATGAGAGCAGGAATCCTGCCTGTGTCTTTCAACGTATTTTTTATTTCTTCTAAATATTTCAGAAGGATCTAGAAATGTTTTACTTTCCAGTTAAGGGAAAGGAACCAGATAACTTCATATGTGTACACACATTTCCAAGTGGTATCTTCTTTCTTTTTTAATTTTTATTTTTTTATGGAAGTATAGTTGATTTACAATATTATATTTGTTTCAGGTGTATAAGATAGTGACTTAATATTTTTACAGATTATACTCCATTTAGAGTTCTTACAAAACAATGGCTATATTTCCCTGTGCTGTACAGTATATCCTTGTCGCTTATCTATTTTATATCTACTAGTTCGTACCTCTTAATTCCCTACCCCTGTCTTGCCCCTTCCCCATTCCCTCTCCCCAGTAGTAACCATTAGTTTTTTTTTTTTGTTTTTTTTTTTTTGCGGTACACGGGCTTCTCACTGTTGTGAACTCAGGTACAGACCCATGTGGCCTTGGTCCTCCACCAGCACCATTTGCCAAGGGATCCTGCAGTGGTCACACCCACCTATGCCCCAGTAACAGACTCACTGACCTCAGTCCAAGCTGTGGGCTCCGAGGGGGCCCATGACCCAGCTCCTGCCCCTTCTGCCCCATCCTGGACAGGAAACACTCCTACCCACCCAAGGACCCGCAGGGAGCCATGCCCGTCCGGGCTCTAGGGGCACGCTCTCCTACCTTGTTTCTACTGCAGATCTAGAAACGGCCCTGTACCTTGGCACCAGCCCCTCTCAGCCACGGGCTGGGAACACTCCTGCCTGTACAGGGACCCTCCAAGAGATATGCCATCCACGGCCCTGGAGATAGGCATGCTGACCTTGGTCTGACTGCAGGTCTTGAGGTAGCCCTGCAGTACAGCTCTAGCCTCTCTTAGCCATTGTCTGGGGATGGTCCTGCCCACCCAGGGATCCAGAGGGGGACACATCCATCTGCGGTGAGCGAATCACTTTTTCAGTACATCCTTATGGATACCAGATTCTAGTCCTGTTCATTGTCTTTGAGGTTTGGTCATTGACCTGTAAACTAGACTGGAATTCTTCTAGTCTCCTTTGACGTCTGGCTATGACTCTACAAGCTTATGTTTCCAATTTTCTCCCACCCTTCTGACTTGAAATTACTCAGAACAAAAACTGCCTTTTTGGGAAAAGAATCTAAAAAAAGAGTGGATATATGTGTATGTATAACTGATTCACTTTGCTGTACACCTGAAACTAACAAACACAACATTGTAAATCAACTCTACTCCAATAAAAATTAAACAAATAATAATAAAAAAAAAAACAACTGCTCTTTTTCCCAAAGCCTTGAAAGCAGAAGCTGGGAAACTTGATATAAACTCCAGAGAAATCACCACAACAGTTCATGAATGCATAACCATTGTTCCTGCTGCTGCGTGAACCCCTCAGAAAGTTCACTGGAAGACCCAATGACATCACCAGAGGTATCCAAACTGCAGAGGATGCTTTCAGCCCAACATCTTAAAATCTTCGCTACAGGCTGCCCTCCAGACTTAGAAACTTTTTTATAGTCTTCTCCAATCATTAAGTTGTTTTTCTTCTGTCTCCATAGAAATGCCTGTTATTAAATAACTGATTTCTAACACCTTATAGGCCTAACTTTGATAGGAGCCCAACTTCACCATCACCTCCTGAAATGAGACCCAACTGCTTCACTGAACTGACCTATTTTTAGGGACTAGGAGACAGGTTCAGTGAGATGTGCAGCAATCTACCAACTCAACTTCTGGACTGTGAAACTTCTTGGGGAAGTTTCAAAGGCGGGAAATGAAAGGTAGAAGAATATGGCATCCTTAAATACGCCACTTTGGCAAAAGGATTATTTTGAGCTGAAGGCAACTGAGTAGAAGTGGATATAAGAAAAAATTCTCTGCCTTCCCCCTATTTGACTAAAAGCAGGACATAAATCTGCAAAGCTGTCCCTCTTCCCCCCTCTTCCCTACCATGAAGGACAAAAGCTCATCCCCAGACACAACTTTGTACTTTTATCAAGGGAGAAGGCACCCACTTCAATCTATGTAACAGATCTTACTCTTTTTACTGTGCTTTTTCTGGTAATCTCCCCATAACTGGCCTCCTCCACAGCTTTTTTTTTTTTTTTTTTTGTCTTTTGCTGAAGGTGGTATTTAAGTCAGAGTTCTAAGCCACTGCTTTGAGTTACTCATTTTTCCTTGGGATAGCCCATGTACACATGAGGTATACATGTTCATAAGCTTCTGTTTCTCTTGCTTAAAAAAAATAAAACCATGAAATGGGTGTGATAACCTAGGAATTGCATATAGAGATGAGAGGAAAGGATACAACTCTGGGGCACTCTGACATTGAGCTCAGAAAGATGAAGAGGAACCCCTGAAAGAGACTCAGAAATAGGGACCATTTGGGTGGGAGAAGAGCCTGCAGACAGGGGGCCTTGAAAGTCAAGTAAAAGGAGAAGGCAGTTTGAGAAGGCCAGAGAGGACCACTGTGCTAGATGTCCTGAGAAGCCTATTTGCAACATGGAAATCATTGTTGCCCTTGACAGCAAGAGTAGAAGGCCTGACTAGAACACATTTAAGAAAGAGCTGAGATATAGGAATGAAGTCAGCAGCTATAAAGAATTATTTTTTTTAAAAAAAAAAAAGGATGGAAAAATGCAAGAGGGAAGAAAAATTAGAGGCAGATGAAGTTTGTGTCAAATGTTGAATTTCTGCCTTTGGACGATCAGAGATTGTAAAAGCTACTCAAGAACGCTTTGGAGTCTCTCACTTTTTAATTATAAAATGTTGTAGGCATACAAAACAGTATAGAGGCCATTATAATTGAACGCCTGTGTACCCCACAGCTTTTTTGTCTGATCTTAAATTGGGGCTTCCCAACATTTTTCATGTGTTGATTTACATATAAAATTACAATAATATTTGTAGAAAGCAGGGTATATAGAGGCAGCCCCTGGACAGACTGGGTTACCTGGCTCAGGACCATGGCAACCCAAGGATCTTCTTGACTGAGGGATCACTGTGTTCGGACAGTACCTGTAGCATCCTCCTTGAGAAATGGCAAGTTAGATAAAGTTGTTTATTGCGTTGTTGGTATCTTGTATACGTTGTAAAGTTTTGTTTTTTTGATTTAGCAAGTACTGAGAGGGATGTATTAAATTTTTAATGTAGATTTCTCTTTCAAATTATTGTACTTTTTATACTTTTAAGACTTACTGGTGCATACACGTTTAGAATTAATGTAACTTTCAGGTGAGTTGTTCCTTTTCTTATATGTTCCTCTTCAGCCTTAATAATTGTTCTTCTCATAAAGTCAATTTTGCCTGATATAAACACCAACTTTCTTTTGCCGTTTATTTTCCTGTTATCTATTTTTCTATCTGTTTACTTCCAATCATTGTGTCTCTGACTTTAGACGTGCCTTTTATAAACCCCAAACAGCTGAATTTTGCTCTTTTGAGTCCATCTTACAGTTTCTATCATTAAACATCAAGTTTAACTCATTTATATTAATTTTGATTAGTTACATAGTAAATTCCTATTTATTTCTATTATCTTATGTACTTAATATTTACCATGCTTTTTTTTTCCCCTTTGCCCTTTTTCTTTTCTGCTTTGTAATTAAGTTTCCTCTAATCGGGCTTCCCTGGTGGCGCAGTGGTTAAGAATCCGCCTGCCAATGCAGGGGACACCAGTTTGAGCCCTGGTCCAGGAAGATCCCACATGCCACGGAGCAGCTAGGCCCGTGTGCCACAACTACTGAGCCCGCATGCTACAACTACTGAAGCCTGCACACCCAGAGCCCGTGCTCCGCAACAAGAGAAGCCACCACGATGAGAAGTCCGCGCACCGCAACTAGAGATAGCCCGCACGCAACAGCAAAGACCCAATGCAGCCAAAGATAAATAAATTAAATAAATAGGGCTTCCCTGGTGGCGCAGTGGTTGAGAGTCCGCCTGCCGATGCAGGGGACACGGGTTCGTGCCCCGGTCTGGGAAGATCCCACATGTCGCGGAGCGGCTGGGCCTGTGAGCCACGGCTGCTGAGCCTGCGCGTCCGGAGCCTGTGCTCCGCAACGGGAGAGGCCACAACAGTGAGAGGCCCGTGTACCGGAAAAATAATAATAATAATAAATAAATAAATAAATAAATTTAAAAAATAAAATAAAGTACAATGGTACATCTTAACTATTTAAAAAAAAAAAGTTTCCTCTAATCATGTATCCCTTTCTTACCTCCTTCCCACCTCCATCTGCATGGGTTTGGAAGTTATACATTCTACTTTTATTTTTTAAGTTTACTCTTAAATTTTTAACATGCATTCTCTGATCTCTTGCTAAATGTTTATCACCCCCTTTCATCTTACCAGTTATGGTTCCTCATTTTTCGTTCCACCTTGTTGTTAAAAGCCCTTAAGTTAATCATTATTATTGTTATAGTTCTTTAGCTCTATGCATATTTCTTAATTTATTCAGTCATCATTTCCTCTTGTATCTCGTGACATTTTGTACCTATTTTCTTCTTGAATAAGTAAATTTTCTAGTTCTTTTGTGAAGATCTGTAGTAAATTCCATCAGAACTTATTATATCCTTTCTCTTCAAAAATAATTTAGCTGAGTATATAATTCTACATTGACTTTTTTTTTTTTTTTTTTAGCTTTTACATGATAGTATTTCATTTTCTTCTCGATTTTATTCATTTTGTTGGAAAAAAATATGGGATTAGCTTCCTTGGAGGTACCTGTCTTTGCTCTATTTTGCTCTTCCCTATTGACTATGGTGTTCTGTATTCACTGCTTTCTGCAGTCTGGATTTTTACGTGACATTGACCTTCTTAAATCTAAGGATTCATGACTCTCATACATTCCGTAAAATTATTCTTCCCCACTTCTTCTCATTATTATTATGGAATTCCAAGTGTTGTAATTTTTCACTCTGATTCTTCCTCTACAGATAAACCACTTTCAGCTCATTGAGACGTTTCTTTTGGAATTTACCTTTGTATTGCTAAACATATATTATCACTGATATTATTATTATTTCTTAATTTGGATGTTATTTGTTGACTCCCTACTATGGAAATTGAGAAATTTACCTTTCTTACAATTCTCCTCCAGCCACACATCCTTTCCTTCTGTTCCCTTAATATAACTGCATAATCATTTTGGCTATGCTGTATAAACACTTGAGTCATGTACTACACTTTCTGCTACCACTTGACATGATTCCATTTCAGAAGCCCTTTTCCTGGATCCAAAGTCTTCATTCTTCTAGATGCTTTCCTTTGTTTGCAAGGAATACAGATTTCAGTAGGAATCAGAGAATGGGTTTAAGTTTGAGATTTTTATTTCTGAAAATATTTTAATCTACCTTGCCATTCAACTGATTGCCTGGTGGGATAAAAAAATTCTAGATTACAAATATTTTCTTTCAAAAAATTGAAGAAATTGTTCCCCTTTTCCCCCTAGAATCTAGTGTAATAATTGAGAATTTAGAGGTCATTCTGTTTCTTGATTCTTCAAACATAATCACTTATTTTTGGATGTGTAGGATACTGTCTTTGTCTCCAGTGCTTTAAATTTTTCAAATCCAATTTATTGGGCACTCAGTTTGTCCACGCAATCTGGAAACATATGCTTTTCAGATTGGGGATGTTTTCTTGAATTATTTCCCTGATGATTTCAACTCACTTTTCTTTCTTTTTACTCTCACATGAGAACTCTTATTATTTGGATGTCGAAGCTCCTTAACTATCTTTTCTATTTTCTTTGTCTTGTTGTGCTTTCTGGAAGTTTTCCTCAAGATTTTCTTCCAAACTTTTAAATTATTTTTTATTTCTCCTCACATACTTGTATTATCAAAGCACTCTTTTCTACTCATTGAATCTTCCTTTTTAAGAGTTACCTGTCTTGCTTCAAAGACACAATATCTTTCCTCTCTATGGAGTGCTGTGTTAAAAATTTCCTTCTACTCCTTTCATTGGCTCTATTTTCTTTGATCCTTGGACATTGATTCATATTTAAGAATAAGTCACTAAAAAGCTGATTAGAAATTCTACGTGTGTATTTGGGGCTAGTTGACAGATGGTCTTCTCCATAGGGTGATCAGGCTGGACTGTTTTGGGGGGAAATTTCCTCAACTCAATGTCTTCAGCTATTTTCTCTGCTTCCTCAGTTTCTTAAAAAAAAAAAATCTTTCCAATTCTTGCCTTAGGTCATATGGCTGATGCCAGCATTCTGGAACCAAGCACGGAAAGAGGACTCATCCCCACTCAATGTGCAGACTTGCACTTACACTGTTTTACAACATTAACTCCACCCTAAGCTGAGCCTGATTCCTAAATGCAGAATCCATGTGAATTACTTTGTGTCCAAGGTTGGGAGGGGACAGTCATCCAGACACCTGGGGCCGGCAGAAGATCTGCAGGCCTTTCTGATTCTTATACACACTTACGATCCAGTTTCTTTTTATTCAGTCCAACGTGAACCCCATTTTCAAAGTACGAGTCACCTCTGATTCTTGGAGTTCCATAGCATGAAGCAGCTTTCTTCTTGTTCTTGGAAGCTGGTTTAGTTTTGGCTTTCTCTCTTACAGTCAGCAAGATATTGCTTCCTACTTGCTGAGGTACTCCTCACTTTTCCAACTTCCAATATTTTTGTTATTGTCTCCTTTCTCCTCTCCACAATTTTCTGTCCCTTTGTGTTTAAACTCTAAATAAAATATTTTGACTATAATATTAGTGAAGTTTCAAAAAGAACACATGCAAACATATGTAACCCATCTTTCTGGTTTAAGCAGAATTCCAGTTCTCTCTTACGCTGTGTCTTATCTTCTGTTTAATTACTTACTGAGTTTTTAAAAACACATTTACTATATTCTTCAGTTTAGCGTTTCTAATATTTTCTCAAACCCATTTTTCTGTGGTTTCATGATATTTTCTTATTTGGGGGTCCTTTTTTATGTAATTTTAAACCTACTAATTTGAAAATTTCTATTTAATTTATTCAAGTACTTGAAATTTGGGGGGATTTAGTTCTGTCATTTGTTGGTGCTGCTTACTCTTCCTCAGGTGTCTGTTTCTTTGTGCCTTTTTAAGGTTTGATTGTGAGCTCCTCAGGTTGTCATCTGGGGAAACCTGTTCATCCTTCAAGGAGGACCACCCTTCTGAGGGTTTTTTGTTTATTTGCCTGGGGTTAACATTGGCCTGGAACAAAAATGTTTCTTAATTTGGGGGATCCTAGTTCATGCAGATTAGACAAATTTGAGTCCCCAACTGGAATGTAGCACAGATCCGTGAGTAAATTTCTCAGAGAACATTTTTTTCCTTGTATACACAGAATTCAGGTCAAAAAAAGGACAAGCTTCTTCGTTTTTATCTTTCTGTGTGGGTTGGTTGGATTTGTTTTCTTTTCCTGGCAGATACTTTCCCTGAGACAGCTGTATTTTAAAGAGCCCCCCTCCCTTTTTTTTTTTTTTTTTGCGGTACGCGGGCCTCTCACTGTTGTGGCCTCTCCCGTTGCGGAGCACAGGCTCCGGACGCGCAGGCTGCGGACGCGCAGGCTCAGGGGCCATGGCTCACGGGCCCAGCCGCTCCGCGGCATGTGGGATCTTCCTGGACCGGGGCAGGAACCCGTGTCCCCTGCATCGGCAGGCGGACCCTCAACCACTGCGCCACCAGGGAAGCCCCCCCCCTCCCTTTTTTAAAGGTAGGGTTGGGGGGAGTTTAACTCCACAGCCCCTGCAGGCCAGTGGCCCCGGCTCCTTTCCTGAGTGGGCGTGGCACTCACCACGTGATCACAGTGACCAGCTCCCAGGGCAGCCACCTGTCAGCTCTCAGGCCAGCTTCACTGGCTTATGGCGCCCTCTTCCTTCCCGATTCCTGGAGATTGCTGTCGTCCTCTTGCTCATGCAGATGAGCATGGATAAGGATATTTGCTATTTTTTATCTAGTGTTTCTAAGTTTTAATATTAGGAATTATCTCAGATCATCCTGTCTGCAACACCACTAGTCTCTACTGTCTTATTTTTATCTTTGCCAACAATGGGTTTTACAGGCAAGGAAGTGGAACCTTGTGGACGAAATGACCAACCCAGGAGCAGGCAGGAAGTGGCAGAGCCAGGGTCACCTCTCTCCTGGTCAGTGTTCCCTCCAACACACTGTGTCCCTGGATCTCTTCCAAAGCCTTCTGACTTTAATATACACTAAGGTATACAAGCTAACGGTGCCAGACCCAGTTCCCATGTGTGTGTGTGTGTGTGTGGTGGGGGGTGGCAATTCTCTGACACAAGCTGGGTGCCCTATAACTTGACTCAATTCTGACTCTCTATATACAGCATCAAGACCACAGGTTAAGCGATTTGTCCCACAAGACTGCCCTCTCTTCAGGTTTCAGATGCCAGTCAAAAGTCCAGGTGGCTACCTGTACTTCTGACCAACAGGCTATAAATCAGGGGTTCCTACAACCTCCTCTCTGTCTTCGACTAATTTGCTGGGGTGGCTCACAGAACTCAGGAAACCTGTTTGCCTACCACATTACCAATTTATTACAAAGGATATTAAAGCCCGAGGAAGAGCTACTTCGTGCCAGGTCCCAAACAAGGGAGCTTCTGTCCTGGTGGAGTTTGGGGGCCTGAGGTGGTTCATAACAAGAGTTCTAGCTCACCAACCTGGAAGCTCTCCGAACGCCCTCCATCTGGGTTTTTATGGAGGCTTCATTACATAGGCCCAGTTGATTAAATCACTGGCCATCGGTGAATGATTCAACCTCCAGCCCTTTTCCCATCCCCAGAGGCCAGGGGGTGGGATTGAAAGTTCCAACCCTCTGTTCTTGGTTGGTTCCCCTGGCAACAGCCCCCTTCCTTAGGTGCTTTCCAAAGTCACCTCATCAACATAAACTCAGGTGTGGTGGAAAGGGCCTTGTGACGAATATCAAGACACAGTTATAGCTCTTATCACTGAGGAAATTCCAAGGGTCTTAGAAGCTCTGTGACAGAACCAGGGATAAAAACCAAATAGATACTTATTATAAGTCACAACGTCACACAAGCTCTTGTTGATATCTATTATCTAACATTCAGAAGAAATAAGTATCAAGTACACAAAAATTAATAGAAGCTAAAAATCCCGAGGCTTTCATATTTATGCCCGTATCTTCCACTCTGCACCTCTTACCTCTTCTGAAAATCTCTTGCTACTAGATTGTTCTTCAGAACTTTGAGCTAACAACACAGCTAAGGCAAGGCTTCAATGTACTTGCCAAAATAGGGTGGTTAAAAACAAAACAAAACAAAAAAATGACAAAAATACCAAAGAGCTGACAAACGCAGTCAGCTGTGATACACGGATTTGCATTGTTGAACTGGCAATCGAACACTGACAAATAAAGTAAGAGTATTTACACTATCTTAGTTTTCACAGACAATAAAATTCAAAGGCACTTGTAATGCTGAAAAGGTCTGGCAAAAATGTTTTCTTTAATAAATCAAAGAGTAAAGAGTTTAAAGCGATGAACTTGTGTATCACCGTCTCCATTTGTCTCTCCCTGGTAAAGAAAGTGAAGTACTCCTGTTCTTAGCAGTCTACAGGCATGTGGAGCACATACTGCTCAGAAAATTCCAAGATGTTTACACAAGATCAAGTTAATTAAAAGATACTTTGAAACACAGCAATCGACTTCTATTTGTAAACATATACATTCTGTATTAATGATTTTCTATCTTTTTTTTTAAAAAAAGCAGTAAGGCTCATTTTTCCAAATTAAATGTTATCAAGGAGTCCTAAATATGAAATAGATTAAAGTAAAGTGTTCTCTTTGAAGAAGGGGAGGAGATCTCCTGCCTCCTGGCTGGTCGGGGCAGAGGCACCTCCAGAAAATTAAGGAGTCCTCAGAAACAGCTATGAATGAACCAAATCCTGCATGGAGGTTTATTGAATCTAAAGATCACGTGTGAAGTTCCTAATCTGATGGAATAAAGACATATTCCATTTGCAGGGTCAGTGTATCGAGCAAGCACAGCAGGTGCAGGGATTGAGCCCGGTGCTATTTTTAAGGGATCATGAAAATATTTTGATTTTAGTTTCTTTAAAATTAATATAATAAATATAAATGCATAACAATGAATCCAGATTAGATTATATTTGTCTTTATACTAACATGGTCATAAGGAATAATTGTAATTTTTATTTTGGAGTAAGGGGCCCACCAGAGGCAATAGTGCTTTGGGCCCATGAAAGTCATAAGGCAGCCTTATCCATCTGCCCCATTAGTTACTGGACAGGATGCTGTGGTCCCAATCCCAACAACTTTGGAACATTCTGCAGAATTAAAGAGGATCGATTCTGTTACAAGTTTTAGTATACAGGAAAATTCACATGTCACTCTTGATGTCATAATATTTAGTAATACAGATGGAAGTAACTATACAGATACAAATTACAATGTATTTAAATTGCTTCAAAGGTTCTGTCAAGAATATAACTGAAATTACGCCATTTGCAGCAACATGGATGGACCTAGAGATTCTCATACTAAGTGAAGTCAGACAGAGAAAGATAAATGTCATATGATATCACTTATATGTGGAATCTAAAAAATATGATACAAATGAACTTACTTACAAAAGAGAAATAGACTCACAGACATAGAAAACAAATTTATGTTTACCAAAGGGGAGGGATAAATTAGGAGTTTGGGATTAGCAAATTATTATATATAAAATAGATAAACAACAAGGACCTACTGTATAGCACAGGGAACAATCTTAAATATCTTGTAATAACCTATAACATAAAAGAATCTGAAGAAGAATATATATATACATATACATGTATAACTGAATCACTTTGCTGTGTACTTGACACACAACATTGTAAATCAACTATACTTCAATAAAATTTATTTTAAAAGGAATAAAATACTGCCCCAAATGGAAGCCTGCTCTGGTTGAGAACTTGGTTGGCTGCAGCCTCTTCTAAGAGCTGCAGATGCTCAGGTGACAGGGGAATTTAAAGGAGCCGTCCGGTCCTACTACCTCAAAGAAATCCTCTTCAAAGTGCATTTTCAGGCAGTAGAGATGACTAATGATGTTCTTCCACTCACACTATAGTTTTCTTTTATTACAACAATTTTTATATGTGTGATAGAAATAGTGTTCCCTGGAAGTATTGCTGGAGAGTGTATAACATTTAAAGAAATAACCCTGTTACATAAGCCAGCTTTGTGCTTGAAGATTATTAAGGTGAAGTGTGAATTCATTCCCTTTAACCATCCTTTTCCCCTTTGTTGTAGCTTTTCTTTCCTCCATGAAAAAAACCCAAAAATGGCCCAAGCTAGGTAGAAAACTCTATCCATTGTCACCGCTGCCTGAGAGAGAATAAATCTGTGTTCTAGAGTCAACTCTCAAAGATACTCTACATTTTATTATAAGTCTTCCTGAAAACATCTTAAACTGCTTTTCAATAGCTAAATGTTACCCGTTTTCTACTGCATTGGGCACACTGACGTGACCTCTCGGAAGGAGAGATTTCTGATGAACGTGAGGCTCTGTACCCAGTGGGTTTGATGTGAGTGACACGCCCACGCCCCTTCGGGCAAACATTCACGTTTATGCTGCATGCAAACACTCTCACTAAAATCTCATACAGTAAGTTAACATGTCTTATTTTACTTAATTCATTGTTGATTACTTTATTCCCATTGTCATTCTAATCCCAAGAACAAATATCAATAAATGGTCCAAGTCATGAATATTGCCTCGTCCATCTGATTCTACAGAACAAAATTAACCAGAGCATCGGAACCATTTGTCCATGAGTCTTCTGAAAAACCATAAAATACATCATTTGATAGTATCACTTTGTTTGATGAAAGCTTTGGCCACTGTAACACACAGCTTTATGATATTATTTTTTTCTATTTTATGAGCTTCATCTTGTAGGTGATTTTGAAACTGATTTTGAAGAAATACTTTAGCATTAAAAAAAGCGTTTTTCACTTTATTGCTCCTAACCAACTCTTCCTCTTTTTAGTTACACACACACACACAAAATAAACCCTCTCAGGTTTTGCACCAGTGCTGTGTAAACGCTGCAGCAACAGCGTTATTTAATAAATTTATTACCAGGAACTTGTCAAAGAAGCACACATGCAGATTTAGACCACCTGCATCTCCATAAACATGAAGCACTCATTTAAAATAGTGACTGTCCCTTCTTCCTGAATTGACTGCTATGATTACTCTCAGTGAATGGGTTGACCATCCTTCCATGGGTCTCCACTATCAAGTTGATTTTCAGGGAGCAGAGCAATCAGACGACAGATGCCATGTCACAAGATAGAATTTACAGAATTTTCTTTTGGGGCCTGTTTTCAGAGACTTGAAGGTTCTGCTTTGTACTTCCTGTTTCTAACCAGTGTTATATGTTCCCACTTAAAAATACAATTTAAAAACAGTTTAAATTCTGCTTTTAAATTGGCAAATAGAAATGACACTAAAACCACAAAGCCCTGAATTTTTGGAATCCTCATGTTAGACTCTAAGAACTCCAACTTTTTTGAAAGAAGGGAACATTTTTATCTTTTACTGTATCTTATCATTTTACCTTTTATCATTATTCTCATTTATTTTTTAATACTTTTATCATTATTATCATTTTACCTTTTATCTCATCGCGTTATCCATACACTGCCTTGCCATCTTTAATATCTGGCGACTAAAATAATATGGGGTAAGTCTTCTAAACAAAAAATTGGTTCGACACCATTTTTTTTTAAAGCCAGTTAGTTTGGTGCAAAATACTTTTTAGAAAACCCAGCAGTGTGACTACTTGCAGATGTTCTGACCAAGAACTGCAGGGGGTGAACTGAAGTTGGGCTGCAGGCCTGCTACCACGGACTCGCCAGCAAGAGAAAAGTACTGCACTTTTCAATCATTAACTACGTGTACTTTTCCTCTCTACACTGCAGGCTTGAACAACAACAACAATGCCCCATAATTTAGAAGATGTTGAAAATAGCCTTCTACTGATTGGGTCAAAACCTTTACTGACATCAAAACACACACACTTACTTTCCTTAATCTTCAAGTAAGATTGGAATTATGTAAGAAGCCCCTAGAAGAGCAGAGAATTCCTTAGGAAATCTTTGTTAGTTTTAGAATGTTTTCTAAGGTTATATAGTTGTTGGATGTCCATTATAAGAAATGGACATCAAACAGCTTTGAAATTTGAGGGGAAAGTAATATTTTATGGTCCTGCTTTTTTAAAAAAGCTTATTTTGGAAGGACCTATGTTAGAATGAATGTATGCACGACCCCTATATGCCAAATATTTCCAGTTAGAAACACTGGTGGCACTTTGGTGATTGAACCATCTGATATAAATGTATGACCAACTGATCATGAAATTGTTATGTCACTCTGTGTGGTATAAACAACGCTAATCTGGAGAAACTTTGCTATAGTTTTTTTTAGTATGTTCCCAACAAATCCAGAGTTCACAAGTTCACTACCAAGCTGGATCCTAATCTCAGGGAGGCAGTGATCTAAGTGCAGGTAAAAGAAAATGAGGGAGACATAGTCGGTACCCACCCTCAAGAATGGCCACAGTTTTACAAGTGAAGCAGAGATGCAAGCAATTAATGTATACACTGCTTGATAAGGCTCACGCATATGACAGAGGGTAGCACAGGGAAGTGACTAACTCCAAGAAGGAAGAGGGGAATGATGGAGAAGAATGGACAGAGAAAGGTTAGAGCAATAACAAATGGGGTGGTCTTTAGGGGAGACCAGGACCTGTCAGATACACGTGGGAAAGAAGCCGAATAAGAGGCAAGAGGACAGCACCTTTATTCCCACTGAAACACGGCATCAGCAGAGCGCTGAGTGGTGAGCTGAAAGAGCAAGGATGGCTTGGGATAATACTTCTGAAGTTCAAAACCAAATCTATCAGAAGCAAGGTTTCTTTATTATTTCTCCTTAATCTTTTTCCCAATTGACAGTGCACTGAAGGAATTGTAAAAGGATAGTGTGAAACCCCCATATGTGCCCTCCTTTTAGTAGTATAACATGCAGAAAAGTCACCAAAATTAGCTAGAAGTATCACTGAGTTATCACAAAATATATCAGGTCCAGAGATAGAACATTATGCTCATTTTAGAAGCAGGCTTCAGGCCCCCTTTTGGTCACCTACACCTTTTTCCTTCATAAAGAGAATAATTATTTTGTCTTTTATGATATTACCTTCTTTCTTTTAAAGAGTATTTTCAGCATCTATATATGTAGTCCTAATAACTATGATACAGCTTTGCCTGTTTTTAAACTTTATGTAAAGAGGATCATAGAGTATGCATTATGTTCTGATGGGTATCTCAACATTATATTTGAGATTAATTTAATTTTTTGCATGTATAAGCAGTTCCATTTTCATTGCTGTATAGTGTTCAATTTTATAAACATGCCATAACTTCTTTTACGATATTTAGCAATTTGGGTTCAGTTTATTTTATTTAGAAATTTGGGTCCAGCTTTCACTATTAAAATTAATGGTGCTAGAAAGATTATTGTATGCATCTTGGCACAAATGTGCACACATTTCTACTGAATATATAAATGAGCAGAAATGCTGGGTCACAATGTATATGAATTTTCAATTTTAGGAGATAATGCCATAAGTGGTTGTTTCAATTAACCTTCCCATCCACTCCCATTGGTCCGTATCCTCTCCAACACTTAGTATTTTCAGTCTTTTAAATTGTAGCCATCCTAATACCTGTGTCACAGTATCTCTTTATGCTTTAAACGTGCGTTCCTTTGATTACTCATTAGCTTGGATATCTTTCATACATTTTTTTTAACTATTTGGATATCTTCTTTTGTGACATGCTTTTAATTGCCATTTTTCTATTGTGCTGTCAGGTTGATTTTTTTCCTCCTTACTGAGTCCCAGTTCTTCACATAAATCTTTGTCTGTTATGTGTGTTTAAGATATCATTTCATACTCTGTAGCTTGCCTCTTTACTCCATTGATGATGTCTTTTGATGAGCAGTTTCTTCATTTTACTGCAGTCCAATCAGTCTTTTCTTTTATGGCTCATGCTCTCTGCATCACAGTTTAGAAGTCTTTCACTGTTCTGAATTCATTAAGAAATTCTCTCATGTTTCTACATAACTTCTAGAAACCAAGAAAATAAGCCGAAGGACATAGAACGCGAGATCCCCTCCCTGGGTACTCTTGGTGAGAGACTCTTAGAAGTGACTGGGAAGATAGAAAGGAAGTCATAATCCCCAGAGGCTTTTGCAGCGGATGTGTGGGCTGGCCTGAGCTTCACAGTGGCTTTCCAATGACCTTGAGATCCACCCATTTCTCTTCTGCAGATTGGGGTATTTGTGGGAACTTGTGAGAATTTCCTGAGAATTGTAGCAGCTTTTGAAAAGCTTTTGAGAAGTTCTACTTTGTTACTTGTGGCTGAGGGCAGTAATTTTCCGTGGTAGCTTCTCAGCTCTGCGGTCCTCCCTCCCATCTTCCAGGGTGGATGGAAGCCTCCAGGGCTCCCATTAAATGCTCTGTACCTGGAACGCATCCAGTAGCTGCTCTACTTCTGACTGAACCCTGACTTGGCTCTAGTTTTGTTGTCTTGTCTCTTTGTATGCCTGGTTATCTTTTTTGTTGGACATTGTATTCCTAAGAGTGCTTTTTAGAAATAATTTGAGCCAAAGTGAGAATTTAGGTTTGTTCGTATTGGGCACCTAGTGTCACTAGTGATCCAGAATTGCATTAATTCTGTTCCAGGCACTGAAATGATGTGAAACGAGCTGCAGGTGCTTTGAGGCACGTCTGCTTCCCGCTCACACTTCATCCTAGGGTTGAGCCTTGAAGGGCCACCAAAGTGAGGGACGCTCACCAGGTTCCTGACTGGGTGGGCCCTGGACTCCTACTTTGGCCTCTCAGACTGCCAGCTGCTGGGCCACTTCTGAAATTGTTAAATACCTCTACACATATTACCTCTACACGTATTTCCCTGTATAGGGAAAAGGAGCCCCAAATGCCAAGCTCCCCTCCCTGATTTTTACCCCCTTTGGATCTTTGTCTGTTATCTCATCCCTGCCACGTTAATTCTCCAAATTCTTGCACCAAAAATGATTTTTAAATATTTTTTCAGCTTTTCTAATTGTCTTTGGCGAGAGTAATGATCCAAATTACTTAATTAGTTATAAAGAGCAGAAGTCGCCTATGGTGACTTAAAGTTTATTTCTTTAAATATCATTCATTAAACACAAATCCCTCATCATGCATAATAATAAACTTCAGTTGAGTTAAAAAGGCTTACATAAAAAACTAAGAAATGGAAAAAGTTATAATCTTAATATGATAAGGGCCTTTCTAAGTCAGATATAAAAACTAGAAACCAGAAAGAACAGAAAGAGAGGGAGAGAAAGAGATTCTACTATATAAAATTTAAATATTTCTGTACTTTAATATTTTTTAATTTTAATATTTTAAAGCAAAGTTATTTGGGGGGGCGGGGTATATTGGAAATCTCTGTATCTCCCTTTCAGTTTTGTTGTAACCTAAAACTTCTCTAAAAAATAAAGTCTTTAATGTGAAAAAAAATAGCAAAGTTAAAGGACAAGTTATAGACTGAGAATAAGTATTTGATTCATATCTAATGACACATTCTTTATGTCCATCATCTATTACTCTCAACTGCACTTTTATTTTCTTTTAAATTTTCTTACTTTGTACATTTTCTTTTCTTTTTTTTCTTATCTCAGATTATTCTCTCTATAGCTTTACATTCATGCTTCACAGATTTTAAAGACTTGTTGTTACCCATTGAGAATGTGGAATACTTTTTAAATGATTTACTCATTAATTTAGTGAGTATTTATTGAATGTCCATTGAATGTCCACTCTCAGTCACACAAATGTTTTAGGAGCTGGGGATATAATTGTTAACAAGAAAGACAAATGTTCTTATTCTGATTGTCAATCACTGTAAGGGTTCTATTTTTCTTATGAAACTTGAGGTGTTTCCCTTCTCTTGTCCTATAGTACCTGGCAATTATAAGTGTGTTTTTATTTCTGTTTATTAATCTTCAAACGAGAGGAGGGCCAGGCAGACCTAGTGTGCCAATGGGAAGACCATGAGATTATCTTTGACTTCGTTCCTTCTGGGTTCACTTGTTTCCTCGTTAAATCCTTTCCCTTGCATTTAGCTGGATGGTTTATGGAGGTTGTAGCTCATGGCTGTTTTACTCTTTGCAGTTCTCTGTCTTAGCAGCTGGATACATAGATGTTCTCCTAGACTTACTGCCTAGTCATATAAGTGGATGACTCAAATGAAAAAAACAAAATCGTCACTACTTATTGTACCAAGGCTCTTGTGCCTTATCTCTTCCGTGATTATAGCCATTTCTTTGTTAACCTGCCTTTTTGTTTTCTGGGAAATACAATTATCAATAAGATGTACTAAAGCTGAGAGTGACTGAGGGTGTTTGAATCAGCACTGGCTACTTCAGAAAGCAGGGGACCCATAGTAGAGGGAGAGCCGCCAAGATCTCGTTAGTAGGGAATTTACATGTTGAATAAGGGTTCAGGTAGAGGCAGAGTCTGACAGTTTTCTTTCAGCAAGAATACAATGTAAATCTTTCACCGTAGCATTTTTCTTTCTTTTTTTTTTTTAGTGTAGTTCTAGTCTGGTAGTTTTCTGTATGTCTTTGTAGGAACTTTCCTTGTAAGTGTTATAGGGTGGGCCATATTAGGGGCTAATCAGATCCCATTTTCCCCCAGGGTTAATTTTTTAGTTCAATTCCTAATGCTACATTTCATCATGTGTATCTTTATTGGTATTTATAAGTAAATGTGTTGGTATTTAAATATACATACATTAGATTTGCAAAACTCTGAATGGTATGTAATCAAGGAGGTCATGACATAATTTCATTCTCTAGACCATTACATACTTACAGAAAATCCTTATAGCAATTTACTTTGAAATGAGACAGGTGCTAATTTTTCTAAAAATGAAAGTGAGAATAGAAACTATTTTTCAAGTACCATCTCAACAGATTTTTAAAACTTTTATGTTTTATTCTTTTTCAAATTTATTTTTTTCTTCATTTCAAAAGTAATTAAAGTTTACTGTTCAGATGAAGAAAAGAACATAAAACATGGACGTCTTCTACCACATAATATTATCATGCTTTATAAGTTTGCTTTGCTTACTGTCCAGGGTTATTTATGTAAAGAGGACTAAGAGTGCAGGCTCAGGGGTCTCATGTCCTGGTTTCAAATCTGTTACCTACTAACTGTGAGCTCCTACTGACTCAGTGCCTTAATTACCCCATCTGTAAAATGGGGATAGTATATCCACTTCCTAGGAGAAATAATTGAGATAATACATGTAAAGCTCTTTAAAATTTCCTGCTGCACATAAAAGCACTTAAAATGCAGCTATTTTCACTTGTAATTTCCTTGTTAAAAATGAGTTAACATTTTTATGACTTTTTTAATAACATAATATGAGCAGCACATAAAATATTGTCCTACAACACAATTCCAATGGCTGCATAATACATATTTTTTGATGTGTCATTAATTAGTTAACTCTTTGTAGTTGATTTGTTTTTAACTTTTTCCTATTATGTACTTTATTAGTTTCCTATCGTTGCTTTAACAGATTACCACAAATTTAGTGGCTTATAAAACCCAATTTATTATCTTACAGTTCTGGACGTCAGAGTCTAAAATCAAGATGTCAGCAAGGGTGTGCTCTTTAAAGAGGCTCCAGGGGAGGACCCATTTCCTTGCCATTTCCAGCTTCTAGAAGCATCTGCATTGCTGGGCCCACCCCCTTCTTCCCTCTTCAGAGTATATCGCTTCAATCTCTGGCTCTCTTGTTCCATGTTCTCTTTCTGACTTCAACCCTCTTGCCTCCCTCTTCATGAACCTTTGTGATTACACGAGGCCCACTCAGATAATCTAGGATCATCTTCCCACCTCAAGGTCCTTAATTAAACCACATCTGCAAAATCCCTTTTGCTGTGGAAGGCAACATATTCGTGGGTTCCAGGGCTTTGGACATGGACATCTTTGGAGAAACTAACTTGTGCGTACTTCTTCATTATTTCTTAGAATACATTTCTAGACCTAAGTTTCTGGTCAAATAACATGTCCATTTAAAACTTCTGCTCAATATTACCCTATTTAGGATTTAGCAAAAGCCTAATTGAGTGAGCATTATCTAATTAAATGCAAGAATGTCATATTAATTTACACTCTGACCCAGATTTCATGACAGCTGCATTTTATTCTAATGTTCAGCATTTCGAAATTTCCAAACTTTCTAATCATCTTAACACTAGGCTTTTAGTTGTTCTTTTTCTCATTTGTTTAGTCAGTTTTCAATAACAAAATGAGGACTTTTCTTAGTTTTCTATATTGAAATACAACGCTAACAGAACAAAGATATCCTATTAAATAAGATTTGCTTTCCTATCAATCGTAAAACAGCTATTCCATGAAATGCAGGTGACAAAAATACGTGAGATGTTGCAACATCCGAAAAAGGAAAGAAATAAAGTTGTGATTTCCTAGAGACATCCATAAACATAATATCATAAAAGGCAAAAGTTGTTTTCTTTTTAAGTGCTTGCCATATGCCACAGACTTTGATATATTATATATTACTTTTGGAATCTGTCATGAGTATAATTCATGAATTGCAGTTGGAGAATAAAGACAGCATTGATTCAAATCAAAGAAATATGAGGAAAAAAACCAGAACTTCTACGCCTGTTATGATGGTGAGCTAGCATGAGTTCCTAGCCACTCCTTCAAAATCAAACTTGGAAAAACCAAAGATGAGAGTAGAAACATGACTTACAGGCATCACCTGTTAACAAACAGCCACCCCGACCTGACCCACCCCTAGGAGACTGCCTGGTGCCTTGACCCGGAAGTGTGGGAAGTGGTGAAGGGGACTTTCAAGTTCCTCTTTGCTTCTCCCCTTCATGCCTTCAGACAATCATTCTTTCCTGCCGCATCCTCAAACTCATCACCAACACCTGGAGGATAGTGAGTTCAGGTGCAATCAGGGCCGAAAAACATAACAGAGCCAAACACGAGCAACAGGGAGACAAAGTGATGGGCAGCCTTGCCTCCTCTAAATCCCCAGGGCAGGCGTCACACCGAGGAAGGAAGACTCCTCTTCACCCTCCTTGTTTCATCTCGAAAGCTGCACGAAACCCTGACCCATGAGTTTAACCAGAAGAGTGACAGCAGGTGGAGGTTGTCAGCAGGGGTTTGGGTGTTGGGGGTTTCTGCTGTCCCTCATCCACGGCCCCAGCTAGTAGCTCTTCCCCAGAGCAACTGCTGCCTTCAGGGAAGTAGGAGCTCAGAAATCAAATACTGGACACCTGGTAATACAAGCTTCGTAAAGAAAGGTTTAAATTGAACAGCATATGCCATTCAAAGCACAATCGTTGTAGTCATAATTTAAAATAAGTATAATATTTATGCTTGAGTAGAAAAGGTAAGACATCAGCAATAAGAAACAAGACAAATGTCATAAAATTGGAAACATTCGATATTAAAATATAATGTTTGAACATGAAAGGATGCTCAACATCACTAATCATTAGAGAAATGCAAATCAAAACCACAATGAGGTATCACCTCACACCGGTCAGAATGGCCATCATCAAAAAATCTACAAACAATAAATGCTGGAGAGGGTGTGGAGAAAAGAGAACCCTCTTGCACTGTTGGTGGGAATGTAAATTGATACAGCCACTATGGAGAAGAGTAGGGAGGTTCCTCAATAAACTAAAAACAGAGCTACCATATGACCCAGCAATTCCACTACTGGGCATATACCCTGAGAAAACCATAATTCAAAAAGAGCCATGTACCACAGTGTTCATTGCAGCTCTATTTACAATAGCCAGGACATGGAAGCAGCCTAAGTGTCCATCAACAGATGAATGCATAAAGAAGATGTGGCACATATATACAATGGAATATTACTCAACCATAAAAGGAAACGAAATTGAGTTATGTGTAGTGAGGTGGATGGACCTAGAGTCTGTCATACAGAGTGAAGTAAGTCAGAAAGAGAAAAACAAATACCATATGCTAACACATATATATGAAAGCTAAAAAAAAAAGGTTCTGAAGAACCTAGGGGCAGGGCAGGAATAAAGATGCAGACGTAGAGAATGGATTTGAGGACACAGGGAGTGGGAAGGGTAAGCTAGGATGAAGTGAGAGAGTGGCTTGGCCATATTTACACTACCAAATATAAAACAGAAGCTAGTGGGAAGCAGCCGCATGGCACAGGGAGATCAGCTTGGTGCTTTGTGACCACCTAGAGGGGTGGGATAGGGAGGGTGCGAGGGAGGCGCAAGAGGGAGGCGATATGGGGATATATGCATATGTATAGCTGATTCACTTCGTTATAAAGCAGAAACTAACACACCATTGTAAAGCAATTACACTCCAATATATATGTATTTTTTGCGGTACATGGGCCTCTCACTGTTGTGGCCTCTCCCCTTGCGAAGCACAGGCTCCGGACGCGCAGGCTCAGCGGCCATGGCTCACGGGCCCAGCCGCTCCATGGCATGTGGGATCTTCCCAGACCGGGGCACGAACCCATGTCCCCTGCATCGGCAAGCGGACTCTCAACCACTGCGCCACCAGGGAAGCCCCAATAAAGATATTTTAAAAAAAAGATGCATCAGAATCGTAAACTGGAAATAAACTTAAAAAAATAATAAAATAAAATATAATGGTTGAAATAAAAAACATAATAGAAGGGATAAATACCAGGGTAGATATAGCTGAAGTATAAATTAGTTCCATAAGATAATATGGAACAACTTTTCCAGAAGACAGAAAAATGTACATAAAATATAATAATAAATACAAACTTCACAAGATTAAAGAAAGATGGAAGACTTCAGGGTGAAAGAATTTAGGATTCTAAACAAGGGGAGAAGGGAAAACAATTACCTAATACATATAATTAAATTTAAGAAATCCAAGACAATGAAAGTGTTCTGGAAAACATTTAGAGAGAAAAGCAAAGTTCCATGTTGGAACAAGAATCAGGTTGTCAAACATTTTGATAGCTCACACATAATACAACAAAAATGGAGTAATATTTTTAAAGTATTAAAAAATATCCAGTTGAATAATTCTTCAAACATGAGGACGTAAACATATTCTCATGCATTGAAAATTTCAGAACTTTTGATAATGTCATACAATGAAAACATTCTTGAAGTAACTACTCAAATAAGTAAAGAAAAATAAAAAAAGAACCCCAAAGATGTTACAAGTATCAGGGAAAGAAGAGGTAGTCAAATTATTCAGTAACATTTAGCGTGTGTGTATGTGTGTGGGTGTGCATGTGAGAGAGAGAGAGACAGGGAGAGAGAGACACGAGAGAGAGAGAGAGAGAGAGAGAGAGAGAGAGAGAGAGAACAAGCACAAAATCATAGGACCTAGTTAAACTAGTAAGTTTATCCATAAAAATTAAAAATTAAGTTCTAGAAAATATTAATAAAATGAGGGCTGGGGAATAACAAATTAGATTTAAAAATGTTTTCTGCAAGTGACACTCCTAAAGCAAAAGGACAAAATCTTTTAAAAGGGAAAATATGAACAACATAAACCTGGGGTAGCAATTTGAAAACCTAACAAAATAAAATTTAAGAAAAAAATATCATGTGAGCACACAAGGATATGCTATACTGGAAAAGAAGAAAAACAGGAAAAGAAGGCATGATGTCATAAACACATGTGCTCCTGTAAGACAGACTCAAAACATATACATCAAAACTTTCCAGGGAGAAACAGGTAAATGAACGAACGACTGTCACTTGAGATTTTACATATCCCTCTCAAAAACTGCAGTCAAGTTTATAAAAAATAAGCAATCTGTTCTCCACACAGAACCTAGAATAATTTTTTAAACATGTAAATTAGATTATGTCTTTTTTTTTTTTTTACCACAATTCTTCTGTAGCTTCCTGTTATTCTTAGAATAAAATCTAGAGGGTTCTACACATCTCTCACGGCTCATGATTTGTTTCCTCTTATTTCACTATTTTCTCTCCCTTATTTATTACATTTGTGCCCAACTAGCCTTCTACTGGTACTTACTTGGAAGTTGCCAAGCACCTTCTTGCTCAGGATTCTGGAGTTTATTGCTGGTGCAACAACAGTCTCTCACTTACATCTAGTGATTTTGCACCATTCAGGTGTCTCCTTAAAATATCTCTTTCTTGGCTATCGTAAATAGTGCTGCAATGAACATTGGGGTACATATACAGACTACTATATATAAAATAGATAACCAACAGGGACCTACTGTAGAGCACAGGGATCTCTACTCAATATTCTGTAACAACCTATATGGGAAAAGAATCTGAAAAAGAATAGATATATGTGTGTAACAATCACTTTGCTGTACACCTGAAACTAACACAACATTGTAAATCAACTCTACTCCAATATAATTTTTAAAAAAAATCTTCCTCAGAGAGGCCTTGCCTATTCATATTGCACTGAAAACAAACAAACAAAAAAACCAAAAACTCTTGCCCTCCCCCAATTCTCCAGGCCCATTATTTCTTCAACAGCTCTTACCACCATCCAATAACACAGTATGGCTTCTATCTTGACTTGTGTACTCTTGGTCTGTCCCACTAGAGTGAAAGCTCTGTCGGGGACGTAACTTTTTATCCACCGCACACGCCCACCCTTAGCAGACACGGCACACACTGTGTGTGATTCACACGCATCACTGAATAGGGCAGCAGGCAGAAGGGAAGGGCAGGGCCTTCGCAAGCCCAGATTTCCAGCTCACCAGTTGTGTCATTTTGGAGCTCTTCTGGTCTCAGTTTCCTCGTCTCAAATAGTTTGTGTGTGTGTTTAAAGAAGTGAGCTAAATCGTAAGGATGAACTCTCTTATGAGTTAATTCATGTGAAAATGCCTAGAAAGGTGTCCAGCTTTTAGCAGATATATCGGAGATGATAATGAAGAAGCTTGGGTTTTCGCCCCTCCTTTCGTAGCTCAATTGCCCTTGATACAGGATTACCCGTACCACTATGAGCTAAAACGGCCACGGCAGAATTCTTTGGGTCTCTGCCCTTCCTTATTCCTTAGAGTAAAACACTAGTGTTACCTTCAGGTCAGAAAACCTCCTGAACTTCATTCTGATGATTGTGACAATGTTAGCAGACCTGCCAGATTAGAGCCATCTCCAGCTCTGTATTGTCTCTACGCTCAGGCAAAGGGGATGCTGTGCACGGTGATTAAGTTATACGGAGTCGGCCCTGCCTCTTGCATTGAATTAACTTCGGTATAGCTTCCATTTCATTAGAGAAACGCTTTAAAACAGGTCAAGTGTAACCAAGACAAAATTGAAAATGCATTATTCTATTTTGATAGGCCCTCCAAGCTGAAACACATTTAATGCAATTTTAGAAGGAAGTTCAAATGTCAGGCAGACTCCTTTAAGGAAACAAATGTCTTAAGCCTCACACTCAGTAATTTTAGAATAAACACTCAGTATATCTCTCTGACTATCCTAGAACATTTTCTGGATGGAAAATAAGCCATTTGTGTGAGTTATGTGGAATGCAGCCGACAGCACTACACTGAATACTGTTTTCGATAACGTCTGTCTCTTTGGGACTCACTTTATGCTTTCAGGAATACCTTGAAGTTTTCTATATTTTCTTTCTTTGTATTGGATTCTTGGAATTATCAAAGTTTAATAAAACTTAGGTCTGTGCCTTGCTGTTCTTCCACATATTAACATAATATAATTAAGTCTTATTCATCAGGTTTTTCAATCAGCTGGGCAACTACAGTCGCTTCCAAATTTTCACTAAATGCAAAAGCAGCTCCGTTTAGATGGAACCACTTTCTGCAGTTGTCAACACAACTTAAAAAAGGAACATTTTATTTCTACCACTGTCGTGATTTTTCAAAAATGAGTCCATGGACTAATGAGTGGTAGATGTTGGGAATCACCATGATGGTATGGGATCTGGGCAAAGGGAACAACATGAGAAGTGGGTCGTGAGTTGTGGCCATAAGTCATTATCATAGTGTTTGGCTCTTGAAACATTCAAACCAATTGAAAGAGGAGGGGGTGAAATTACTTCCCTTCCTGCCAGCGTGCTTTGGGAGAATATGAAGTGAGAACTTCTGGGCTTAATGTTTAAACTTGTGTCATGAGTTTCAAAAATCACTGGATTTTCCAGGAATATGTTTCCAGATTTAAGGACACCCTGAGCTGATCATTTTCCAGAAGAAAATCTGAGTGTATATGCTGATATGTCTGTTTTACTCCCACAGCCCAGATCCCTCTGCCTAGAGCCTGCTGTCATTTAGAAAACCCCAGGATACCTCAACCCTGTCTTCTCCTACCCCTCTGTCCTCCTTAGCGGTAAGTGCAGTCCCTGCCCCACATGTTCATCCTGGGAATAAAGATGAAGACCTGAACAGCATCCTAGGCTTCTCCCTCATCTTGTGCCCAGCCTCCAGAGCCTTCAAGTCCTAACACTTGGCCTATAAAGGACAGCTCACATGTAGAGCCACCTCTGAAACTCCCATGTTTCACTCGGCTCAAATGCAGTAGCCTCATAACTGATCTCTTGCTTTGTGTCTGTCTGGTTTTGAAACTGATCAACCTTACTGCTCTAGTGCTCATACTAAAACTTAGATCTTTTAACGTTACTTTCTTGTTTTAAACCTTCCAACGTTTCGCATAACCTTTCATATCAGGCTCCACTCCTGGACCTCGTCCAGGGATCTTGGGTGATCTCGTCCATCCCACTTACCTCCCTAGCCCCGTCTCTGTCATCTATTCAAATGCAACCGCTTGCTCCAAACCACTGGCAGCTCCAGAGCACGCCACCCTCTCCTGTTTCTCCGTGGCTTCCAACACCTTTTAATCTCACTATTGCTTTACCTTTACAACTCAGCTGGAGCTCAACCTACCCCAAAAGCCTCCTTGGATGCCACAGCCTAAATTTGAATTCCTCTTCCTCATGAAGCTGTAATATTCTCCTTGTGTCCTTATCAGAGAACCCAGGACCCTTTCCTAAACTTGAAGGTGGCCAGTGCTCACGTATTGGTCCAACCTAATAATCTCTCCTCAGTGTTCATCCTCCCTAAACTAAGGACTCTGGAGCACCAGCTCTTTCTGAAACAGTCTCCTCGCTGTGTTCTGAGGCTCTGACTCAGGTTTGCTTGTGTCTCTCTGCCACTTCTCCTGTTCTTCCAGGGCACCTTCCTCTGTGGAACAAACGGTGTTCATTGCAACTCTTTTTTCTCACACCTTTACTCCCTGTGATTATCATTTCTTATATTTAGAACCACCATTTCTATGGGATAAACCCTGACTCTATTCTCAATCCAGACCTGTGCTCCAAACATTCCACTATGACTTGAAATTCCTTCATAACACTCAACAGCGTTCACCACTGTATATTTACATATCTGTATGCTCTTATAACTGAATAACCCGTTACACTGTAGATGCCATGGCTCATCAGTATATTCCCAGTGCCTGATTATATATATATACACATATATAGACATAAAATCAATAAATACCGGCTAAATAGAGAATAATAACCAGATGTTATTGGGCTATGTCAAATGGGACTGTTTATCTTCCTGAACTGCATCTAAAAACAAGTAAACAGTATCCCCATATTTTAAAGGGCTGTGCTACTGAACCTATGTAGGGCTTGTTAAGAGATGGCCCCCTCAAACTAGCTCTGACACTTCTAGATCATTAACCATCTTCAGGTTGAGACTGAAAGGGGAGAAGTGCTATTCAGTGTGATTGAGAGAATGCGTCCATCCACTTCAAGCCAAGTAAGGAAACCGTGGAGAAGAATTTTCAGACTGGCATGTACAGTTGTGCAGGTTGTATACTGCACCCTAGGGGTGCCATTCGCATCACAGGCATTATAGTTTTTATAGTTAAAAAAATTTTCAGAGTGGCAGAAGTAAAATATTTTGTTCTAATAAAATTAGTAAATATGACGAGAATTTGATGAGGGAAGTATGATGTCTTGAGTGAGTGGTGCCTTTCTCTACTTTGCACAAAGGGCAGATATGCACTGGTGGTTGGCCCGAGTTTGGTATTTACTGTCTAAATTTTGGAAGCTATAGAGAGTCCGTCTCTCATTTAGAAAAGTTTAAAGATGAGAGACTAACTGAATCTAGGCACTACTGCTGAGTGAGGAGAGAAACCAGCTGGAATAAGATGGAATAAGAACAACTGCTAAGGAGCGTGGGTTCCTGTTTCCTGTGGGCTTAAGTTGTCTTGAAAGAAGTCGGGTCTTCCTTCTAGGACAACGTGACCTTCCTGGAAAAAGTCTGTGTGAATGTGTTCTACTTATGACGGCTGAGTGACATAGTATCCCAAAACTTAGTGGCTTACGATGATGACATGTATTTCTCTTACAAATCTGTAATCTGGACAGGGCTCAGCAGGAATTCCGTGGAGGCTTACTGGCTTACGTGTCCACCACCGGGGCTGGAGCAGCTGAGGCTCCTCGGGCATCTCTCTCTCTCTGTTTGCTGACCATGTGGTCTCTCCAACATGGTGGCCTCAGGGCGGCCAGGATTCTTCCACTGGCATCTCAGACTCTCAAGGAGTGAGTCATGGGAGACAGGTAGCTAGGCAAAAGACACACAGTAGCACTTCTGCTACGTTCAACTGGTTGCAGAAATTACAAAGGTCCACCTACTTTCAAGGGGAGGGAACCTGGGTCTTCCTCTTGGTATTGATGGACAGGTGGGGATGTCATGTTGTAGGAAGAGCACGTGGCATGGGGTATGATGCATTGGCATAGCCAGTAAGTGGAGCTCTAGCAGGGTCAGGAGATGCTAGGTACAAAGTCTGTTGTCAACATCAGGGAGAATTCCAGTTTGGGCAGTCTCCAAAAATACCTGCTGTGCCTCAAGAGAGCCAAGATTTGGGCACCTGTCACACCAGCCCCTCAACGCCAGAGGACAGAACACCATCATTTGATCTTTCTCCCAGGCTAGAATCTCTCTGTAATTCATTTCTCTTTATTTCATCCCTTATTTCTAATTTTTAAAAAGTAACTCATTTCTTTATTTTAAATATCAATCATGATCAATATTTCTTCTTTCCCACTGTTGCTAACTAGCCCAAGTACTCAACAGCTCAGATCCAGTTTATTGTTATGTCTCTAAACATTGCTTTCTGCTCCGCCAATCTCTCCCACATATGGCTACCAATGTTTCTATTTTTTCTAGCATCTTATGAAAAATGTCAACTATACATAAAACCTGAAAGGATTATGCAGTAACACCAGTATACCAAAACACAGATTTCTAAAATTTTGCTAATTGTACTTTATCACATATTTAGCTATTTATCCATACCTCCATCCAGTTACAAATCCATCATATTTTTATGATTCACGTCTAGATAAACTGCATGTAAAAGTACACTCTATTGGTAAATAAGTTAGAATGTATACCAGTAACCAGCACTCAGTATTTGTGTACAATTTTTTAAGGTAAAATTCACATGCAGTGAAATGCATATATCATAAACGCACCATGTGACAAGTTTACACAGCACTGTTTTTTAAATGCCATTTTTATGATGCTATTCCCCGTCTCAAGAAACCCAAATGGCTTCCCACCCTCCATCAAAATAAGCCCCCCCAAATCTTCCCTTAATACAACCACATTCATTCTCCAATTATATTCGCAATCACCTCTCTTCCTTCTGTGCTGTGAGTCCTACATAATCTGGGATGGCCATTCACATTTCTGCGTGTGTCACACTGGAAAAGTCGGGAGTCCTGTGGGGTGGTCTGTCACTTGCGACCGTGGATGAGTAACTTCTGGTGTGTAACACGTAGCTTAAAATCCAGGCTCTGCCACCAAATTGTCTTGTGATTTAGGGTAAACTACTTGATTTAGGTCTTAGTTTTCTAATCTTTCAATTGTAATCTATCTAAAAAGGCTCACACTTATTAGTGATAATACGTGTACAGTACCAACTAGGAGGCTTGACACATAGTAGATGCTCAATAAATAACAGCAGGTGTCCTTAAGGATTCTTATTAATGTTAATAAGACACAGCAAAGTTCCGACGTCAAGAAACTTAAAACCCAGTCTGGTATTGTGCTAATAACAAAAGAATTTTCAATAGAAAACAATATTTTTCCCTCAGATATATATTTTTTAAATATAATTTTATTATGCATTAAACAGCAAGCAAAGCTTCTCTTTACACTGGGGCATAAAGTACCTTAAATATACACTCACTGAACTATCTCTATCGTAAGGTCTGATTTTCTGAGTACCCACATTGAAAAACCTTCAGCTCCTGGGTTAAATGCTGAGCTCACAACATTTTTTTATTGCAAACACATAAATTTGCAATAAAAGTTAACTATTATTATTATTGTTGTAATTTGTCCATTTAGAAAAGAAAAAGCAAGTCAAAGACTCAGCTGACATAAGAAAAACGCTTTTTCATACAGGGTATGCCCATGTAGAAAACGAGTCTGCTATTACAATTCACTGTGAAAAATCTAGGAATACAGGACTCAGTTGAAATATCTGTGGAACCGTTAAATTATTATTATAATTTTTATTACTTTTAGCTATTTGTTCAGTTCTCGGAACAAAGATGTTTTCTCAAAACCAAATACTCTTCCATTAGAAGTGATGAAATAAAATTCCTATTTTAAGGCAAGACAACAAAAATTTAAACATAAAATTTTTTCCTGGCCTTTGGCCTCCTCCCTCCCCTCTGGTGTGCATTGTGCATCTGTGTTATGTGTTCTCCAGGCCTCCCCAAAGGCAGAAATACCTGCTCAGCCATAAAGATTCATTTTTCTTCTTCTGACGCCAGCCTTAGAAGATAACATTTCTTTCTCAATCCTGTCATGGGTCATGATGACCCACCACTCGCCTTGTACATGCAGACATCTTTGGTGAACTTTATGTACAAAGCCAATCTATCATTTCTCTTAAAGATAGTGATTGGTGCAGGACAGACTGGTCAGACCACCTGGGGAGATACTGGGCCACACCGAATGGAAGATCTTAGCTTAAATACTTATTTATGACCTGATTAATGCTACTCTCTTTACTACTTGTATTCTGCCTACTTTACCTGACTATTGTTTCTTGCATTACCAAATGTGTGGCTGAACCTCTGATAAAAATAATGATGGCTGGGCAACTTTAAACGACTGACCAAATAAGTTCTGTAAGATCAATGACTGTAATAGTGTAACTCTATATATGGGAAGAAGCAACAAGAGGGAGTCATTTCCTGGACCTTAACAGACAAGTAAGACAGGAGGTCCAGGGATTTCTGGTTACGGTTAATAGTAATAGCACATGGAGTGGTCTATCAACGCGATCTTCGCCTGGTCTGGGAATGAGCATTCCTAGCACCGTGGGACAAAGTGGTCATGAAATGCCTCCCAAAGAGTCATTGAAATTAAGAATGAAAGGGAGGTGATCATAAAATAAAAAATGTTGCCCACCATTCCTGAGCTTTGCCCTGAATTCCTCCCAGGGTGTACTGTACAAGTACACAAGTTTGCTGAGTGAAAAAATAAAACACTAGTTTACTGTAGTTTGGTCAGCAAAAATGTTATTTCTGAAGACTGAAGGCCTCTGGTGAGCCAAAAGGTAATTAATTATTCTATTTTCATTTTTAAAGCTAAAGATCAAAAGCTATTAAGACTGAGAATTTCAGTATGTTACGAGGGGAAGTATGTGTATGAGCTTTGGGTTTAGTGGGTGTAGGGTCCCCTCTTTCTCCCTCTCTCCCTTTCCCTGGTGGCGGCACAAACAATGTATTCTTATAACTTTTCCCTTTCCTCACTTACTGAAAACAATGCAAGTGGTTATTGAATTTCATTTTAAATTGGTGCTGTTCATATGTCACCATGCCTTCATAGAGCTTAGACTGTAAATTACAACGAAATGAGAATCAAATGAGGGAATAAACCATGCGTCTCTGCAGTAAGTAGTGAGATAGAGATTTGACAATTATCCAGCTAACCTGATTGGCAAAGACAGCCAAATTGGGTAGTTTAAGTCTCAAAGTGGATTTATATGGCCTAGTCAATCCAAATTGACTATGCACATTAATTACATTACCAACACAGCTGCCAACATTCTCCACACTGTAGGATACATGGAAAGAGCTCAAAGAAAGGTGTGATGAAGGACACAAGAAGGAAAAAAGTGTTAGGCGGGGCTTCCCTGGTGGCGCAGTGGTTGAGAGTCCGCCTGCCGATGCAGGGGACACAGGTTCGTGCCCCGGTCCGGGAAGATCCCACATGCCGTGGAGCGGCTGGGCCCGTGAGCCATGGCCGCTGAGCCTGCGCGTCCGGAGCCTGTGCTCCGCAACGGGAGAGGCCACAACAGTGAGAGGCCCGCGTACCGCAAAAAAAAAAAAGTATTAGGTGATAGCAAGTAAACGAATCAATGAAACTGAGAAAAGCAAAAATACAGGATTCAATTGTACCCTGCAAAAAAAGAAAAAAAGGCCAAGACCTGCCCAACAAATTTAAACAGACAATTATTACCTAATAATGTCAGAAATAACAGGGAAGGAGAGAGACACAGAGGAGCAGTGTAATGCCATAGAAAATATGTCAATACAGCACCTTTTGTTTAAGTGGGTTAAAGATGATCAAAAACTTACTTCTTTGGCTTTTAATGACTTAAAACAATGCTTCCTTTATTTACTTGTAGTATTTGAACTAGCATGTGTCTAAGTCCTTAAGAGATCAATCTTTATGGTTGCTGGAGCTAAATGCAGCCTATTGTCAGGAGTAGGGAAATCTCAATTTAATTTTAGGAAATTAAACTATTTCCTAAAATAAAATCATAGGTGAAAAATTCAAGAGGGTATCCATCAAACTACCACGTTAGATAAGATGAATTTAGGTACATTTGGTATAGCTTATTAAACTATCCAAAGTTTAAACATATCCAAAGAAAACAAACACCCGTTTGGCTTCAGGTCAATGTTTCTTGCATTGAACTTTTAGTGGAGGAAATCCAGAGGCAGAAAGTTATATTTGCTTATCCTATCTCCTCTCCCCAGCCACCAGAATCTCAGGAAACTATTAATTCATGACCCGTTAGACTTGGAATGTATGCTCCTATTTCATCAGAGATTCAATAACTGGAATTTATGAGTATCTGCAAAAATTAGAAATACACTGAATGCAATCAGTCTCATTTAAAATAAATCCCTTCCTTTAGAAAAGAAACGACAACTGCAAGGTTGGTTTTTGTTTCTGCTCTGTAGAGCAGAAGGATGAGCAGTGATGTCGGATGATTTCCACCCTGGTAGCACAAAACCACGTGGTCTTCGTTCCCTTTCAGAATTGTTAAGAGAACCGAATACTGGCCCCCTTTTGCTTTATGACCCCATCTGGAAAAACTACTTCCAACATGACCACAGAACCAAGTCACAACCATTACAGCCCTGTCATTTGTCCCCTGGCACCTAGTCATGATCAACAGTTCTCCATCTTCAGTATTTCTTGTTACGAGAATATTACATTAAGCCAAGCAAGGCTGAATGGCAGGCATCAGGATTTAAGAGCTTGCAAATTGTTGAATTAAGCATTATCACATATTATATTATCACAGATAATAACTGTCACGGATAACTAAGTATTATCACAGATTGGGCTTATTTTTCTAACTGTGTTGAAACTGTCTAGGCAACATTCACATACCTCTTTCCACAGAGGAGTTTGATGTATTTTCTAGAGCAGCAGAGTCTGTCTGATAGAGCTTTTGGTGACGATGTGAATATTCTGTCCCTATACTGTCCAATATGGTAACCACTGGAACGTGGCCAGCACAACTGAAGAACTTATTTTAAAATTTTATATAATTGCAATTAATTTAAATTTAGATAGCTACCCATAGCTAATGGCTACCATGCTGCTTAAGAATCAATAACCAGCTACTTACTACTGTAAATTCACCTGGATAGAATATTTTTTTCCATATGTGTCATAAAACGAATCTTTTTCATCTTGCCCCAAAGGACCCAGACTCTTTGAGACAGACTTCCCCCATTACTCGTAGGATGGATGGGAACTGTTTACATCTTAGACAGGTATATGACACGATATCCTAAATTCATCTCACGACTCTATTAATTTATATTATACTAAAAAAAGGAATTAAAATATTCAAGTACAATATTGAAGAGTTTAAGTTAAATCGAACTGGTCCATTTCTTACATGTTTGGTTGGCCACTGCCAGTGTTACTTAATATCTTGGCACTGTTCTCTCATTCTGCCTGTTCTCTCCCACTGAGTGGTCGGCATGACCTATTTTCTGAGTTTTTTAGGAGCCTGTACTTAGCTGGGCATTGGGTCAGGAGATCTGAGCTGTCTACACTCGTCATGATATCCAGAGTTCTTGACCTAAGGAGACCCAGGGTACACAGACTAAACGCCAACAGTGATTCCCACTCCCCACTGGTATCTGATTCCCAGGCGAGGCTGCAGCCTTGTTTCTGAACTTCACCTCCACAGACATAGCCCTTATTATCAACTAATTCTGTTTTCAACTAAAATTATTTTGACTCTGGACTTCACTTAAAGTGAGTCACTCTTCTTACGGGATGTTTAGAGAGTCAATACAATGCAAACGGATTAAACACTGAAAGAAGACGACATCCATCTACTCAGCACTGGGGGAGATAAAATGTTACTGATTCTAACTTCTTAGCAGGGGTTCTGTTCAGGGATTTAATCACTGACAATACTTGAAAGTGGAATTAAAAGCAGGCCTTAGAAACTATGAAGCCAACATAGTGGTGAATCCCTTTCACCACCACCATCCACATGTTGGTCACATTAAGGTACATGTAAAAAGTGTCTCCAAAGACGGCCAACCTCACCCCGGATCTCAATGACACTCCTACTCAGACTCAGCTCCCCACCTGCCAAGGAGCCAGGCTGGACCTCGCTGGCCCCGTGCTGGGGGCAGGGATGGAGGTATCAGCCCCACATTTCCTATTTCAGATGCCAACAAGCTGTGACCGAAGGCACGACAGGGAACCCCGACATCACAAAGGAGCAGAAACGATGGCCTGAAGGCCCGGACATGCCGCCTTCCACGTCCACGCTGCTCCTGCATTAAGAAGCTGCCACTCGCTGTGTGAGACCTCTGGGCTGGAATTCTCCTCGAAGCCGGAGAAGGTTCCCGGAGGATGATAATAGTACTTTTCGGTGCAAAGATGGGGAAGTGACCCAGAGCCACGGGGTTGTTTTGCAGACAGAGGAGAAGAGGCTCCTGCTCAGAAGCCTGTCCACACAGACGCCAGATGGACCCCTGTACCATCTCACCCCGACGACCCACACAACCTCGGGAGCACGGCACCCTGACCTGTGCTTACCAGTGTCTCCCCAAACCTGCTCTTCCCACCCTGCCCAGAAGCCCAGGGAGCATTCCAGATGACGCCTGCCACTGGTGGAAAACTTCTGTGAACTTTGCTTTTGTCTCTGACACGTCTCCTACCTGCCCACTAAATCCTGCCTCAGTGGAACATCTAACCTCCCACCTGGACCGTCAGTTTCTGCCCACCCGGCCTCTGCCTTCGGATCGGCTTGTCTCCAGCCCCAGTGCGCCCTCCAGTGGCGGCACTATTGCTGTGGGGCTGGCTGTCCTGCACATCCTAGGTGTTTGGCAGCATCCCTGCCCCCCCACCCCCACCCCCGCGAGATGCCAGGAGCAACCCCCTACCCAGCTGTGACAACCCAAAATATCTCCAGATGTTGCCAGATGTCTCAGGGGCTTTCATCTGGGCTGTACATTCAAATCACTTGGGAAACATCTTAAAAAACACCAATGCCTGGGCTCCACCCTACTTAATTACCTCTTAAGTAAATCAGAAACTAAAAGAAAAAAGTACCTCCAACTCTTCCTATTGTCAGAAGGCTTGACATGGTACGGTTGTTGAAAGAAACAACAACTAAATATAGATTACATAGTTTAGGGATGGAAAAAGGAGAGAGTATATTTCAAGCCCTCTGCTACCTATCGCTTGCCAGGATACACATGAAGCCACAGACATAATTTAATTGGATAACAAAACCCAGCTAGCATTACAGTATCCAAATCACGATCCTTTATCACCTTTGGTGTGGTCATGAGGTCACCTCAACCAACGGTCATGTCAACAGCCTTCCCCAGGCTGGCCCCCAGCACTAGACCACCATATCTTCAAAATGCTTTAGCAGAAGGCAGAGTTGACCTGTTACTACACCCAAAGCTTCCCAAACGTATGACTTTTCCTACTTCTTGAAACCCAGGAGGGCTACGGAGACCCGTCCTAGAGGAAATTCCGAAAAAACCAACCAACCAACCAAACCAAAGCCAAAATAAACCTTTTAGCTAAAGGTAACAAACCAGAGAAATGTTCAATAACCCTAGAATATATATTTCATAATGGCCGTGACTATAGTAGCTCTAATAGCTTAGAATGTTTAGCATCTAAAATAATTTCTTGCATATAATAACTGGGCATTCTGTAACTATTCAAGGTATGAGTGAAAAATCATAGATGCCGTCCTATTCTGTTTTACAGAAAGTAGTAGGGCAGATCAAGCCAGTTTTAGCAAACAAACGAACGAAGCTCATGATGAGCCAGAAGACTGAGCGTTCATGTGTATTTCTCTATAGATATGTGGAGACATCATTTTCATCTTTGCACATTTTTCGGATGATGAAAACTATGTAGTCTCTCCCCAGATGCATAAATATACACACACTCAAGTTAAGTTGAAGTAATTTCTTTTTTTTTTTTTTCTGGGCTTTCTAAAGCATTTAGAAACAATTAAGAAATCTGGATCTTCTAAAAACATATTAGATGCCCCAGGGCAGATTTTCTGTAGTAAAGAACCGATTCTGTCTTTCCCTCTCTTCCTCTCCCCCACCCTTTCTCCTTCTCTCTTTTTTTCTCTACGATCCTTTATGGACTAATACACTTGAAAATACAATTAAAAATTGCCATGGGATTGCGTGCTGTAAGAATGTAAAATTGCTAAAAAGTTTCTAAGCTGCTTAGGTCAGATTCCCTAGAAGCGGAGCCTGAGACAAGAATTCTTGTCCAAGTGATTTACTAGGGTGGTGTTTTTAGAAGTGGAAAGAGGGGAGCAGTTATAGAACAGGAGCTACAGAGCCGGGCAGAATTTTGTCTTACCTGAACGTTAGCTTCAGCTGATCCCATATGGCGGCTCTGACACCCACACTGAACCAAGCATTAATCCCACCAGGGGCAAGGGGGTCAGTTCCCCCTTCCTTCCAGCAGCCCTTGACCTCGTGGGCAATAAAGTTCTTGCGTGGCCAATGACAGGTCTCTGGGGAGGGAGCAGCTGTGAGTTACATTATCAGCCAGCACTCATAGCAGCCGTGTGACGGGGTCTGTAGTAGGGATCTGGGTGGGGACTTAACAGTGTCCACTTGAGATGATGCCTTGGACCACTCAGATCCACCTGCGGTTCCCATCAAGTTCACCCCACCTTGACATAGCTTCTCCAGGATTCCGACTGGTTCCACTTCCAGGAGAATCTCAGCAGAGGAGGTTAAGAGGGATGAAATATAGCCCCTGTTGCTGCATTTGGTCCAGAGATCATGGCTGATAACTCATCATCTTCCTGACTGCACACCCCTTCTCAATTCCTTTCACCTTTGTCAACCGTTCTGTTGGTCTGGGTGGCTTGCCTGAGGGACTGAGCCCTGGTTACTAAGCCCTTATCAGGCTGTAGTTGTTCTACTTGCCCATTTACAGACACAGTGAAAGGAACAGAGATGCTAGTAAATCACATGAGGGGCAAACATATTTCCCCCTGTCCCAATGTTGTATAAAGGTTAAGGATAAGGTTAATTGCTCCTGCTAGAATGGTAACAGATTTCTTTACTTGCTGGGATACTAGCTGGAGGCGCTCAAGGTGAGCGGACAGCAGTCATAGCTTTAAGTTTAGTGGGATTCTTACTGTGTCCTCCGGTGGGACTGTGTGCCTTGTGAACCAGCACTTAGAAGCCCACCGAGCCTAAGGTGATGGCTGTGGGAAGCACAAAGTCCACAAATGGATGACTGGAAGTAAGGTAACTGGACCTGTAAGAAACAAGGCACCATTTCATGGGTGCTGGTTTCAAACACGTAAGGCATCTTGTGGGAAAGTGTCCCATTCTCCCATGGAGTCTTCTCTAGGCTGACAGCTCGCAGCCATCTTCAAAAGTCTGTATGATTGGGGCTTCCCTGGTGGCGCAGTGGTTGAGAGTCCGCCTGCCGATGCAGGGTACGCGGGTTCGTGCCCCGGTCCGGGAGGATCCCACGTGCCGTTGAGCGGCTGGGCCCGTGAGCCATGGCCGCTGAGCCTGCGCGCCCGGAGCCTGTGCTCCGCAACGGGAGAGGCCACAACAGTGAGAGGCCCGCGTACCGCAAAAAAAAAAAAAAAGTCTGTATAATTGCTGTATCAGACTGACAGCATCTGGCAGACAGGGTGTGTGCTGCAGGAGGCCTGTGAATCCCACAGTCACACACACACACCGCTGCACCTTTCTGCTTTACACTGAGTCCCTGGGTCTGATGTGATGCTGGCAGAATCCTGCATTGGTAGATCAGATGCTGAGTTCAGAATGCTGGCAGTAGCTGGAAGCTGTTACATGAGGCACAGAGCCAGGACTCAATGAGACACTCGCCTCAGGCATGCAGTGTAAGGGGGCACTGAAACACTCAATAATCAAGAGAAAAAAAACCTTTAAAACAATATTTTAAAAAATGCAAAAAATCCATGATGAACAAATACCAAAAAATTAAATACAGAGAAAACCAGTAATACAGAATTTTCCCTTTGCCTCTGGCTGCATAGGGCCTGATACAGCACTGACCCTGTTTTTATTGAAAATGTTGATATCCTATTTATAATGGAGTTTTGGCAAGACGCTTGTTTCTTCAAGTATTGCATTAAAATTTATGTTGATTACTGAGTTTTTTGGCATCCCACTGCAGTTTGTGTCTGAGCCCAGTGCTCTTCTTACTTCACCCTAGTTCTAACTTTTCAAAAGAGGCAAACCCAGAAGGCCTGTGAAGCAATCAAGCCGCTATCAGGGGCTGGTTGGTTTTCTTGATAAACGGTACTAAATGAGGGGGCTCGACATCAGCCTCTGCTTCTTCATGTCAAGTGTTCATTCAGCAAGGCAGGTGGCTGGATCACCCCTGGTGAAGAGGAGACCATGGCACTGTGCCCACGCAAGGCGTCCTTCTCTGCCACCAGAGCTAGCCCATTTATGGGCTCTGGCACAGCAGTGGGGGAGCTTAGGACAAAGCCTGGCTGAAATCCACTGGATAAGCCATCCTTTCCACCTATTTAGCACCTCTTCTGCAACAGATGCTCTTTGGTGGGTATTAAAGTATGATTTTTTTTTTTTTTTTTTTTGCGGTACGCGGGCCTCTCACTGCTGTGGCCTCTCCCGTTGCAGAGCACAGGCTCCGGACGCGCAGGCTCAGCGGCCATGGCTCACGGGCCCAGCCGCTCCGCGGCATGTGGGATCCTCCCGGACCGGGGCACGAACCCGCGTCCCCTGCATCGGCAGGCGGACTCTCAACCACTGCGCCACCAGGGAAGCCCTAAAGTATGATTTTTAAAAATGCTCACATGTTATGTATCTAGGGTGAAAGGCTAGACTTCACCCACTTGACTTAGGGAAAATCTCTGAAGAAGGAGGCAGCTGGTGAATTATGTGAAAACACTCAGAGAAGCTGGGAGAAGGTGGCCGGTGTTGGGCATCTGGGTGGGGCATCAATTGCATCCATTATAAACAGGTGTACTTTCGCCTGTCTTGTGTGTATTGGAACAGTGAGTCATGGACTGGCCTGGTCCAAGGATCACTGCTCTGTGCACCCACAGATTCCACATTAGGAACATACATTCTAAAGCTAACAAAACAAAACAGGCTCTATTCTCTCATTCAGCACATTTATCAGTCACATTTCTAGGTGCTGAGGAAGCAATACTGAACCAAGAAATGAAGTTCTTGCTCTCACAGACCTTAAACTAAACAAATAAAGAAAATATATAATATTGCAGGTTACAACACAATCCTTAAGGGAAAATAAAGCAGGAAAGGAGATAGGTCCTCACTGATAAGGTGGTATCTAAGTAGAAAAATCGAGAAAGCAAGCCATGTAGACATGTGGGGAATGAGAATTTTGAGCAGCCAGGGCAGAGACAAATGCCCCGAAGCAGAAGGGTTCAGTGAGTCTGTAGCTGAGTAACCCAGAGGAAGAGCAATAAGAAATACAATTAAAGAGAGACTGCAGGGACAGCTTAGGGATTTCTGATTTACTCTGAGTGATATAGGAAACGACTGGAGGGTTGAAACAGGAGCAAGACACTATCTGGCATATATTTGAAAAGGATCATATTGGCTGTTTCATGAGAATAGACTTAGAAGGATATAAGGGTGGTTGTTTCCGTCATGTCACTTAATTTCTAGTCTGTTCCTGCTGAAATCTAGTGGGCCAGGCACCCTCACCATCAGAGCAGACCAGCATGTGGTATGAAGCTACTTTCCTGGTAACGTGTTCTTTCAATATTCATCATAAATGAGGATCAAAACCAGTTTGCATTCACCTGGCATGGACAGCAGTACACATTCCTGGTCCTGCACCAGAGATACGTCACAATATAGACTGAAGGTAACCTTAATTGTCTGACGGTTGTCAAAATCAGTTTAGTCCATTTTGTGATGATATCATGTTAATCAGGTCTAATGAGCAGGAAAGGCCAATAACCTGAAGGCTTTTTTAGGACACGAGGGAGGGACAAAAATTCCACAAACACTCAGGAACTGGGGGTCCCATTTTGTTGTGCGCGTCAAGACATTCCCTTCAGACACATCTGGCATCTCATCTTGCTATGAGGACAGACGCGGAATGCTTGGTAGCATTCTGAGTCTTAGAACAAGACAACACTTTGGAATAATTCTCAGGCCCTTTATCAGATGACTCAGAAGGCTACCACTTCTGAGGGGGGACTAGAATGAGAAAAGCTTCTGCAGCAGTGTCACCTGCAGTACAAGCAACCTTGATGCCAAAGCCGTAATAAGCGGCAAGTCCCACACTATGATCATCACCATGGTAAACAGGAGTGCCAGGCAGGTTCTCTGTCAAGTCCCAAATGGAGAATTACAGTGAAAACTTCAGTGTTTTGGATCAAGGTCACACCACTGCGAAGTTCTCATAGTATAGAAAGCACCTCCTGGTATGCTAATTGGCTCTAGAAAGACTGGTCAGGACATCAGTGGACCACAGGAATGGAGCTTTCCCTCAAGAGTGACACAAGTTATGTGGTCTGGTAGACAGAGCAGCAATTCACTCAACAACAGACTTGGCCATCATGAGGAGCTAGGGTGGCTGCTACGTAATGAGGACTCAAGGTAAGTCTCAAACTTGGGGGATCTGCTGTAGCATTTTTCCATTTACCCAAACGCAGGTTTAACTTCAAATCGTTGGTTATATCAAGCACAACCTGTTAAGGGCAAGGTAATCAGAGACACCTCACCAGCAAACTGCCTAGTCTAAAAGAACTGATAATCAAGAATGAGGGATACCAATACATAAGGCAACTGCTAACAGCTATAAAAGAGGAAGTCGACAGTAACAGTAATAGTGGGGGACTTCAACGCCTCACTTACACCAATGGACAGATCATCCAAACAGAAAATTAATAAGGAAACACAAGCTTTAAATGACACAACAGACCAAACAGATTTAATTCATATTTAGAGGACATTCCACCCAAAACAGCAGATTACACTCTCTTCTCAATGCACATGGAACATTCTCCAGGATAGATCGCACCTTGAGTCACAAATCAAGCTTCAGTAATTTAAGAAAACTGAAATCATATCAAGCATCTTTTCTGACCACAACACTATAAGATTAGAAATCAATTACAGGGGAAAAAAACCATAAAAAACACAAACACATGGAGGCTAAACAATACATTACTAAATAACCAAGAAATCACTGAAGAAATCAAAGAGGAAATCAAAAAATTCTACATCCCATTTTACTTCATCAACCTGTCAAATTTACCCTCTCAAGGTATGTAGTCTGAAGGTATGGCTGATTTATAGGTCCCTTATAAGCAAACCAAGATGGATCTCTCACTAACTCAGAACATTAAACGCCTGTTCAGAGATGCAAATACTTGGCTCAGGGTCAGCTGAATGAACTCCCAATACATGTTAAATTGGGGGAACACATTCACCTTGACCTTGCTGGAAAACAAGCTGGAATCTTAAAGGCAAATCTGGCAAAATAGGAAGAGATGAAGACTTACAGAAGTAGAATCAAGGTATTTATCTGATCAAAAGAAAATACCTATTTAAAATGTACATCCTTAAAAATGTTTGTAGAATAAATTGTGTTGACTATACTATACACCTTTATTTATTGCAGAATAAGCTGGGGCACACAGAGAGGGGAAGGAAACACTTTAGCATTAATATTTCATACACTATGTACTGTCTTTACCTTAACATTGTATATGATATTTCTAGGTAGATACCAACTGAACATTTTAGATGACGCTTTGTCAAGTAAGTGAGGTCTAGGGAATATAATAGGGAATAATGGAAGCTAACTGAAACATCATTTTAAGGTAGTAGCTTTTGAATTTCTTTTCATAAGTAGATTAGATTTCATGAGCTGCTTCCTACATAGACCAAAAAGCATAAAGTGTTTTGTTTAAAAGAAAATGCTAGATGTTGATTTTAACTGAAAGTACAAGCCTTTCTTTCCTTTTGACAGTTTGCTCTTGAAAGGTTTTTCTTGTGAAGTACATAATATACTATTGCTAGTTGAATGTAATGAGGCCTCACCCTAGAAAAAAGAAAAGAAAAGCCAAATTTGGCTAATTTTGCTTCCCAAGGAACCTATTTGTGAGCCATATGTGTGTTTAAAAGCAGCAACAAACACTAATATCAAAAGCAGCTTTTCAGAGGAAAAGTAAGTGAGGAAAAAAAGAAAACTGACATGTTCACACTGAGATATTCTGACAATCTCACATACATTGTTTTAAACTTATATAGCTTCTCTGTAGCTTTTAGAGCAGCATTAACATATCCAAGGCACACAAATCCTATTAGAGTAAAAAAAAAAAAAGAGTCACAAGTATATCTTATATTCCTAAAACAAGCTAGAAATATAAACTAATAAAAAACTCAAAGTTGGAATGACCAGAAAACTCAAAGTATAATCGCAGCTGAATAATATAGGGTAGAAATACGGAGGTAAAGACTAAGGAGAAAAAGTTTAAATGTTTCCTAACAATTCAACATTTGTTATTTATCCCACACTTGGATATCTCGTATTCACAGCAGCAAGATCATTCAGGACTTACACAATCCTGAATATCAAAAATAATAGGGCTTCCCTGGTGGCGCAGTGGTTGAGCGTCCGCCTGCCGATGCAGGGGACACGGGTTCATGCCCCGGTCCGGGAAGATCCCACATGCCGCGGAGGAGCTGGGCCCGTGAGCCATGGCCGCTGAGCCTGCGCGTCCGGAGCCTGTGCTCCGCAACAGGAGAGGCTACAGCAGTGAGAGGCCCGCGTACCGCAAAAAAAAAAAAAAAAAAAAAATTAATAATAATAATGTTCCGTTTCTAATGTTCTGTTTACTAAAAACTGTCTCAAGGATATCAATGGATTCTAAATCCATCTCTATGTTTCCAAGCCAGGGAACACTTGTACAATTAAAGAGAATGTATCCTACGACCAACGTTCCAGGTCAAAGATCCCTGAAGACTATTTTGAGTACCTTTCTTCTTCTAATCCATGTTTTCTGGCTTCCATGCCTTGTACTTATATGCCTTTAAACATACTTTCCTTGTATTTGATCAAGTCACACCCCTCCTTCAAGTCCCTGTTTATATACAGTTCTTCCCTAGTGCTATCCTGTCACCAGATGGGAGTGGTCATTCCCTGAACTCTCACAGCCTGCGGTCTGTACCCTTTTCACAGCCTGTGGTCTGTACTCTTTTGGCTGGAGCACCAGAGGTTCCCATGACTACGCTCAAGGGCAGTGATCGCCTAGGACCCCTCATAGGACTGAACTTGTAGCCATATTCCTCCCTACGGTTTATTACAGTGAAAGGACACAAAGCAAAATCAGCAAAGGAAAAAGGCACACGGGGTGAAGTCCAGAGGACATGAGGAGCAGAGTTCCAAACTTCCCCAGGTTTACTCCCAGGGGAGTCATACAGATGTGCTTAATTCCTGCAGCTGTGAGCTGTGACAACAGATGAGAAGTGCTGTCTACCAGGGAGGCTCGTGAGAGACCCAGTGATCCAACTTTTTACTGGGGGCTGGTCTTACAGGTACCAGCTGTCTAGCATGTACCCAAACCCCAGACTCCCAGAAGGGAAGCAGGAATCTAGGATAAACTGGGTTTTCTGCACAATTTAGGCACCATGCGCCATTCTTACCAGTTAGGGTGGTGGTACCCCACTACTGAAATCCCAGGTGCCGACCATGGGCCACGCCTTTCTAAAGGTGAGAGGGGCAGGGTTGCTTGCTCTGTTTTCTTTTTTGCACATAGTTCTACTTAATATATATTAAATTATAATGTATGTATATATTAAATTACAAGTTATATATCTATGTCATATCTCAACTCCTTCACTGTAAGCTCACTGAGGACGTGGAGGGGATTTTTTCATTACTCCGTCATTCCCAGTACAGAATAAGATTGCTGATGGAGACATTCCACAAATACTAATGACTAGAAGGTCTGATTCATTAAGAAACTGTAGGAAACAGGCAGGAAAGCAGACTCAATGGCATGCAGGACGGTTCTGCTACCCCAGCCTGGATGGAGTCCTCTGAACTGTGACTGCCCTTTATCAAAGGCTCAGGGATGGCACAAACTTGACAACAGTTAAGGAAGATGCCCATTATGAGTTTTAGTGCTACTGACCTAACAGAATTTTTATTGTTAAAAACACAGGCACTTTTTAATGAAACAAGAATGTGCAGTATTTTTTCAATAAAATTATGTCACATCACAAACGTTTTACTTAATCCTAAATTTAACTTAATCCTGTCCAATCTGTTACTTATTCTTATTCAGCCGAGAAGACAATATATATGCTATAACCCGTGTCACAAATTCACTTGCTCACAAAAAGATTACTGAGTGCTTGCTGTACTGTGAGACATCAGTATTAAGAGCCCCAGAATAAGAGCAGCTCATACTTACACAGTGCTTGGTACTGTGCTAAGTGCCCCTCTGGGAGACATGTTGTTTGATATTCTTATTTTACAAATAAAGTTACTACGGAAGTGAAAATGCTCCTGAGCAGTTACTCTGAATCCATACTCTTAATTTCTCTGTTATGTTGATTACCACACCCTTGAGAAACTCAGTCTTTTGTGACACAAAAATTATTTTGACAAAATTAGAGAAAATATACCCTTGTTCTACTTTAATGTCTTTTTTTCCACCACTTTAAAAGTTAAGGGACTCGAGGATATCTTCAAGATGGCAGAGGAGTGAGAAGGGGAGATCACCTTCCTCCCCACAAATACATCAGAAATACATCTACACGTGGAACAACTCCTACAGAACACCTACTGAATGCTGGTAGAAGACCTCAGACTTCCCAAAAGCAAGAAACTCCCCACGTACCTGGCCGTGTGGCTGACAGGGTCTTGGTGTTCTGGCCGGGTGTCAAGCCTGTGCCTCTGAGGTGGGAGAGCCAAGTTCAGGACATTGGTCCACCAGACACCTCCCGGCTCCACGTAATATCAAACGGCGAAAGCTCTCCCAGAGATCTCCATCTCAACACAAAGACTCAGCTCCATTCAATGACCAGCAGGTGACAGTGCTGAACACCCTATGCCAAACAACTAGCAAGACAGGAACACAACCCCACCCATTAGCAGAGAGGCTGCCTAAATTCATAATAAGGTCACAGACACCCCAAAACACACCATCGGACACAGTCCTGCCCACCATAAAGACAAGATCCAGCCTCATCCACCAGAACACAGGAACCAGTCCCCTCCGCCAGGAAGCCTACACAACCCACTGAACCAACTTTAGCCACTGGGAGCAGACACCAAAAACAACGGGAACTACGAACCTGCAGCCTGCGAAAAGAAGACCCCAAGCACAGTTAGTTAAGCAAAATGAGAAGCCAGAGAAACACACAGCAGATGAAGGAGCAAGATAAAAACCCACCAGACCTAACAAATGAAGAGGATACAGGCAGTCTACCTGAAAAAGAATTCAGAGTAATGATAGTAAACATGATCCAAAATCTTGGAGATAGAATGGAGAAAATACAAGAAACGTTTAACAAGGACCTAGAAGAACTGAAGAGCTAACAAATAATGATGAACAACACAACAAATGAAATTTAAAATTCTCTAGAAGGAATCAATAGCAGAATAACAGAGGCAGAAGAACGGATAAGTGACCTGGAAGATAAATAGTGGAAATAACTACTGCAGAGCAGAGTAAAGAAAAAAGAAGAAAAAGAATTGAGGACAGTCTCAGAGACCACTGGGACAACATTAAACACACCGACATTCGAACTACAGGGGTGCCAGAAGAAGAAGAGGAAAAGAAAGAGACAGAAAATATTGGAAGCAATTATAGTTGAAAACTTCCCTAATATGGGAAAAGAAATAGTTAATCAAGTCCAGGAAGCACAGAGAGTCCAATACAGGATAAATCCAAGGAGAAGCATGCCAAGACACATATTAATCAAACTATCAAAAATTAAATACAAAGAAAAAATATTAAAAGCAGCAAGGGAAAAACAACAAATAACATACAAGGGAATCCCGGTAAGGTTAACAGTTGATCTTTCAACAGAAACTCTGCAAGCCGGGAGGGAGTGACAGGACGTACATAAAGTGATGAAAGGGAAGAACCTACAACCAAGATTACTCTACCCAGCAAGGATCTCATTCAGATTCAACAGAGAAAGTAAAACCTTCACAGACAAGGAAAAGTTAACAGAATTCAGCACCACCAAACCAGCTTTACAACAAATGCTAAAGGAACTTCTCTAGGCAGGAAACACAAGAAAAGGAAAAGACCTACAATAAAAAACCCAAAACAATTAAGAAAATGGTAATAGGAACATACATATCAATAACTACCTTAAATGTAAATGGATTAAAGGCTCCAACCAAAAGACATAGGCTGGCTGAATGGATACAAAAACAAGACCTGTATATATGCTGTCTACAAGAGACCCACTTCAGACCTAGGGACACATACAGACTGAAAGTGAGGGGATGGAAAAAGATATTCCATGCAAATGGAAATCAAAAGAAAGCTGGAGTAGCAGTTCTCATATCAGACAAAATAGACTTTAAAATAAAGACTATTACAAGAGACAAAGAAGGACACTACAAAATGATCAAGGGATCAATCCAAGAAGAAGATATAACAATTGTAAATATTTATGCACCCAACATAGGAGCACCTCAATACATAAGGCAAATACTAACAGCCATGAAAGGGGAAATCGACAGTAACACATTCATAGTAGGGGACTTTAACACCTCACTTTCACCAATGGACAGATCATCCAAAGTGAAAATAAATAAGGAAACACAAGCTTTAAATTACACATTAAACAAGGTGGATTTAATTAATATTTATAGGACATTCCATCCAAAAGCAACAGAATACAGTTTCTTCTCAAAGGCTCATGGAACATTCTCCAGGATAGATCATATCTTGGGTCACAAATCAAGCCTTGGTAAATTTAAGAAAATTGAAATCGTATCACATACGTTTTCTGACCACAGAACTATGAGACTAGATATCAATTACAGGAAAAATTCTGTAAAAAATACAAATACATGGAGGCTAAACAATACATTACTTAATAACCAAGAGATAACTGAAGAAATCAAAGAGGAAATTAAAAAATACCTAGAAACAACTGACAATGAAAACATGATGACCCAAAACCTATGGGATGCAGCAACAGCAGTTCTAAGAGGGAAGTTTACAGCAATACAAGCCTACCTCAAGAAACAAGAAACATCTCAAATAAACAACCTCAGCTTACACCTAAAGCAATTAGAGAAAGAAGAACAAAAAACCCCCAAAGTTAGCGGAAGGAAAGAAATCATAACAATCAGATCAGAAATAAATGAAAAAGAAATGAAAGAAATGATAGCAAAGATCAGTAAAACTAAAAGCTGCTTCTTTGAGAAGACAAACAAAATTGGTAAACCATTAGCCAGACTCATCAAGAAGAAAGGGAGAAGACTCACATCAATAGAATTAGAAATGAAAAAGAAGTAACAACTGACACTGCAGAAATACAAAGGATCATGAGAGATTACCGCAAGCAACTCTATGCCAATAAAATGGACAACCTGGAAGAAATGGACAAATTCTTAGAAAAGCACAACCTTCTGAGACTGAACCAGGAAGAAATAGGAAATATAAACAGACCAATCACAAGCACTGAAATTTAGACTGTAATTCAAATCTTCCTACAAACAAAAGCCCAGGATCAGATGGCTTCACAGGTGAATTCTACCTAACATTTAGAGAACAGCTAACACCCATCCTACTCAAGCTCTTCCGAAATATGACAGAGGGAGAAAAACTCCAACACTTATTCCTCGAGACCACCATCACCCTGATACCTAAACCAAAGATGTCACAAAGAAAGAAAACTACAGGCCAATATCACTGATGAACATAGATGCAAAAATCCTCAACAAAATACTAGCAAACAGAATCCAGCAGCACATGAAAAGGATCACACACCATGATCAAGTGGGGTTTTTCCCAGGAATGCAAGGATTCTTCAATTATGCAAATCAATCAACGTGATACACTGTACTAACAAACTGAAGGATAAAAACCATATGATCATCTCAATAGATGCAGAGAAAGCTTTCGACAAAAGTCAACACCCATTTATGATAAAAACCCTGAAGAAAGTAGGCATAGAGGGAACTTAACCTCAACAAAATAAAGGCCATGTATGACAAACCCACAGCCAACATCATTTCCAACGGTGAAAAACTGAAACCATTTCCACTAAGATAAGGAACAAGATAAGGTTGCCCACTAGACCACTATTATTCAACATAGTTTCAGAAGTTTTAGCCACAGCAATCAGAGAAGAAAAGGAAATAAAAGGAATCCAAATCGGAAAAGAAGAAGTAAAGCTGTCACTGATTGCAGATGACATGATACTATACATAGAAAATCGTAAAGACACTACCAGAAAACTACTAGAGCTAATCAATGAATTTGGTAAAGTAGCAGGATACAAAACTACTGCACAGAAATCTCTTGCATTTCTATATACTAATGATGAAAAATCTGAAAGAGAAATTCAGGAAGCACTCCCATTTACCATTGCAACAAAAGAATAAAATGCCTAGGAATAAACCTTCTTAGGGAGACAAAAGAGCTGTATGCAGAAAACTATAAGACATTGATGAAAGAAATTAAAGATGATACAAACAGATGGAGAGATATACCATTTTCCTGGATTGGAACAATCAACATTGTGAAAATGACTATACTACCCAAAGCAATCTACAGATCACTGCAATCCCTACCAAACTACCAATGACATTTTTCACAGAACTAGAACAAAAAATTTCACCATTTGGGTGGAAACACAAAAGACCCCGAATAGCCAAAGCAATATTGAGAAAGAAAAACGGAGCTAGAGGAATCAGGCTCCTGGACTTCAGACTATACTACAATGCTACAGTAGTGAAGACAGTATGGTACAGGCACAAAAACAGAAAGATAGATCAATGGAACAGGATAGAAAGCCCAGAGATAAACCCACGCACATATGGTCACCTTATCTTTGATAAAGGAGGCAAGAATATACAACGGAGAAAAGACACCCTCTTCAATAAGTGGTACTGGGAAAACTTGCCAGCTACATGTAAAAGAATGAAATTAGAACACTCCCTAACACCACAGACAAAAATAAACTCAAAATGGATTAAAGACCTAAATGTAAGGCCAGACACTTAACGAACTCTTAAAGGAAAAAAGACATCAAACTCTTAAAAGAAAACATAGGCAGAACACTCTATGACATAAATCACAGCAAGATCCTTTTTGACCCACCTCCTAGAGAAATGGAAATAAAAACAAAAATAAACAAATGGGACCTAATGAAACTTCAAAGCTTTTGCACAGCAAAGGAAACCATAAACAAGACCAAAAGACAACCCTCAGAATGGGAGAAAATATTTGCAAATGAAGCAACTTACAAAGGATTAATCTCCAAAATTTACAAGCAGCTCATGCAGCTCAATAACAAAAAAACAAACAATCCAATCCAAAAATGGGAAGACCTAAATAGACATTTCTCCAAAGAACATATACAGACTGCCAACAAACACATGAAAGAATGCTCAACATCATTAATCATTAGAGAAATGCAAATCAAAACTACAATGAGGTATCACCTCACACCAGTCAGAATGCCCATCATCAAAAAATCTAGAAACAATAAATGCTGGAGAGGGTGTGGAGAAAAGGGAACACTCTTGCACTGTTGGGGGGAATGTAAATGGATACAGCCACTATGGAGAACAGTATGGAGGTTCCTTAAAAAACTACAAATAAAACTACCATATGACCCAGCAATCCCACTACTGGGCATATGCCCTGAGAAAACCATAATTCAAAAAGAGTCATGTATCAAAATGTTCATTGCAGCTCTATTTACAATAGCCTGGAGATGGAAACAACCTAAGTGTCCATCATTGGATGAATGGATAAAGAAGACGTGGCACGTATATACAATGGAATATTACTTAGCCATAAAAAGAAACGAAATTGAGCTATCTGTAATGAGATGGATAGACCTAGGGTCTGTCACACAGAGTGAAGTAAGTCAGAAAGAGAAAGAAAAATACCGTATGCTAACACATATATATGGAATTTAAGAAAAAAAAAATGTCATGAAGAACCTAGGGGTAAGACAGGAATAGACACAGACCTACTAGAGAATGGACTTGAGGATATGGGGAGGGGGAAGGGTAAGCTGTGACAAAGTGAGAGAGTGGCATGGACATATATGCACTACCAAACGTAAGGTAGATAGCTAGTGGGAAGCAGCCGCATAGCACAGGGAGATCAGCTCGGTGCTTTGTGACTGCCTGGAGGGGTGGGATAGGGAGGGTTGTAGGGAGGGAGATGCAAGGGGGAAGAGATATGGGAACATATGTATATGTATAACTGATTCACTTTGTTATAAAGCAGAAACTAACACACCATTGTAAAGCAATTATACTCCAATAAAGATGTAAAAAAAAAAAAAAAAGAATTACCATACGACCCAGCAATCCCACTACTGGGCATATACCCTTAGAATCCATAATTCAAAAAGGGTCATGTACCACAATGTTCATTGCAGCTCTATTTGCAACAGCCAGGACATGGAAGCAACCTAAGTGTCCATCGACAGATGAATGGATAAAGAAGGTGTGGCACATATATACAATGGAATATTACTCAGCCATAAAAGTAAACGAAATTGAGTTACTTGTAGTGATGTGGAGGGATCTAGAGACTGTCATACAGAGTGAAGTAAGTCAGAAAGAGAAAAACAAAACTGTATGCTAACACATATATATATGGAATCTAAAAAAAAAAAAAAGTTTATGAAGAACCTAGGTGCAGGACAGGAATAAAGACACAGATGTAGAGAGTGGACTTGAGGACACGGGGAGTGGGAATGGTAAGCTGGGACGAAGTGAGAGAGTGGCACGGACTTATATGTATTACCAAATGTAAAATAGATAGCTAGTGGGAAGCAGCTGCATAGCACAGGGAGATCAGCTCGGTGCTTTGTGACCACCTAGAGGGGTGGGATAGCGAGGGTGGGAGGGAGATGCAAGAGGAAGGGGGTATGGGGATATATGTATATGTAGAGCTGATTCACTTTGTTATACATCAGAAACTAACACACCATTGTAAAGCAATTATACCCCAATAAAGGTGGTAAAAATAAAAAAGTTAAAGGACTCAAATATTACTAGAATTTGCCACCTCCTTCTTGGTAAGTTATGTGGTCTTAATGAAGAGTTTATCACTTAGTAATTCATTAAAAAGTAGTGAAGGCTCTACAGTGGATTTAGGATTTGTGGCTGTCATTCTGAATATAAGTAAAAGTAGCAGTATATTGGCTTAAGTCTAATAAACTTAAGCACACTGAAATCTTTTCACCCCCATGGGTGTGTGATGGTTTGAGTTTTTGTGACTGTACAATTAGAATGACTGTTTAAGGGGAGAGCTTTTCTTTTCTCTCTGAATAGAATCCATTTTATCATTAATTGTCTCCCACACAAGCCTGCAATTAAAATGTATCAAATAAACTGTTTAATCATAACTGAAAAAAAAAAGAATGAGTCTAGAACATTTATGATGCAGTTTGGCAAACCGGTCAATAAGACCTGCCAGTTCATGTTCCTAATCTAAGATAAATTACCATCAAAATGGATAACAACCAATATTTATATCTAATAGCTTATGCAGGTCATCTATAAATAGAATATGGATTAGCAAATACTTGTTAGACTGATGACAGCTCACACTTGTCTTATTGTCCCAAACTCGTATCATCTTTGAATAAAATTTCTTCATACTACTCCTATTTTAAAAGTGTTATCAATAGTCTGTGAATACTGTTAATACAAAAGAAAAAAGTATTTCTGAGAGTAATAAGATGTACATGAAAGATATACCTTAAACAGTAATAAAATCAATAGTTTGCACCAATAAAATCGAGAGTGTTGCTCTTGGAGAGGCAAAAACACACACAAAAAATGTATCAGAGCCTGGAAGGCGAATTCATAGAAGGGAAACTAATTTCTGACTTTTTCTTAAAGAATAAATGCAAAGGTAAAAGCTATAAACAAGCTGCATTATGTCAAAGTCAAACAGCAGTTTGGAAACGCAGATACAATTTTACCCCTGGATCACGAAGCAATTGGCATGACAAAGGAGTTGTCAGTACTGCCTACAGGTTTCTAGGTCAACATTAACACTCACATTCAGAAAGATGATGATGCTCTGTAGTTGCAGGCAAGGCTCTCCATGATGTGATGGAGAGGACTGACATTTGAAAGGTATTGTTTTGATTTACAACCACTTAAGAAAACCTTCAATGACTGATACCATCGCCTCATGTCCCAGTGGAGGCAAGCGTGTCTCAGGGCGGTTAAGTGAGTGTCTCGGGTCCCATAAGTAGGAAGTGACAGTGATGACTTACACTCACATCCTCTGTCTACACGGCTAGTGCTTTAACCACTGGGCCATATGGGCTCTCAAATATTAGGAAGGCGCCCAGATTGCAATGTCCTTAGAGAGGTACAGTTCCAACTACTGAGATACAATTCTCTGTGGGTCTCTTGCATCTCTGCACGTCTTGAAAGCAGAAACATTGACTGCTTTTGTTCTGGACTATCTTACTAAGCTTGTACAGTGGAGAGCATTGCAACACAGTGATGTGGTCTCCCTATGGAGCACTGGACAGGCATCCTTACTGTGTATTAAAAATACGAGAGTTTCCTAAGAGCAGGATTCCATTCCCATACTCAACCCAGTGTGTTGACAGGTGTCAACTGACCATCTTAACATTGTCTCATAAGAATCAGCCTCAGGAAACCCACTTAAGAAAATGCTGATAATCTGGCCACTGCTATTTTTAAATGAGTAATAGAAGTCCTTTGTTTGTGAAAACAAGACAAAACAAAACAAAAACTTTTCTAAATTGGAAGTGGGTCTATGTTCTGTAGTGCCTATGGTTTATTGCTGTTTTGGGGGCCCCCCTGAAGGAAAATAATACAAAATTACGTTTACAAAATTGAGCTCAGGGCTGTGGTGTTGGCAAGTGAGGGGCCCTGCTGTGGAAGTTCTCGTCATGGTAAATTCAGCTTTGTCAGAATTATACTTTTGGAAGTCATAATTTTCCAATTTCACAAATGGCCCTAGATGATTTTTCACTCCCCAAGTACCAAGTCTATAAACTGCATAGTGCCTCATCTTAGAGAATAGCTCTTAATTTTTGTTTTCTAGGAGAAATAAAAATCTAGAGGATCTCTCCCATGCCATGGGATTTTCAACACCCTCGTGTGTTGCTTGGATTTATAGGCAGTCTAGGGAGTATTTTGGTTTTTTCATCCATCGACTCTATAAAGCAAGTATGACCAAACTAGTGTCTTAAATTAAATTGTTTTCTAAAACCTGTCCTGGTTAGATTCCAGCATAGTTGAGCCCATACTCCTGGAAAAACTGAATTCATGGGAATTGTACCATGATGTTGATAGAGTTTCACCTTGGGTGTGTGGTAGCTTTCTGAGCCGAAGTGCGAGAAGAAACATATTTTGAGTGACACTCGGAAAGTAGCAAATTGTCTTTTGCATACAGCACTGAAGACGAAAAATAGCTTCACTCATTTTGCTGTATGAAATCAATCATGGTAAACTCTTAAAATATTTAAGACCATTAACAAGTCATATTTGTGTATTGCTCACAGATAACAAGAGCAGGTTAAATGTTAGAAAATATTTACTTGAACTCATAAAATATGTAAATTAATAAACAATTAAGAAAATGAATACAGTTCACCTACTTTTGAAATATTACTTGATCGACTTGCAGATCGCCCTGGGGATTTGTCGTTCTGAAAAATAAAATTAGAGACATTGATTAAAAACAGCAGTATTCTTTGCTGCTGAGAAAAGAAAGCACAGCATAGGCCAACGTGTAGATGTCCTCTGTATTGTCCTAACAGACATAAAAATTGCTTACACAGAATGGTATTTCTTTTACCAAATTTTATTTCTCTAGTATATATAGGTGTCCTTTTGAAAATGTTTCAATTATTATCAGGTTATATATCAGTCTAGGAATATTTATTTCCAGGAAACACTTATTTCTCTAGAAAAACATATGAAGTTCCTTTGAAATAGAATTAGAAATGAAAATAATAGTCCATTATCTCCCCTTTTTTTCTTCTACCAGTAAATTCCGGTCCTCAGTGTCAGTCAATATTGCATACTGGGTACATGGTACATAACATCTAACTCCTGTTCTGCTAAAATACATTTTATCTGTCTGTTCAGTTATTTTATTTTCAAAATTTTAAAAAAATTAAAGGTAATTTAAAATTTTAAAACATTTAATCGTTTAAATTAAAAATATTGAGAAATTATTTTAAAATTTAAAACTTAATAATAAGTTTTAAAAAATTATACCTCAGTTCTTGCCTCTTAAGGAATTTCCAATTTCAGAGGAAAGAAGCATGAAAAAAAGCTTTTGAATAGATACATTTTTTTAAAAGTCATGCAACTGTAAAGTCGCATGGGTCCTTGAAGGGTGGCACTACCTCATTCAAAGCCTGCAGGCCTTCTGTTGCCTGTAAGCCAGGCCAGTCCAGGGCCTTATGGCTAGAGCTGGCGGGAAATTGACCTGACAAAACAGAATGTGTGGTACCTATACCAAGAGATCACAGCACACCTTTCCTGCTGTGGAAAAAGTGTTGGAAGAGCCTGTTCTGGAAACCAAAAGTTTGTGAAGGATCTGTATTTAGCACTTTAGGATTCTTTTTAAAAAACATTTCTGAGCATCTGGGCTCAACACCACAATGGATCTGAGTAGACAACTACAGTGCATCTTGACCGGGGTCTTTTTTTTTTTTTTTTTTTTTTTTGCGGTACTCGGGCCTCCCACTGTTGTGGCCTCTCCCATTGCGGAGCACAGGCTCCGGATGCATAGGCTCAGCGGCCATGGCTCACGGGCCCAAGCCGCTCCGCGGCATGTGGGATCCTCCCGGACCAGGGCACGAACCCGTGTCTCCTGCATCGGCAGGCGGACTCTCAACCACTGCGCCACCAGGGAAGCCCCGACAGGGGTCATTTTTGAGAAGGAAGCTGTTATAACAACCTGTGGGTCTGAAATTGTCCTGTGATGACTGCTCGAGACAGTTTCAGAAACACAGGGTAAATGTGTTATGGTGGAAACACAGTAGCCGCATTCACTGCAAGCTGTCACTGTCTGGCACAGGCTTGCAGACATTTCAGCTGAACAGCACGTTTTCTTTTACATGCAACATCCATCTCATCCAACCACGGATGGCACGGTGGAGCATGTTATTACAGACCGAGATGAGTCGCAACTGTACGATTAGTTACACCTCGTAACAGCCCCGTGATCCAGCTGGAGATTAATGTGTGTGCTCCCTGAAGACATGTTTCCTTGATTAGCTTCCTCTGGTGATGGAGAGAGGTGCTTTTCTACTGACATTTCAACTTCTCTTCTAGAGACAAGAAAACAAAACCAATCCATCTTTCCTTCTCAGTGAAATTGAGGATTTTGACACAGGACTGTAGAGCACAGAGGTCAATGATACATTAACAGGCTTTGAGAGCAGTTTGGTTGTCCTGGTTGTTTTACTATGTTTTCTATTTTTACATGATACTTGAGAACATGATCAAGGAACTAGAATTGAAAACTCTTCAGCAAGAACCAAGAAGTACTATTTGTACAAGAAATTGATCTGGCATCAGATTACTTAATTTTTCTAACCAAAGAGGACTTTGTCGTGTTTTGAGATTAAAAACAAGGAGGGCCACGTCCTTCCATAACTGTGAATGACTTCAGTGTGAGGTCGTAATAAGCAGCTAATTCCCATATGCTTCAGCCTCCCCCAATCTAATGGGAGGAGGCCTCTGCTTTATTATTTCGTACTTCAAGAGACCTTTTACGCTGAAATCAGTTAGCTCTATTTCCTCTTAATACAAGGTTAGGCACTGAAGGAAATAAACAAGCTTAGGCAAAGGCTAACTTTTTGCCGTGGCTAAGATCTCTATTATTTCCATTCCAGTTAACACATGGGAACAGAGAGGTTACCCTATTGCTGCAATGGCGGTGATATAAAATGGGGTTTTGACTTGAACTAGACCTGTACCCGTGCACTAGTTCTAGCAGGAGTGTATTTGAGATCCCAGACCTCCAAATTCCTCACTGTGAAATGGGCAGATAATATATTGGGGATAGGATCAAATGAGTTATAGATGAAAACAGTTTAGAGATTACAAGTTTATAATATTTCCATTATTATTCACAGGTAGAGGAAACACCCAAAGAGCCCCCTCAAAAATCAGGACAATCATCACAGGTTACTAGACCCATAATTTTAACATAAACACCTCTCTATCCTGCAATTCTACCTCTACTGTGGATTAGATTCTGGCATATAAAATTCAAGGATGGAAAATCAAATTTCTCTCTACCAAAGGGGATTAAGGAAGTCTGGTCTGCCTTGCTTTTGAAGCAAAGCTCCACAAGCACTTTCCCTCTTGGAACACTTCCAAAGCAATCTGTTCAATTTGCTACTAATTAATTGAATGGCTTGTCCCATTACTATTGCAATGACATATTCTTCTTTGTAGATTAGCCAAATATGGTTGTCATACCTCATTATGATCAGTTTAAGTTTTTACCTTAGATTAAATAGAAGCTGTCTCAGAATCTAACATAACTTACTGGTACCCAAATTATAGGGACCTTGTAGGTCACTAAAAGCTGAAACCAACAAGAGTTCCAGACAAGTCCACATGAAAATTATGGGATCTTCAAGCAATAATTTTGATGAGCTATCTTAGTAGATCAATCTTAGCAGATTGTTCACAGTATGCAGAGGGAGAGACTTCTAGTTTCATAAGCATGTTTAAATCTTTTCAAAATTTCTAATTTTTGGTTTGATATGAATGAATCTGCTATTGTTAGCTTGGTTTTGTGATTATTATTATTAATATAATAATTGTTTTTCAAATTTGACCTTACTAAACATGGTTGGATTTTTATTATCAGCAAGAAAAAATGATTACCAAATGAGGAAATCGTTACTAAGTTGTTTTAATATATTTAATATTGTAATCTAAGGAAAGTGACATAGTTCTTTTAAAAGGGGATGCTCTGTGTTAAAGAATGCATAATGCAGTGGACTTGTATTTATCTACAGAGGAATACTCTGTATATCCATCAATCAGAAGACGGCAGTAAGGAAGCTTAAAGGAGGGTTTTATTTGTTTGTTATTTTTTATGTAAACTAAAGGAAAAAACAAATTATTTCTGACTTCAGAAATCAGAATAAGACAATCTCACACAGACCACTGCTATGATGCTATTCTGTAGTTTTCCTCCTTTGTCCTCTGCCCCACCGGCTCTCACCCCAGGCTAAAACTCAAGGTATTTGAAAGGAGAAAAAAAAAAATGAGGCAATTTTAAGGGTCATCTGAAAAATTCTAAGTAGACCATGAAACTATTTCTGTGAGAACAATTAAAGAATTAAAACTTGAAATAGAAGAAAAGTCTTTGAAAGCAATGTGGTTTGTAAACAAAAAATAAATGATACAGAGGAACTGAATAATACAATAAAACAATTAATAGACGTATTAAAAATCTCATGTCCTTTAAATTAAAAAACTTTAAAAATTTATGTGGCTTCAAATAATACCTCCACAAAAATCTTCAAGTAGAGATTTTATAGGGTACTTCCTTTGATATTGAGTCAGCAAAATTAGAAATAAAAATTTGAAATATTACTAATAAATCTTGATCACCTCAAAACTAACACATTTTAAGATAACGCTTGGTCCAAAGAAATAACTAACTGGAAAATTACAGACAGAAACTCTGGAAAATGTTATACTAAGACCTATGTAACACAACAAAAGCTATATCCAGGTAAATATTTATGACTGTAAAGGCCTTCGTTATTAAAGAACACAGTAACAAAAGAATGCAGTAAAAAGAAATAATAAAAAAGCTAAAACTCATTAAATGGATATAAATAAGAAGGATAAAGAAATATTTCTCAAAGCAGGTTTTTGAAAATAATTACAAAATAGATGAATTTCCTATAAGACTTATTAAGGAGAACAGAAATATGTAAGAAATAAGAAAGGATAATCAAGGACACAGAAAGGAATAGAAAAATTATAAGAGAATGCTCCATGTAATGGTATTACAACAAATTTGAACACCTAGAGGAAATGGACCACATGCTAGCAAAATAAAAGTTGTCAGAATTTATTCAAGAAGAGGAAAATCTGAATAGATAATTAACAAAGAAGAGATTGGGTAAGTAAATAAAAGTCTATGTGCCCTGCAAAGGATAAGAGCATGATGATTTCACAATTGAGTTGTATCTTACTTTTAAAGGACACATAATTCTAATTTTATTTACAGTATTCTTGACCATAGGAACATAAACTTCCTTAATCCATATTATTAATTCTGCATAAATTAATCTCCAAATGTGTTAAGACAGTATCCAAAAAGATATAAAGAGGGAAAAGAAAATTATGCTCTGGTCTTAATTTGGACTACAGACACAAAAATTCTTTTAAAATATTAGCATATATCTAATAGTAGTATGCATCTTTGATACACCAGCAGTGTACCAAAAAATGCTGAAGGAATAAAATAAATAGGATTTATTCCTGATACTTCCTTATCAGGAAATCGATCAACAATTCATTAGATTAATACATCAAAAGCAAAAAACTATGATCTTATAGTTAAGATGTTTAACAAACCTCGACAGTGTTACTAGAATGTAAGCTCTGAGTAAAATAAAAATTGAAGGAAATCTTTAAAAGTGATAAAGACAATATCCTAAAAACCATTACCAAATATTATTCTAAACAGTAAAATACTAGAACTATGTTAATTAAAGAAATTCTCTTAGGGCTGCTTGCTCTTGCTCTTATTACGCGACTTAAGAGTTTCTAACAAATTTAACAACAAGAAAATGAAATATGTGATAGAAAAAATTATTGAAAAAGAAGCAATAAACCAATTTTCTCTGATTGATGATATGATATTACCGAAATTCCAACTGCCTCTAGTTATAAAAGAAAACTGCAGTAAATGAGACTTTAGTACAATGGCTAGATACAGGATACATATATCATGGCAGAGTCTACTAAATTTCCTAAAACCCACTATCCTTCTTCTGTCCTCAGAGAATAGTAATTAGGTATACATCACCCCAGTCACATTACATCTCCCAGGCTTCCTTCCAGTTACAGGTTGCCTATGGCCAAATTCCCTCCAGTGAGATGTGGACAGAGCTAACAACTGTCAGTTTCCTGCTTGTCCCATAAATCTAAACTTTCCTCCATACTCCTTTCTACTGCTCTGTGCTAGGATGGTGTCTATCAGAGCAAGCCAGGAAGCACATATTAAAGATGGTAAAGCTGAATTCCCCTGAGTTCCTGAATGAACACACAGTGAAAAGCCATGTGCCAATTTGGAACACACACTCTAAACCATCACCAGAGAGAAATTAACTTGTATTTCTTTGGGGCCACCACATTTCTGGATTTATTTATATAGCAGTTTAGTCTAGCCTAATGGAAATACTGCAAAATCAATAGCTTTCTCTCTTCTAGTTTTAAATATCCAGAAATGTAAAAATAAAAACCAAATCGATAAAACATTTAAGAATAAATTTAACAAGGAAATCATAAAGTCTTATTAAAAATATAAAGTATAATATCTTAGGAGTATAAATCATTATCTGAACAAATTCTTTGATGGCAAGAATATTTCATAAAATATAAATCCTCTACAAATTGCCGTATAAATAGAATGTGGTTCCAGTGAAATCTCCAATGGGGTTTATTTCTTCTTTTTGGAAGTACAAAGGAGATAGATAAAATGATCTTAAAGAACATATATAGAAAAAGAAATGCCTGAGAATATTCAAAAAATAATGAAAAAAAGGACATCTTGTGCTAGGCACTGACCACATTAAGTCAGTGTGATTAAGTCAATATGGTATTGGCATAAGAATTAATTAAAAGTCAGTAAAATCCAGAATAAGAAATCCAAAAATAGGCATAAGAATTTCACATTTAAAAAAACTAGTATTCAAGTTAATATTGAAAGGATAGTTGATATAATAAATGCTTCTGGACAACTGGCTATCCATGTGAAAGAAAAATTGAAACCCGTATCAAAGAATATATACAGTCAGACTCCATATAAAACAAAGTCTAAAACGTAAAAAATAATAAAGTTTTAAAAATAAGCGTATAGGGCTTCCCTGGTGGCGCAGTGGTTGAGAGTCCACCTGCCGATGCAGGGGACACGGGTTCGTGCCCCGGTCCGGGAGGATCCCACATGCCGCGGAGCAGCTGGGCCCGTGAGCCATGGCCACTGAGCCTGCGCGTCCGGAGCCTGTGCTCCGCGGCGGGAGAGGCCACAGCGGTGAGAGGCCCACGTACCGCAAAAAGCCTATATTATAAATGCAGTCTTGGAGTGAGGGAGATTTATATAACTAATACAGGAACCAGAAGCTATAAGTTGCTTTTGGTTAGATTATATTGGAAAAAATACAAAAATGGAAGTGAATAAACAAACAATTGAGTTAGAAAAAAGTACAACACAGAAGACTGATAAAGTTCAATTTCTATAGTAGTCAAAGGCTTTGTCTAGTCACAACAAAAGGTAACAGAAAGAATCCCAATAGAAAAAAAATCAAGCAAAAGATAGGAAAAGAAATGCACAGAAAAGGACTACAGATTGTTAACAAGCATATGACAACATACTTAAAATCACAAGCAGTCAGGAGAATGCAAATTAAAGTAACAAGACATTGCTTTAACCCATTATGCTGGAAAAATGGAAAAGAGTGATAGCCTCTATTTCTGGTGGGGATAAGAAGAAAGATTTCTCTCAAAAACTGCTAGCAGGAGTGTGAATTTTTGCAGTATCATTTAAAAAAAACATCTGGCAACAACTGTTAAAATTTAAAATATCATTTTATGCAGTAATCTCACTCCTGGGAATCTATTCCAGAGAAATAAAATCACGGGTACAAAAGGATATGCAAATAAGGACACAATACAGCTCTATTCTTAACTGACAAAAAAATCTTGGCAATAAAGATGTGCCAGTTGTTAATTTAATGTCTGGAACCTTTAAACCCACCCTCCTGAATTCTACTCTGAAGCTGGGACTCTGCAAAGTCACCTAGCTCCCTCTGAAGAAGGACACTGCAGGGAAACTGGAAGCTTGGGAAAAGAAAACAGGATTTGCTTCCTGTTGGCTTCTTATCTGCTTCTTGTGTTTGAGCATTAGTCTAGGAACGATTCTTAACCGTGGCAGCAGCAGTTCCTTCCTGCAGCCACTGCTGAGCCTGTGCAGCTTTTCTCACACCTGCAGAAGCAGGTTTTAGACATCAGCACCCGCCAGCTGGCTCCCTCCTCAGAAGTCTGAGTTTCAGTTCCATGGGGCCCCTCTTCCAAGCTTTTAATAATTCTAATTTCTTTCCTTTGTTCACCCAGACCTAGGGGGGACGACTGCTTCCTGCAATTCCAATTTGTAATATCTTGCTGTTCTGTTTTTATTTTTTTTCCCCCTTCTCTCTTACTTAGTGATCGTATAGAGCCAGGCAATAAATCTTTACAATAAATTCTCTGTGATAAAACAAAAAGTCTGTTTTCTCTCTCCTGACTAGAACCTGACTAACAGAGTAAACAATGCTCATCAGTAGAGAAATGATTAAATAAGTTATAGCGGAGCCACACCTTGGAATATTATACAATAATGAAAAAGGATGAATTGGCTCTCTGCCATTTGACCTAAAGGGATTTCCACCAAATAAGACTGAGTGTGAAAAGTAAAACGGGAAGTGGTATAATAGGACTATTTGTAAAACATATAAGGGCAGACCCTCCCTAAGTGTCTGTGTGTGCACACATTTGTGTGTAGACATGCACCATTACCCGGCTATGTGAAGATGGAAAAAGTCACAGAAAGATACGCATAAATTTCTGGGGGTGCGGATGGGAGGGCAGATGGAGGAGATAAGGGGAAAAAGTCCTTATAAAGCAAAAGAGCATGTGGAAATTGTTTATATAAAATTATATATGGATGTGATGCACACATAGAAATTATAATCACATATGAAGTTAGGCAAATGGTAATATATATGATATGTTATCAAGGTAAAAAAAAGTTAAAGAACAATGTGCAGAGGGTGATTTCATTTCTTTAAAAACTAGTATATAGCTGGAGGGGAAGATGGCGAAAGAGTAAGACTCGGAGATCACCAGATACACCAGAAATACATCTACACGTGGACCAACTCCTACAGAACACCTACTGAACGCTGGCAGAAGACCTCAGACCTCCCAAAAGGCATGAAACCCCCCACGTACCTGGGTAGGGCAAAAGAAAAAAGAAAATACAGAGACAAAAGAATAGGGACGGGACCTGCACCAGTGGGAGGGAGCTCTATAGAAGGAAAAGTTTCCACACACTAGGAGCCCCTTAGCGGGCAGAGACTGCGGGTGGCGGAGGGGGAAGCTTCGGGGCCATGAAGGAGAGCGCAGCAACAGTGGTGCGGAGGGCAAAGCAGAGAGATTCCCGCACACAGGATCGGTGCCGACCGGCACTCACCAGCCGAGAGGCTTGTCTCCTCACCTGCCGGAGCGGACGGGGTCTGGGAGCTGAGGCTCGGGCTTCGGTCGGAGCGCAGGGAGAGGGCTGGGGTTGGCGGCGTGAGCACAGCCTTCAGGGGGTTAGTGCGCCATGGCTAGCCGGGAGGGAGTCCGGGGAAAAGTCTGGACTTGCCGAAGAGGCAAGAGTCTTTTTCTTCCCTCTTTCTTTCCTGGTGCGCGAGGAGAGGGGATTAAGAGCACTGCTTAAAGGAGCTCCAGAGACGGGCGCGAGCCGGGGCCAAAAGCACGGACCCCAGAGACGGGCTTGAGACGCTAAGGCTGCTGCTGCCGCCACCAAGAAGCCTGTGTGCGAGCACAGGTCATTACCCACACCCGCCTTGCGGGGAGCCTGTGCAGCCTGCCACTGCCAGGGCCCCGGGATCCAGGGTCAACTCCGGGAGAACGCAAGGCGCGCCTCAGGCTGGTGCAACGTCTTGCCGGCGCAACGTCACGCCGCCTCTGACGCCGCAGGCCCGCCCCGCATCCGGACCCCTCCCTCCCCCCGGCCTGAGTGAGCCAGAGTCCCGGAAGCAGCTGCTCCTTTAACCCCGCCCTGTCTGAGCGAAGAACAGACGCCCTCAGGCGACCTACACGCAGAGGCGGGGCCAAATCCAAAGCTGAGCCCCGGCAGCTGTGCGAACAAAGAAGAGAAAGGGAAATCTCTCCCAGCAGCCTCAGGAGCAGCGGATTAAAGCTCCACCATCAACTTGATGTACCTGCATCTGTGGAATACATGAATAGAAAACGAATCATCCCAAATTGAGGAGGGGGACTTTGAGAGCAAGATTTATGATTTTTTCCCCTTTTCCTCTCTTTGTGAGTGTGTATGTGTATGCTTGTGTGTGAGATTTTGTCTGTATAGCTTTGCTTCCGCCATTTGTCCTAGGGTTCTATCCGTCCGTTTTTTGGTTTGTTTTTATTTTTTTCTTAAAAATTATTTTTTATTTTAATAAATTTATTATATTTTATCTTACTGTATCTTCTTTCTTTTTTTCCTTCCTTCCCTCCTTCCTTCCTTCCTTCCTCCCTCCCCCCATCCTTTCTTTCTTTCTTCTACTAATTCTTTCTTTCTACTTTTTCTCATTTTATTCTGAGCCGTGTGGATGAAAGGCTCTTGGTGCTGCAGCCAAGAGTCAGTGCTGTGCCTCGGAGGTGGGAGAGCCAACTTCAGGACACTGGTCCACAAGAGACCTCCAAGCTCCACATAATATCAAACAGCGAAAATCTCCCAGAGATCTCCACCTCAACACCAGCACCCAGCTTCACTCAACGAGCAGCAAGCTACAGTGCTGGACACCCTATGCCAAACAACTAGCAAGAGAGGAACACAACCCCACCCATTAGCAGAGAGGCTGCCTAAAATCATAGTAAGTCCACAGACACCCCAAAACACACCACCAGACAAGGACCTGCCCACCAGAAAGACAAGATCCAGCCTCATCCACCAGAACACAGGCACTAGTCCCCTCCACCAGGAAGCCTACACAACCCACTGAACCAACCTTAGCTACTGGGGACAGACACCAAAAACAACGGGAACTACGAAACAGCAACCTGCAAAAAGGAGACCCCAAACACAGTAAGATAAGCAAAATGAGAAGACAGAAAAACACACAGCAGATGAAGGAGCAAGATAAAAACCCACCAGACCTAACAAATGAAGAGGAAATAGAAAGTCCACCTGAAAAAGAATTCAGAATAATGATAGTAAAGCTGATCCAAAATCTTGGAAATAGAATAGACAAAATGCAAGAAACATTGAACAAGGACCTAGAAGAACTAAAGATGAAACAAACAACGATAAACAACACAATAAGTGAACTTAAAAATACTCTAGATGGGATCAATAGCAGAATAACTGAGGCAGAAGAACGGATAAGTGACCTGGAAGATAAAATAGTGGAAATAACTACTGCAGAGCAGAATAAAGATAAAAGAATGAAAAGAACTGAGGACAGTCTCAGAGACCTCTGGGACAACATTAAACGCACCAACATTCGAATTATAGGGGTTCCAGAAGAAGAAGAGAAAAAGAAAGGGACTGAGAAAATATTTGAAAAGATTATAGTTGAAAACTTCCCTAATATGGGAAAGGAAATAGTTAATCAAGTCCAGGAAGCACAGAGAGTCCCATACAGGATAAATCCAAGGAGAAATATGCCAAGACACATATTAATCAAACTGTCAAAAAGTAAATACAAAGAAAACATATTAAAAGCAGCAAGGGAAAACCAACAAATAACACACAGGGAATCCCCATAAGGTTAACAGCTGATCTTTCAGCAGAAACTCTGCAAGCCAGAAGGGACTGGCAGGACATATTTAAAGTGATGAAGGAGAAAAACCTGCAATCAAGATTACTCTACCCAGCAAGGATCTCATTCAGATTTGATGGAGAAATTAAAACCTTTACAGACAAGCAAAAGCTGAGAGAGTTCAACACCACCAAACCAGCTTTACAACAAGTACTAAGGAACTTCTCTAGGCAAGAAACACAAGAGAAGGAAAAGACTTACAATAACAAACCCAAAACAATTAAGAAAATGGGAATAGGAACATACCTATCGATAATTACCTTAAATGTAAATGGACTAAATGCTCCCACCAAAAGACACAGATTGGCTGAATGGATACAAAAACAATACCCATATTTATGCTGTGTACAAGAGACCCACTTCAGACCTAGAGACACAAACAGACTGAAAGTAAGGGATGGAAAAAGATATTCCATGCAAATGGAAACCAAAAGAAAACTGGAGTAGCAATTCTCATATCAGACAAAATAGACTTTAAAATAAAGACTATTACAAGAGACAAAGAAGGATACTACATAATGCTCAAAGGATCAATCCAAGAAGAAGATATAACAACTGTAAATATTTATGCACCCAACATAGGAGCACCTCAATACATAAGGCAAATACTAACAGCCATAAAAGGGGAAATCGACAGTAACACATTCATAGTAGGGGACTTTAACATCCCACTTTCACCCATGGACAGATCATCCAAAGTGAAAATAAATAAGGAAACACAAGCTTTAAATGATACATTAAACAAGATGGACTTAATTGATATTTATAGGACACTCCATCCAAAAACAACGGAATACACATTTTTCTCAAGTGCTCATGGAACATTCTCCAGGATAGATCATATCTTGGGTCACAAATCAAGCCTTGGTAAATTTAAGAAAATTGAAATTGTATCAAGTATCTTTTCTGACCACAACGCCATGAGACTAGATATCAATTACAGGAAAAGATCTGTAAAAAATACAAACACATGGAGGCTAAACAATACACTACTTAATAATGAAGTGATCACTGAAGAAATCAAAGAGGAAATAAAAAAATACCTAGAAATAAATGACAGTGGAGACACAATGACCCAAAACCTATGGGATGCAGCAAAAGCAGTTCTAAGGGGGAAGTTTATAGCAATACAAGCCCACCTTAAGAAGCAGGAAACATCTCGAATAAACAACCTAACCTTGCACCTCAAGCAATTAGAGAAAGAAGAACAAAAAAACCCCAAAGCTAGCAGAAGGAAAGAAATCATAAAAATCAGATCAGAAATAAATGAAAAAGAAATGAAGGAAAGAATAGCAAAGATCAATAAAAATAAAAGCTGGTTCTTTGAGAAGATAAACAAAATATATAAACCATTAGCCAGACTCATCAAGAAAAAAAGGGAGAAGACTCAAATCAATAGAATTAGAAATGAAAAAGGAGAAGTAACAACTGACACTGCAGAAATACAAAAGATCATGAGAGATTACTACAAGCAACTCTATGCCAATAAAATGGACAACCTGGAAGAAATGGACAAATTCTTAGAAATGCACAACCTGCCAAGACTGAATCAGGAAGAAATAGAAAATATGAACAGACCAATCGCAAGCACTGAAATTGAAACTGTGATTAAAAATCTTCCAACAAACAAAAGCCCAGGACCAGACGGCTTCACAGGCGAATTCTATCAAACATTTAGAGAAGAGGTAACACCTATCCTTCTCAAATTCTTCCAAAATATAGCAGAGGGCGGAACACTCCCAAACTCATTCTACGAGGCCACCATCACCTTGATACCAAAACCAAACAAGGATGTCACAAAGAAAGAAAACTACAGGCCAATATCACTGATGAACATAGATGCAAAAATCCTCAACAAAATACTAACAAACAGAATCCAACAGCACCTGAAAAGGATTATACACCATGACCAAATGGGGTTTATTCCAGGAATGCAAGGATTCTTCAATATATGCAAAAATCAATCAACATGATACACCATATTAACAAACTGAAGGATAAAAACCATACGATCATCTCAATAGATGCAGAGAAAGTTTTCGACAAAATTCAACACCCATTTATGATAAAAACCCTGCAGAAAGTAGGCATAGAGGGAACTTTCCTCAACATAATAAAGGCCATATATGACAAATGCACAGGCAACATCGTTCTCAATGTTGAAAAACTGAAAGCACTTCCACTAAGATCAGGAACAAGACAAGGTTGCCCACTCTCACCACTATTATTCAACATAGTTTTGGAAGTTTTAGCCACAGCAATCAGAGAAGAAAAGGAAATAAAAGGAATCCAATTGGAAAAGAAGAAGTAAAGCTGTCACTGTTTGCAGATGACATGGTACTATACACAGAGAATCCTAAAGATGCTACCAGAAAACTACTAGAGCTAATCAATGAATTTGGTAAGGTAGCAGGATACAAAATTAATGCACAGAAATCTCTGGCATTCCTATACACTAATGATGAAAAATCTGAAAGTGAAATCAAGAAAACCCTCGCATTTATCACTGCAACAAAAAGAATGAAATATCCAGGAATAAACCTACCTAAGGAGACAAAAGACCTGTATGCAGAAAATTATAAGACACTGATGAAAGAAATTAAAGATGATACAAATAGATGGAGAGATATACCATGTTCTTGGATTGGAAGGTTCAACATTGTGAAAATGACTCTACTACCCAAAGCAATCTACAGATTCAATGCAATCCCTATCAAACTACCAATGGCATTTTTCACCGAACTAGAACAAAAAATTTCACAATTTGTATGGAAACACAAAAGGCCCCGAATAGCAAAAGCAATCTTGAGAACGAAAAACGGAGCTGGAGGAATCAGGCTCCTCGACTTCAGACTACACTACAAAGCTACAGTAATCAAGACAGTATAGTACTGGCACAAAAACAGAAATACAGATCAATGGAACAGGATAGAAAGCCCAGAGATAAACCCACGCACATATGGTCACCTTATCTTTGATAAAGGAGGCAGGAATGTACAGTGGAGAAAGGACAGCCTCTTCAATAAGTGGTGCTGGGAAAACTGGACAGGTACATATAAAAGTATGAGATTAGATCACTCCCTAACACCATACACATAAATAAGCTCCAAATGGATTAAAGACCTAAATGTAAGGCCAGAAACTGTCAAACTCTTAGAGGAAAACATAGGCAGAACACTCTATTACATAAATCACAGCAAGATCCTTTTAGACCCACCTCCTAGAGAAATGGAAATAAAAACAAAAATAAACAGGTGGACCTAATGAAACTTCAAAGCTTTTGCACAGCAAAGGAAACCATAAACAAGACCAAAAGACAACCCTCAGAATGGGAGAAAATATTTTCAAATGAAGCAACTGACAAAGGATTAATCTCCAAAATTTATAAGTAGCTCATGCAGCTCAATAACAAAAAAACAAACAACCCAATCCAAAAATGGGCAGAAGACCTAAACAGACATTTCTCCAAAGAAGATATGCAGACTGCCAACAAACACATGAAAGAATGCTCAACATCATTAATCATTAGAGAAATGCAAATCAAAACTACAATGAGGTATCACCTCACACCAGTCAGAATGCCCATCATCAAAAAATCTAGAAACAATACATGCTGGAGAGGGTGTGGAGAAAAGGGAATACTCTTGCACTGCTGATGGGAATGTGAATTGGTGCAGCCACTATGGAGAACAGTATGGAGGTTCCTTAAAAAACTACAAATAGAACTACCATATGACCCAGCAATCCCACTACTGGGCATATACCCTGAGAAAAACATAATTCAAAAAGAGTCATGTACCAAAATGTTCATTGCAGCTCTATTTACAATAGCCCGGAGATGGAAACAACCTAAGTGTCCATCATGGGATGAATGGATAAAGAAGATGTGGCACGTATATACAATGGAATATTACTCAGCCATAAAAAGAAACGAAATTGAGCTATTTGTAATGAGGCAGATAGACCTATAGTCTGTCATATAGAGTGAAGTAAGTCAGAAAAAAATACCGTATGCTAACACATATATATGGAATTTAAGAAAAAGAAAAAGATGTCATGAAGAACCTAGGGGTAAGACAGGAATAAAGACACAGACCTACTAGAGAATGGACTTGAGGATATGGGGAGGGGGAAGGATAGTCTGTGACAAAGCAAGAGAGAGGCATGGAGATATATACACTACCATACGTAATGTAGATAGCTAGTGGGAAGCAGCCGCATAGCACAGGGAGATCAGCTCGATGGTTTGTGATCGCCTGGAGGGGTGGGATAGGGAGGGTGGGAGGGAGGGAGACGCAAGAGAAAAGAGATATGGGAACATATGTATATGTATAGCTGATTCACTTTGTTATAAAGCAGAAACTAACACACCATTGTAAAGCAATTATACTCCAATAAAGATGTAAAAAAAAAAACTAGTATATAGAATCTTTCTACATAAAAGCAGTGCCCAGACTTCTGAAAGAAAGACAGTCTCCTGGTGAGGGACTTGGCATTCTGGACAAGTTAGTGCTTGTGATTCCTAGCATGCAAACAAAAGGAGATGAGTTGTTTAAAAAGTTTGCACACTCCAGTGTTTCAAACCAAGTCTTATTTGGATGGAAAGAAAACTAAGATAGAAAAGTGATTATTGGCTAAGTTACCAGAGCACCAGGGAAAAGACTGTGAGGGTTTAATTCCCACATCTTTACAGTTATGAAAAGACAGAGAATAAGGGGCACAGAATGGCTGCTAAATGCGGGAGGTGATGGCTTCAGTTCAGGGGCTTGTGTGAAAGGTGATTACTACTATTTTTTTTTTTGTAATTACTTCTTTTTTAATTGAAGTATAGTTGATGTACAATATTATATGTTACAGGTGTACAATATAGTAATTCACAATTTTTAAAAGTTATATTCTATTTATAGTTAGTATAAAATATTGCATATATTCCCCATGTTGAACAATATATCTTTGTAGCTTATTTTATACCAATTACTTTGTATCTCTTAATCCCCTACCCCTATCTTGCCCTTCCCCTCACACTTCCCCTCAGTGGTAACCACTAGTTTGTTCTCTATATCTGCGAGTCTGCTTCTTCTTTTGTTATATTCACTAGTTTGTTGTATTTTTTAGATTCTACATGTAAGTGATGTCATACAGTATTTTTACATTATATAAAGTCAGGTCAGCATAAGCTCTTAGTGTACAGCAGTTGAACTCATAAAACTGAAATGTAAACGATTCTGTTCATTCCCACAATTCTGTCCTATGTGACTATGTTCACATTAAAAGTGGGAAGCTCACCAACCTCAAGTATTCTAAGAATATACATGTAATTGACAAAACTTCTCAGATTTCGTATTGATCCACGTATAAAATTACCTTTGGTCATATTCTTTCTTTCACAATAATATTCCTACTCCACTTTGCCAAAAGGAAAATCTGCCATCAGTTTCCTTAAAGTTTTTAAAAAACATTCTTTATTAATTATTCATTCCTTATTAATTAATTGACTGTTTTTCTTATAATTAGCTAACATTTCACTGACTTTTAGGCTTTTCTTCCTGCCTTGGAATTTCTGACTTTCAGTAATAAAGACTTCATGTGTTCATTTGTGTTGCAAATGTATTTGCAGGCTTGCTTGATATCTCGTACTTGTCCCTTGGGATCCACGCCCCAGTCTCCACCCTGCTCCGTGCCCAGAGGTACACCGGCAAGAATTTCATCACAGCCTCCTTTCCTCTCTAACTTGCAGTTTCATTCCACCATTGCAGAGCCCAGTAGGAGATTGTAGGAACAGAGGATAATGAGTTCAGAGGTCTTCGTCCCCTCCCTGAGACCTACCAGAGGCTGGCTGTGTCCCTCAGTTGGAGTCAGGTGGCCCTGTCCACAAAGCCTTCTGTCTCTGGTCCAGAGAATACTCCTTCTCCCTCGCTTTTCAAGCCTGTAGGTGGTAACCACCCACTGCTGCTTCCAGCAAGGGGGTACTGACCTATCCCTTGTATTTTCTTATACTATGCTCACACTTGCTGTAAATAGACTCTTAATTCTCCCCTAATTACCCAATTTGGAAGTGCCATCTGTTTCTTTCTAGACCCTGATGAAGAAAAGTCATCTCTAGTATTCTTTGTCTAGACTTATTGTTATTATTATTAATAATTTTTGCTTTTTTAGTCAAATTAAGATTTTACAAGTTTACTCTGGAGGTACAGTCATATTTTATCAACCACAGTCTGCAGCTACTAGGAAATCTATCAAGTAGCTTTCAAGCCACTTTTGATGTAAGAGTTATATTGTTTTCTTCTATGGGTTTAATTTGAGATTGGAGACATGTTCATAAGACAGTATACACATTAGAGACCAAGCATTTAAAATGTGTCACTTGGTCAGATGCTTGCATTAGCATTTTTCATCTTCCATTCTATTGGAAGTGCATTAAAAAAGCACTCTAATGATTAAAACATCTATTTCTTAAGACATTGTCAGGGAAAATTCAGGCTAAGTTTTTTTTTACTAAATTCTGGATTAGGATTAACAAATTCTGAAACCTTCATGGAGCACACACACATATGTTTCGGCAAGTATATGTTTTGGCAATTTTAGGGTCTGTGCAAAGGTTGGCAATTCTTCCTTCTGTACTTGTGGAAAAGCCTCACTTTGTGATGTTGCTACTTCAAGCCTGTTTGTCCCATTCTTGTGCCAGCCTTCCCCTATTTGTGCTCCCCAACTCTTTTATGCAACTTTCTCTCTCCTTCCTCCGTCAGTAATTTATAAAGAAATGTGATGAAATTTTATCCCTGGGTATGTACATTTTGGTTTTGTAAAATAGCTGAGGACACATGAGATTTCCCGAGTTGGGCAAATGGGGACAGTGACCTAGACAGGGACCAGAATACAGTCATAGAAAAGGTGATATTGCTCAGGTGTCACAGCTTTCCCTCACTGTCATTTATTTATGGTCCATTTTTTTATAACGTCTTTATTGGAGTATAATTGCTTTGCAATGGTGTGTTAGTTTCTGCTGTATAACAAAGTGAATCAGCTATACATATACATATATTCCTCATTATATGATAACATTGGCCCACCAGGGAGTGTGGAGTTACAAATCTTGAGGCAACACTTTATGGGTTATTTTAGGAAAACAGCCTGAAAGTCAAACTTAGTTTGCATGAATGCAAATCCCAGCATGCACGCAAGAGATCACAGCCAAACTGTTTCTAAATCTTTATAGCAGCTTTAAGACAGCCTTTCTGTCTTTATCTTTTTCCATTGCTCACCTTCCATTGCTAGAGTAATCCCTTCAGTAGCTATTTAAAAGACAAGCATAGGGCTTCCCTGGTGGCGCAGTGGTTGAGAGTCCGCCTGCCGATGCAGGGGACACGGGTTCATGCCCTGGTCCGGGAGGATCCCACGTGCCGCGGAGCGGCTGGGCCCGTGAGCCATAGCCACTGGGCCTGCACGTCTGGAGCCTGTGCATAAATGTCCTGAGTGGTATAACATGATAGTTGTTGATTAATTTGTTTTACTGAGAAGTTTACATTTCAAGCATTTAAAAAATTGGTGATAAATAGAGTAGCACAAAAGAAGAAAACACAAAGTATGGTAAAAGAAAATTTTAAAAATGGGAATTTAAGTGGTAATAGTAATGCACTTTCCATTCAATAAGTGGTTTAGAAAATTAATTTCAAAATAAATCCTCAAAATTTTCATAGTCTGTATTTGTGAGGCAGTATAGAACAGCATGTAAGGGCATAGAATCTCAAGTCGGAAATTCCGAAGCTGGAGTTCTGGCTCTATCATTCGCTGATTAGCTGCACAACCTTAGGTCACTTACTTAACTCCTCTGTGCCTGTTTCTGTAATTGTAAAAGGTAAGTAACAATGGTACGTATCATTAAATACCTTGACTGTAAGAATTAAATGGGATACTAAATATTTTAGCCTATGACAAGTTAATATCTGTTTTTCATTTTTATTAAAACTATCATGTTTAGAATGACATTATTTTATTTTTCATGGCTTCCATTGATCTAATAACGCAAAAAATGTTTTTAAATGATGAGAAACATAAGTGATCTCTTGTCCTTAACTTTTAATATTTCACTGCATTTTATTGCATAGAATTACACATTTTATCAAATTAATATTTTAAAAGTAACGCTGCACGAAGAAATATGCTAGCATGAGCCATCAGAGCATTCATTACCAAAGGCCAGATCTATGGGGAACCTTTTGAACTTTCTATTTTTACAGATGAAATAGATATGAATGAGTGAAGTAATTTACTCGAGGCCCTGGTTAACTTGTGGCACCTTAGTTTCTGCCATAAATCTAGCATTTATTCAGCTGACCTTATTCAATATTCATTATTTCATTCACTTATTCATTCAACAAACACTTACTGACATAAATAATATCAGGTGTCAGACACCCAGCTATAACCCTCTGTTGCTTTTTGACAATACAGTGAGTAAAATGAAAACGTAAAGGGCATAAAATAACTAACATTTATAGTGTACGTATACGTATAGTGTACGTATTTTATTGATGTTAAAGAATGTTTACTAAGTGATCTGTGGGGCTATCAACCTGAACTTCACAGAAATAGGAAATGATGAGAAGAGTTTTAAAGACAGTAAGGTCTGTGTGCCCTGTAACCTTCACATAGGAAAGAGAAGACCAGGAAAAATGATTGCCATGTTTCAACTAGTTGTAATCAGCTTGCTACCTATAATAGCAATAGTGCTATAAGACCTTTGGACCTGAGCACGTGAGTTTCCATTACATTAACCTCAATTGGGTGAGCCCTGGGGAACCCAATACAGTCATTTACCTCCCCATCTTATAGCATAAAGTCATACAGCAGAACCGACATATGTTTATGGGCTTATTTCATAAGTACCTTGCTTCTCATTTCAAGTACAGACATTAAGAAAGCTGACTGTCATTCAGGATTTGCACCCACACAAGCCTAAGGAAACTGAAAACAGCCCTGTCACATCTTCCATTAGAGATGGAGTGCCCTTTTAATAATTTCTTTACTTGTTTAACTGCTGTTTTCTTTCTTCCATATCCAAACAGCATAACATGTACCTATTAATTGTGGTTCAGTGAGTTCTTGGCATCACACCCCCAAAAAAGTCAATTATTTTTTATTGCTTCTCCCCCTCTCAGTGCCACCTCCACCTCCATTAACCATGGTAACAGTCTTTTTGCTGAATTCTTCTCCTTTTTCAAACTCCTAAAAGTTGGAGTGCCCCAGGGATTACCTCTTGAATTTCTTCTCTTCTTTACCTATACTTAACCTATTCGGCGAGCTCTTCCGGTTCTACGGGTTTAAGGATAACCAGTAACATGAAGGCTCTGAATTCATAACTCCTTGTCTGATCTCTCCTCTGAATTTCAGACTCACCTGCCCAACTTCTTTCTCATCATCTCCAAAAACTTACTTAGCATCTCTATATAGATATATAATAGGCAACTCAAATTTACTTGTCCGAATCTAAGTCATCCCTACAATGATGCGGGACAAGAACAACTCAGATAACCTAGGGCCTGCTCTAGATAATTGCACTTGAAAGGAGACACCACTGTCCACACCTTTCATGAAGCCCTTGGTGTCTAACCAAAAGAATAAATTTTAAAACCGAATTTTAATTATGTTCAGAAAAAAGTAGGATAAAGCTCCCTACGGCCCAACACACCACGACACACACACAATCAATTCTCCTCATGGCAATTAAGATTATTCTTTAAAAAGCAAATCAGGCCACTCAGGAATAGGAATCCTGTGAGCATTACTCACTGCAAGTTCTTGATTCAAGACTCAGTAAAAAGACAACAAACAATTTAAAAAATATGCAAAGATTTGAACTCTTAACCAAAGAAGACGTACAGATAGCAAGCAAGCACATGAAAGATATGTAACATCATTAGTCCATCATTAGAGAAATAAAAATTAAAACCATAGTGAGCTACCACAAAAAAATAATTATTGTGGCCAAAATTTAAAAACAAAACACAAAACAACTGACCAGTATAAGTGTTGGCAGGACATGGAGAAATGGGAGCCCTCATCCACTGTTGGTGGGAATGTATAACAGTACAAGTGCTTTGGAGAATAATGTGGCAGTTTCTTAAAAAGTTGAATATACATCTACCATATGACTCAGTCATTCTACTCTTAGATGTTTTAACCCAAGAGAAATGAAATCATATGCCCATAGAAACACTTGTACACAAACATTCATAAAAGCCTTGTGTGCAATAGCAAAGAAACCTGGAAACAAGCTAAATTTCCTTTAGCAGATGGAGAAATAAACTGTGGAATATTTATGCAATAGAATATTAGTCATCAATAAAAAAGACTGAATTACTGATGTGACACAAAGTGGATGATTCTTAAAATAACTGTGCTGAGTTAAGAAGCCGGACCATCATCAAAAAATCTACAAACAATAAATACTAGAGAGGGTGTGGAGATAAGGGAACCCTCTTGCACTGTTGGTGGGAATGTAAATTGATACAGCCACTATGGAGAACAGTACGGAGGCTCCTTAAATAACTAAAAATAGAACTACCATACGACCCAGCAATCCCACTACTGGGCATATACCCTGAGAAAACCATAATTCAAAAAGATACATGTACCACAATTTTCACTGCAGCATTATTTACAATAGCCAGGACATGGAAGCAACCTAAGTGTCCATCGACAGATGAATGGATAAAGATGTGTCACATATATACAATGGAATATTACCCAGCCATAAAAAGTAACAAAATTGAGTTATTTGTAACGAGGTGATGGATCTAGAGTCTGTCATACAGAGTGAATTAAGTCAGAAAGAGAAAAACAAATACCGGACGCTAACACACATATATGGAAACTAAACAAACGATACTGATGAACCTAGGTGCAGGGCAGGAATAAAGATGCAGACGTAGAGAACAGACTTGAGGACACAGGGGGGAAGGGGAAACTGGGACGAAGTGAGAGAGTGGCATGGACATATAAACACTACCAAATGTAAAATAGATAGCTAGTGGGAAGCAGCCGCATAGCACAGGGAGGTCAGTTCAATGCTTTGTGATGACTTAGAGGGGTGGGATAGGGAGGGTGGGAGGGAAACGCAAGAGGGAGGGGATATGCGGATATATGTATATTATAGCTGATTCACTTTGTTGTACAGCAGAAACTAACACAACATTGTAAAGCAATTATACTCCAATAAAGATATTAAAAAAAAAAGAAGCTGGACAAAAGAAGAGTGCACACTTTTTGTAATATTCCAATTATAGAATGGAATGTCCAAATTCTAGAATATTCAAACTACTCTAGAGATAGAAGAAACATGGGTAGCCTCCTAGGGATGAGAATTGTGGGGAGTGGCAGGATGGAGGAACTGCGCCGGGATACAGGACCTCCTTTGGGAGAAGGTCATGTTCATTACATTGGTTGCAATAATGGTTTCAACAGGTCTATACATATGTCAGAATGTATCCCATTGTACACTTTTAACATTGGCAATTTAGAGTATGTCAGTTATACCTCAATAACATTGTAAAAATATATTAAATCAGATCTTACCACTCTTCTGCTCAAAGCCCTCTATTGCCTTCCCATTGTTTTGGAATAAAATTTGAAGTTCCTACGTTGAGTTAAAAGGTTCTACATAATCTGGCCCCTGTAACTCCATCTGGTCTCCCTCCTGGTCCATATTATATCAGACATGCCCCTGATCGGGAGCATTTACTATTCCCCCAACTGCACACATCTTCCCTACGAATCCTACAGATGCTTCCTCACTTTCTTTATTCTCTAATCGAATGCCGCCTCCTCAGAGAAGTCTTCTTTGACCACAGCATTTAGAGGAGCCCCTACAAACTCACCACATTCCACTCTTGATCCCATTACCCCAACCCATTTATCTCCCTGGCTATCATAACCACCCAGTATCACATTAAATAACTGTTTATTTATTTATTTTCCCCATTTGAAAGGACAGCTATGGCAATGGAGAACCTGTATGTTCTGTTCTGTGTTAAAACTCCATCACCTGGAACACTAGCTAACATATTATGCACTCAATAAAGATATATTGATGCAGTTCCCTAGACAACGCTAAACCTTTCGCTATATGCTATTGTTCTGAAATAGCCCTTGTCATTTCCTTAAAATTTTCCTTTCCTTTTTTTTTGGTCATTCTCATGATATGTTGGAGTAGTTTTTGTGCTAGGATTGGAATCAAGGGGGAAAGAGGGGGAGGGATAAATTGGGAGATTAGGATTGACATATATACACTACAAAATATAAAACAGATAACTAATAAGGACCTACTGTATAGCACAGGGAACTCTACTCAATACTTTGTAATGACCTATATGGGAAAAGAATCTAAAAAAGAGTGTATATATGTATATGTATAACTGATTCACTTTGCTGTACAGCAGAAACTAACACAACTTTGTAAATCAACTAGATTCCAATAAAAATTTTTTAAAAAGTGTACATACTGCTCCCAACCTACCTTTTCCCAAAGTGAAAAGAATCATGCTGAAATGGGTAGTGATCCGTAAAATGTCTAGGATGTAAGGAAGCCTAAGAAATATAGGGCAAAAAATATGGGCTATTGTAAAGAAACTAAAAGGTGTAAAAATCAATAGTAAATGACACTAAGTTATATCATATCTAAGAAATATAATAAAAAGTTCCGAAGTGCTCAACTAGAATGCTTTTATTCTATTACAGTTAACAGTTTTTGTGCATGTATGAGCAAGAAATTGTTTTTCATTACGAATAAAGTCTTGCATAAGATATACTTTACTTTGTTCATGGTCATTTAACTCTACATCCTTTCTTAGTTTTCTCTCTTAGTATACAAAAGTGAAAGGCTCATAAATTTATGATGGACCTAACATATTCAGTTGCAGGTGACATAAAAACAAACCATAACTCACACACATGAAAGGAGAGAAACAAGTGTAGGGCTGTGTCTAAACTTCTTTAAACCCCATCCTCATGGCTCAGGCACAGAGGCAGAGCCCTCTGTTCATGGAGAGAAAAGGAGGATGTGTCAGGAAGCAACCATTGTTCAACAGGGCCTCTGTCTAAGCATTTGTCAACTGGACAAAGCCTGTGGCCACGCCCCTTCGGTCAAATCACCTTCCAGCACTCACAGCTTTCTTTGTCGCTTCCTCTGGAAGCAGTTTAGGCTTCCTGGTGGTCTGGCAGGCATGCATTGAGGGTGCATGGTAGGGTTCTGTGTTACTCTGAAGTCTGCAGGCTGGTCTGCCCTGCAGACCTTGTTTACCAAAGTGGTTCAGTTCTTTTTTTTTTTTTTTTAATTGAAGTATACTTGATTTACAATGTTGCGTTAATTTCTGCTGTATAGCAAAGTGATTCAGTTATACATATATGTATAAACTCTTTTTATATGCTTTTTCATTATGTTTTATCTCAGGATACTGAATATACCTTCCTGTGCTATACAGCAGGACCTTGTTTTTTATCCATCCTGTATGTAATAGTTTGCATCTGTTAACCCCAAACTCCCAGTCCAAAGTGGTTCAGTTCTGACTCTGGGTGCTTCAGAAAAGGCTGAAGGAGACCTGAGTCTGTTTTCAAATTGGCCTTAATTAGTAGGGTCAACAGAAAAATTCCAAAGGCATATTTTATATTCAATTCAGGCCCTTGAAGCAAACATGAGTCTTTCTCAGTTGATTTTAGAAATTTCCACCAGAGAACCAAAGTCTTCTTTCAGGCTTTGAAAGAACAAAGCTGAATGCATATGGGCCTGGGGTTTTGTTTCACTCAAGCCTTATCAGATCCCAAAGTATATTTAGCATCAGAGAACTTTCACATATTTTTTAAAGATTATTTTCATCATCTATTATTGCCTTTTAGGTAATATGACACATGAGACTATACACTTTTATGCAACAAAACCTTCTTCAAATTGAAAAGTAATGTATTATCTGTCACCTGGTACTTTCGTATTAGATACCAAAACACGCCCCAAATGTCTTTATGTACGTGATAAAGGGCTATTTTTCTTATTCAAAATGGTATTTTTAGAGAGTGCTTTATGCCAGGTGATTAACATCTCCCAAACTGCAGTTCTCACAAATGCAAAGCAGAACAGAATTTCATTCTTCTGTTCAGGATTTAGCCTGAGAAAAACATTTCACTGCTATAAACACAAAACCACAGCTGGATAAATGGCAAAAAAAAGCACTCATGAAACTTTAAAACCTGAAGCAGCTTTTAAAATTACAAATTGCTTCAAACATCATATATTTTCCTGATACTCAGTCACAGTAACTAACCTCTACCTCCTTCCTAACGAATTTCTAGTTGGGGTATCAGTTGCTGCTGAGAATCCATGGATGAAAAAAGGAAAAGAGATCTGTAAGCCCATGGTTGAAATTTCAGAAGGCTTTTTTCTTTTTGTCAGATTCTTTTCGGATTAGTGATATTTGCCTTATGGAAGAAAATACTAGTCTGTCACAAAAATCAAGCAAATATTCTACAAAATCGAATTTGATAGCATTTTGATTTTCATTTCTTTTCTCTAAAGAAAGTTTACATGTGGAATAAATATTTGTTCGCATCTCAACTAATCTTACAACCCTCTACAACACATTGACTGTAAATAGATTTTATACTCTTCTTCCAAGTGATACATTACAAAGACCCCTGGTAGGGTGGTCACTGAATCAGACTTTATACACTGAAATACGAGGACAACTAGACAAATCATAGAAGGACACAGTAGACTAGTTCATTGAACAAGTGATTATTCACAGATTATGGAGGCTAATTGTTATATATGGGAAAGTTCAGTATGATGAAAAGGGCGTGCCTTCTCTTGACATTTATCCAGGCAGAATGACAAAACTGTACGTGTGAATGACAGAACGGTAATTTCAAAGTACACCATATCTTTAGTGAAAGAACACCAAATTGACATGCCATGAACTCAAACCACTGCCCCACTACACACACTTTTAAAAACCTTTGAGAACACTATTTGGTGTTTAACAACTAAAATAGTGTAAGAGATAATCAAATAAAATTCACTAACATGACATTCAGAATAAATTCTCAAGAGGAAAGTTTTCAGTCATTTAAACTTCTTTTATATGCTAATTTTCAGAGATAATTTCTATTCACACCTTCATGTTAAGATTAACGTCCATTTTCTTTAAAATACAGTAACAATCATCACTTAAGACTTCAAAGCATCTTGTCCTGTAGTAAAAACTCTATTTTTCTCATTTCTCAGTGGAGTCTAATTCCCTCTGATATGGCATTCCACTCATAGGTCAGAATGCCTGAATGGTGGTAAAAGAAATAATAAATTGTGATTCACTTTCTTCTTGTTGCAATCACTTTTTGCCATTTACTTACCAACATGTAAATTACCTGGTCATTACAGGCAGGCTGCACGATTGACCTGACCTTGATTCACAGTCATTTGAAATGAGGGACTTGATGATACCACACCAGCTGAGAGAGAGCTCAGTTTTAGCCCCTGATAAAGACCAATAGCGTTGTAAAAACTAGCTAACCTCATCCACTGTCCCCTTCCTGCCAGGTTACTCTGCTCTCACTAACGCCCCACAATGCAGGACACCCTTGTTGGTGTCACCTACCATTACATGCTTCGGTCCAGGACAGGTCCTGTTTCACTGATGCAGGCAGAAGGTGTAGGACTTGTGGATCAAAGACAAGGACAGTTTGTTACTTGGAGTCAGAGTACCAGCATTTATGCTGGTTGTGTCCATGGCTAATTTACCCTGGGCAAAGCGGAGACAGCCAGGCAGTGTCTACACTCAGCGGGATGTGTAACAGGAGAGCAACCCTGGGCTTTAGGAACCCGAATCACTTGTAATGGCCGGAAAGCATGCCTGCTCGGTGCTTTGGAGGGACACATAGTCTCTCTCTTCCAAGGCTCTTCCTATATAGCATCCTTGGAGAGACGGTACGAACATAGTGCCTCTCCTAGCAAGATGCGCAGAAATGCAAGAGACTCATGGAGACTTGTATTCCAACATTAATTTAACTTAATGTAATGCATTTTTGTTGTCTTCCCTGAATAGGTAAAGAGTAAAATGAAGAAACTCTAAGGCAGGTAGTTCACAACAAGCTATGCATCTTGCTACTCAAGAGCAACCAGAAGGGCTTCCCTGGTGGCGCAGTGGTTGAGAATCTGCCTGCTAATGCAGGGGACACGGGTTCGAGCCCTGGTCTAGGAGGATCCCACATGCCGCGGAGCAACTGGGCCCGTGAGCCACAACTACTGAGCCTGCGCTCCACAGCAAGAGAGGCCACGATAGTGAGAGGCCCGCGCACCACGATGAAGAGTAGCCCCCGCTTGCCACAACTAGAGAAAGCCTGCGCACAGAAACGAAGACCCAACACAGCAAAAATAAATTAATTAATTAATAAACTCCGACCCCCAACCTCTAAAAAAAAAAAAAAGCAACCAGAAGATACACGGTGGCAACTGGAGAAAAGGAGATTCCACGTCATCTACTGCAAAGAAGAGCCTTGCCGTTTCTAATAAATGACGCTTGTCAGTAGGAACCTCTCCTTTCTTCCACTTAGACCCTTGTCCGTTTGTGAACTATCTTCTCTATTGTTTTTTCTTCTCCCTGTTACTCTTTTATCTACTACTCTTCATAGGGCAGAGGGTATGATGTAGAGCACACTACCTGGAGGTCAGAAGACTGGCTTCTAAACTCAATTCTTCTACGTATGAGTTATGTGACCTTGGTTAGTCATTCAAAATCACTGGGTCTCAAGTGTTCTGCTGTGTAAAACAAAGAAGTCACATTTCCACTTCCAGCCCCGCGCTATTACCCCAGTTATTCTTTTATCCATGGCTTCACGGTTTAATTGCTCAGGTTTGTTATTATGTGTGTGTGTATGACGGAGTAGAGAATAAAAGAGAAGGGGGGAGAGAGAGGGAGGGGGGGGAGAGAGAGAGAGAGAGAGAGATTAAATTGCCTTTAATGTCACCCTTAATTTGCTCCCTAAGGAAAACCCAAATCTTCATTTATTTATTAACTTACTTCTTATGCAGTGTATTATGAAGAAACTGTCTGCTAGAAAGTTTTCAAAAAGGATCTATTCTGTCTAGTAACTGTGCATAATATATTACCTTGATCATTCTGATTGATCCTCACAAAAACCCTTGCCGGTGGGTATACCTCCTGTCACCTATAGGGGGTGGAATAAGGATTTGCACTGAAAGCAGAGACATGGATTCAGATCCTGAGTCTGCCCTCTTTGAACCAGTGATCTTAGATAAGTTACCTAACTTAACCTTTGTTTTTTCATTAAAACATCTGAATAATAACCTATATTATGAAGCTATTCTGAAGATTATACATTTTTTTGAAATATAGATGATATACAATATTATGTTAGTTACAGGTGTACTACATAGTGATTAGACACTTGCACACATTATAAAATAATCTCCACAATAAGTCTAGTAACCATCTGTACCCATGGGTTTATGAAATGTTTCATGTAAATTACCCTAGTACATATTTGATGTAGATAAATGTAAACATTTCTTACCTCCCATTAAAAAAATTAGGAAACCTAACATCAGGGTGTTTAAGTGACTTGCACAAGATCACATAGCTGGTTTCCCTCCTATGTCATAGATGTTTCCTGAAGGAAGTCTGTCTCACAAGAGGTCTGGCCTTTAATAGAGGGGACCAGGACTGTGGTATGTTCACTCTGGCTTTAAGCTTCTCACATCGCTCCAGCCAGCCACCACAGGGCACACCAGGTATTCTGGACTGATATGTTTGAATACTATTTCTACTTATGTCCACATTTTTTTATTATGATCAAATATATAAAATTTACCATTCTAACCGTTTTAAGTGTACAATCCAGTGGCATTAAGCACCTTCACCATGTTGTACAATTCTACTTACCTTTATCTCATCCTGTTGTTTCTATTTTTATATATGCCTGTTATCTATATAATGAATCAACACAGTAGTGTATTCATTTTTGAATTATTTTTTAAAATATAGCACACTGAGGGTGTGCTTCCAAAGTTTTCTCATGCGTACATGACCCCAAATCCTGGAGACCACGGCTTACGGAAGTGCTCTTTATGACCCTAGACCATATCCAACCAGCTGAGCTGTGCTCTCCCTTGGTACTCTCTCTCCTCATTCCTCTTCCTCTGGCTCGCTGGGAACACTGAATGAAGTCAAACAAACATGATAGGCAACCGACCACTCCTAAAGGGGATTAACTTTCTACTTCTGAAAGATTAGGACCCGTCACATCACCAGGAAATGTTGGGACAGAGAAAACAAGTGCTTCAATTTCGTTACTGCACGCAGGCTTTCTCTAGTTGCGGCGAGCTACTCTTCATGGCGGTGCGCGGGCTTCTCACTGTGGTGGCTTCTCTTGTTGCGGAGCACGGGCTCTAGGCGCGCCGGCTTCAGTAGTTGTGGCTTGCGGGCTCAGTAGTTGTGACTCGCGGGCTCTAGAGCGCAGGCCCAGTAGTTGTGGCACACGGGCTTTGTTGCTCCGTGGCATGTGGGATCTTCCCAGACCAGGGCTCGAACCCGTGTCCCCCGTATTGACAGGCGGATTTTAAACCACTGTGCCATCAGGGAAGCCCTAAATGCCATTTTAAAGCTGACACATGTTTCTACGTATTGGCTGGAATTAGAAGCTTCAAAGGATTGAAACTAGAAAATGGGCATTTGAAGAAAAAAAATATTTTCTGAATTTTAACATGACACTTGATGAACTTTTTTAAAATTAATTTTTATTGGAGTATAGTTGCTTAACAATGTTGTGTTAGCTTCTACTGCACAGTAAAACGAATCAGCCATACATATACATATATCCCTTCCCTTTTGGATTTCCGTCCCACTTAGGAAAATGGTATAGATGACCTTATTTGTCAAGCAGAAACTGATGAACTTTTTAAGTGAGGCTAATGTAAGGAAAGTATTCACCTATGTAAATGAACAGTCTCTAGATGTGTGAAGTAATACAAATTCACTTTTATGTTTTTGTCATAGATTGCTTACTAATATAAATTAAATTAGTAATTCAAAATCAGTCCTCAAATACTTAGAATTATAACTAATCTCAGTGGAGGTTCTTCCTGACTCCTGTGTCCCCATAGATTGAGTAATTTAGACATTAAGGCATGTATTACTGATCCCAGTGACTGTCCTTCTGGGCTTTAGAGGACATGAGACCACTCTACGAATGTAGGCATGAGGGCTGAGGTGGGAGTGACGGTCCCTTTGAGGGAGATGGAATTCTCTCCATCTATCCTGGAGCAGGAAGGATGGAGCCTTGTCCTGGGGTTGAGAAGAATCCTTTTTATAGTTGGTGCTAAGGAGAGTTTGGTTTTGGATCCTGACGTGAGAGAAGAAGGTCAAACAGGATTCCAGTGAAGGCGAGAGAAATTGGCCCTTGAAACATGGAGGTCGGCTACAAGCAAGGGAGAGAGAAGGCCTCACCTCTGGGAACATTTATGGCCAACAGGCTCCAGGAAAAATATGTGATTTTCAGTTTAAAGTTATATTTTTCTTTCCTTCCCTGATAAGACAAATTGCCAAGCTCTCAGTAAAAGTGCAATATGCATTGCTCTGCTTTGTGGAAATAGGAGAAGTACCCACTTCTTCCTTTGGTGGCAGCAGACTGAGGAACTCCAGTCTGATCTCCAGTCACCACGCTCCACCCCCTCACTCATTACCCTCCTGATATTTCCAGCAACATCTCTGGGACTGTTATGTGGGCATTAGCTCCATGGGGATCCCTTATGAGAAACTCTCATTTACTCGATTATTCCTGGAGGGTAATTGCACCGTAGGAATGCAAACAGATGGGAATAGTTCAGATAGTATAGCTCAGTCAGTAGAAATCAGGACTAATAAAGTCAAGGTCAGGAGATTGTTCTCCATGGTAATCAGAGACAGGAAAATAAGATGGTATATGAGAGAGAGGTAATATTTAGGCTCTTATCTCTGTGGCTGGTTATGGTAAAGTTAATGTATAAAGAAAAGGACACTAATTACCCCACCTAATTTTGCTTCTCCGTTTAAATAGATTCAATTATAATAATAAAAAATGGAAAGGTGATACACCTTCTTTCACAGAGTAGTGCTAAACAATTTGCTGAAATTGGTCATCTCTCTTAGACTTAAAAAAATTATAACAAATAAATATACCCTGAATGTGGTGCTGAAATATGCATCCTGTATCACAATTCAGACTCTCAAATGTGTGACAGTAAATTGTGGCTGTAGCTGCAGCTTTGGTTGAGTATATGCAATAAATCACCTTAGTTTTAGTGAGAAATACTTCAAATAGAATTATTCCATAAAATATTAGATTAAAAACTGACCTCTATTTTCAAATCAATTTCTACTTCATGAGCAGACGCTGGAGCAGTTTTCAAAGTGACTGTACTTAACCCATTCTCTGGGAGCACTGATGGATTTATTAGTATGGGAATATTTTGTTACTACGAGAAGACTCCAAGGACCCACTGGGTGATTTTTCACAGAATTTTATTTGTATTATCAAACCAAAGTCTTCTTTCCCTATAGTACAAAAGGAAATAGACATCTTACTCTTATCTTATTCTGTTTAGGGTGATGCTCTGCATATTTCAGGTGCAGAGTTATAATAAAAGTCCACACATTCCAAGAATAACATGGGAAAGTAGCATGTTATTCATCTGAGTTCAATAGACTCTCTATATAATAAGCATTTCCTCAGGTCTTGTCTGGATAAATATCAATACCATGTATTGAAATGAGCTTGTATTATAGAGTCAGTTAGAATTTACTGTTACTTAAGCTCTCTGATCATCAATTGTCTTGTCTGTAAAATGTAAAGAAAAATACCTAATTTGTTGGTAAATACTGTGTGAAGGTCAAATTTGTAAGATATAAATGTGCCTAGAATAACACCTGGAAAATGAAGAAGTATATTTGTAGAGCATTTCCCCCCACTGCCGCTTGATTGTGTATGGTTTACATCACAGTTGAAAGGTGAAAGCCCAGCCATAAATTGGCCCTGAAGTAAAATGTAAGGCTCCTTTTATGTATGTGTATGTAGACTGCCTCATTTCACAAAGGATTGAGACAACTTATAAAAATATAGAAAGCACAATAAAACTGAAAGTAAAATTGAGCTAGGAAATATATTGATAGACTAAAAAGTATAAAACTGCAGTAAGATAATATATAGATTATGAAAAACAGACATTAAGTTCTACATTTTTTCCACTAAATAAGGCTGAAAACTTGGCTCTGAGTGACCAAAGCCAAAAGAAAAACAAAATCAGTTTCAAACTTCGATTACCTATTTTAAAAACCTAGCAATCTCACACCAGAAATGAAAATTTTCGTAATACTTAGCTTCAAAAATTGTTGTATGGCTTATTTTTCAAGGGACATAGTAATGTAGTGGGCGACGTACTCATTCACACACTCAAAAACATAGAGGGAATGGGATCCTGGGAAGATGGCAGAGTAGGAAGCTCCAAGAATCCGCCTCCCCACCTAGACAACAATTTCACTGGCAGAATCTGTCTGTTGGAATGATTTTGGAACTCTGGAGTCCATTAAAAGCCTAAAATTTCCAAGGGAAAGCTTGGATGGTAAATGATGGTCAATTTTGGTCAATTTCAGCTCTTAGCTCAGTAGCAGCTACCACCTCCCACCGCCTGGCCCTGTGACAGGTGGCTGTGCATGTGGTCCAAAAGCAGTTCGTGGGAGCCAGGGTGGGCAAAAAGGACCTTGTCCTCCAAATATCGGAGATCTGTGCTCTGATTGCCTGTTCCTGTTTCTGATCTCAGACATGAGGACAAAGAGGCAGGTGGCTACTGTTGCACCCCAAACCCCAATTGTTACACACACTTCCTCCTCCTCCAGCTGAAGGGACTCCCAGGGGATTTAAATGGTTGACATCCTTTCCCACTCCCTTTATTTTTCTCTTGTGGGAGCCAGACAGTAGCGACTAGGACATTCAAAAGCAACTTCATAAATGGAAGAAATTAGAAAGTACTATATGTGCCTAGGGAAAGCAGCAGTCTCAGAAAAGACCTGAGATGACCTTGAGTTCACACTTCAGGCTGATCTGCAGCACAAAGACAGCCTACAACAATAATTTTTAAAAATAAACAAACCCCCAAAATTTCAACAAATCCTGGAGAAGGGGGAGAATCTGATTTCCAGAGTTACCACATTATTAGATTCAAAAGTCCAGTTTTCAACAAAATATCCCAAGGCATACAAAGAAACAGATAAGTATGGCCCACCCAAAGGAAAAAAATCAACAGAGATTGTCCCAGAAAAAGACTGGATGGCAGATCTACTAGACCAGTACTTTAAAACAACTGTCTTAAAGATGCTCAAAGAGCTGAAAAAGATGTGGAAAGAAAATTATGTATAGATAAAACAGAAACATCAATAAGGAGAAAATCTAAAAGGAAACCAAAAAGTAAATTCTGGAGCTGAAAAGTATAGTAACTGAAATGAAAAATTCACTAGAGAGATTCAAATACAAATTTGAACTGCCAGAGGAAAGCATTAGCAAATTAGAAGTTAGGACAAAGGAAATGATCAAGTTTGAGAAACAGAAAGAAAAAATATTGAAGAAAAGTGAACAGGGCCTAAGGACCTTTTGAGTCCCATCAAGTAGACCAACATATGCATTGTGGGAGCCCCAGAAGAGGCAGAGATAGAAGGGGCACAGGGAAAACTCAAAGAGACAATGGCTGAAAACTTCTCAAATGTCATGAAATACATGAATACAGGAAGGTCAACAAACTCTAATAAGATGAACTCAAAGAGACCTCCAGGGACACGTTATAATCAAATTTTTGAAGGACAAGGACAAAAAAAAAAAAAAAAAAAAAAAAAAAAAGAATCCTGAAATCAGCAAGAGAGAAGAAACTCATCACATACAAGAGTTCCTCAGTAAGACTGTCAGCAGATTTTTCGTCAGAAACTTTGGAGACTAGAAGACAAGGGACCAATATATTCAAAGTATACAAAGGAAGACTGTCAACCACAAATTCTATATCTGGAAAAACTGCCCTTCAAAAGTGAGGGAGAAATCAAGACATTGCTAGATAAACAAAAGCTGAGGAAGTTCATTACCATTAGATCTGCCCTGAAAGAAATGCTCAAGGGAGTCCTGTAAGTTGAAATAAAAGGATGCTAGACAGCTAACTGAAGCCATATGAAGAAAAAAGATCTCAGTAAAGATAAATGCATGGGCAATTATAAAATCTAGTATTTTATAACAATGGTTACTAATCCAGTTTTTACTTTCTAGATGATTTAAGAGATTAGTACACTAAAAAAAAATTACTAGTTTAAAAGCTAGCACTATTATAATTTTGATGTGTAATTCTACAATTTGTTTTCTACATAATTTTTTAAAAACTAATACATGTAAACAATCATTAGTGTAAGTTTTTGGAAACACAATGTATGAAGATATAATTTTGTGACAACAACTGAAAGGGGTGGAGATGGAGCTAGCTGTAAAGAAACAGAGTTTTTGTATGTTATTGATGTAAAGCTGGTATAAATTCAAATTGGTGTGTTATAACTTCAGGATGTCAAATGTAATTCCACAAAAAATTATTAGAACTAATAAATAAATAAGCAAAATATTAGGATACAAAGTGAACACACAAAACATCAGTTACATTTCTATACACAAACAATGAATAATCCAAAAAGGAAATTAAGAAAATAATTTTGTTTACAGTAGCATCAAAAAGAATAAAATACCTAAGAATTAATTTAACCAAGGAGGTGAAAAATTTGTTCAATGAAAACTCTGAAATGCTACTGAAAGAAATTTAAAAAGACATACAAAATGGAAACACATCCCATGTTCATGAATTGGAAGGCAATATTGTTAAGACATCAATAACTTAATACTTATTGTTTAGATGTCAGTACAAAGTGATCTGCAGATTCAATGCAATCTCTACCAAAATCCCAATTCTGTTTTTTGTAGAAATTGAAAATCCCATACTAAAATTAATATGGAACTCAAGGGGCCTCAAATATCCAAAACAATCTTGAAAAATAAGAACAAACCTGGAGGATTCACACTTCCTAATTTCAAAACTCACCACAAGCTATAATAATCAAAATAGTGTGGTACTTGCATAAAGACAGATATATTAATCAATGGAACAGAACTGAAAACCCAGATATAAACTCTTGCACATATGGTCAAATGATTTTTCACAAAGGTACCAAGATAATTCAATGGAGAAAGGAAAGTCTTTTCAACAAACGGTTCTGGGAAAACAATATCACAGGAAAAAGAATAGTTTGACACTTACCTAACACCATACACAAAAATTAACTCAAAATGGATCAAAGACTTAAATGTAAGAGCTAAAAGCATAGAATTCTTAGAAGAAAAACACGGAGTAAAAGATTCATAACATTAGATGGGCAATAACTTCTTGGAAGTGACACCAAAGGCACAGACAACTGAATACAAAATACAATTGGACTTGATAAAAAAAATTTTTTTAATGTATATCAAAAGCCCTGATCAACAGAGTAAAAGTCAACCCACAAATGGGAGGAAATATTTGTAAATCACATACCTGATAAGGTATTAATATCCAGAAAACATAGAGAAGTCCTAAAACTCAACAACAACAAATCCAATGCAAAAATGGCAAAAGACTTGAATAGAAATTACTCCAAAAAGATATACACATGGCCAATAAACACATGAAAAGCTGCTCAACATAACTAATCACTACTATTAAAACTACAATGAGATACCACCTAACACCATTATGGATTTAAAAAAAAAAGAGAAAATAACAAGTGTTGGCAAGGATGTGGAGAAATTGGAATCCTTGTGCACTGCTGGTGGGAATGTAAGATTTTTTTCTATCTCCTGTGGAAAATAGTATTCCAGTTACTCAAAAAATTAAAAATAGAATTACTATATAATCCAGCACTTTCACTTCTGGGTATGTACCCCAAAGCATTGAAAGCAAGGTCTTGAAGATATATTTGTACACTTATCTTCACAGCAGCATCATTCACAATAGCTAAAATGTAGAAGCAGTCCAGGTACGCACTGATGAATGAATGAATAGGCAAACACGGTATTTACCACAGTGGAATACTACTCAGCTAAAAAATGGAAGGAAATTCTGACATATGCTACAACATGGATGAACCCTGAGGACATTAAGTGAAATAGGCGAGACACAAAATCCAAATATTGTGTGATTCCACTTTTATGACGTACTTAGAGTCGTCAAAATCATAGAGTCAGAAAGTAGAAGGAGAAGGGTTGTTGCTCGGGGCTGGATGGTTGGAGGAATGGGGTGTTATTCTTTATTAGGTATAGAGTTTCAGTTTTACCAGATTCAAGGTCTTCTGGAGATGGATGGTGGTGATGGTAGCATAGCATTATGAATCTATTTATGACCACTGAACTGTACACTTAAAGATGGTTAAAGGTGGTAAGTCTTATGCTATGTACATTTTACCACAATTTAAAAACTGGAAAAAAATTTGTAGGGAAGATCCCTTAATGAGGCCATAATGCTAGGTTAACCCATGAACACCCTCTGCTGGAAGGTGGGCGGGCATGCTGACTCCTGGTGTGCAGCTCTCACAAAGCTTTGTACTGACCCTTCACATCTTCTCAGGCATTCTGCTCAAACAGTGCAGCATCTGATCAAAAGTGACATTCTTCAACTGCTCATCCCAGCAGCAAAAAGCCATGGGAAAACTCTCGGGACCTGCTAATGCGGCAGCAAGGAGCATCCCGCGTGCAAGACGCTGCTCTTCTCCCCTGCGGACTTTAGGAATTCCCTTTCCCTGAGAGAAGCTGGGCTGTTGTGAAGCTGGGAACGTTCTGTAATAGACACCCTCATTTTTTAAAAAACTAAACTATTTTTTGGAGCAATTTTAGGGCCACAGAAAAACTGAGCAGGAAGGACAGAGATTCTCCATATACTCCTTGATCCTACACATGCACACCTCCCCTACTATCAATACCTGCATTACAGTAGTACAGCTTACAACTGATACGACTGATGAACCTATATTGACACATCATTATCACCCAAAGCCCATGGTGTACATTAAGGTTCGCTCCTGGTGTTGTACATTCTATACGTCTGGACAAATCTGGAGTGACCTGTATCCACCATGATAGTAACATACAGAGTATTTTTCACTACCCTAAAAATCCTCTGTGCTTTGCATGTTTCAACCACCCATCTTCCTTAACTCCTGGCAACCACTGATCTTCTTACAGTGTCCATAGTTTTGCCTTTTCCAGAATGTCATGTAGCTGGAATCATACACTATGTAGCCTTTTCAGTCTGGCTTCTTTCACTTAGAATTTTGCATTTATTATTTTGCCTCAGGCTCTATTTCCTCAGAAACACAGGCCAAGGCACCTGGCACCCATACCATGCTACTCATAAGCTAGCAAAGTGACTTCACCTCAGGATCCCTCATCTTCATCATGGTACATCAGCAGTGGGGGAGTTTTGTAGACTGAGGCTTCTTACTCAGAGGCACAGAGTAAGAAAGATAAGTAGACCATTAAAATGGTCTTTGACCTTGAGCATATTTTCAAAGCTGGGTGAACTTGATCAACATTTTCTAATATCATACCCTGCAGAGGTACAGGAAACAAAGTTGAGTCTGCCAATGGCACTGTTTAATAGGAGAGATACATAATTTGAAGCATTAAAGGATTACATTGCCAGTGTCATGAGGGAATAGAAAAATTTCATCTCCTTTCAGGGAACTATAAAGAAAATTGTCTTTCATGAAGCATAGCACTTATAAGAGGGGAAAAGTACTTTCCCCTGCGAATTTGTAACTATAACTACCCTGAATTCACATTATCTGGCTGGACCAAAACACCTCAAGCTGAGAATTTATTTTAAAGTGATCTCAAGCTGGTAGTGCCCTGAGGTACTGGCAGAAGCAAATATAAATTTTCTCTGATGGAACTTAGTTTTAGATCTCGAAACAATTCCCACAGGTAATATTCCAAGATATATGAGCTCACAGTCAAAACTCAAAATACACAAGATAACATGGTATCATATATGAGAACCAGAAAATTAACTGACAGCTGAATTTGACATACAAAGTCGAAATAAACAATATATTTAAAATGTTTCATAAAATAAATGAAGGAATTAAATATATGACTTAAGAAGAAAAGTCTATTAAAAATTATCCAGGGCTTCCCTGGTGGCGCAGTGGTTGAGAGTCCGCCTGCCGATGCAGGGGACACGGGTTCGTGCCCCGGTGTGGGAGGATCCCACATGCCGTGGAGCGGCTGGGCCCGTGAGCCATGGCCGCTGGGCCTGCGCGTCCGGAGCCTGTGCTCCGCAACAGGAGAGGCCACAACAGTGAGAGGCCTGCGTACCACAAAAAAAAAAAAAAAATTATCCAGCAGATTCCAAGAGAGATCAAATTGAACTTCTAGAACTAAAATGATATATAATAATGTAATAATTTAAATTAAAAACTCTGGGATTGGGTTTAACAATAAATTAGATTTGCTGATAAGATAAATAAATTTTATAGAATATGGCAAAGAAATAAAAATACAATAGAGAAGTGCAGAGATGAATAACTGAGTGAGAAGGTGTAAGATCTACCTAGCCAGAAAAGACAGATGAGGTATTCTAGTCTTTTACTTCTCCATGTATATTTTAGAATCCTTTTGCTAATTTCTAAAAAAAAAAATGCTTGCTAAGATTATTAATAGTATTGCATTGCAACTATAATCATATTGAGAAGAACTGGTATTTCTGTGATTTCCCGTCTTTAATCTATGAATGTGGCATATCTATTCACATTTATTTAAATCTTTTTCCCTGCAGGTGTTCATAGTTTTAGGTGTACTGGTATTGTGGATTATTTTGTTGACTTTATTCCCAAGTATTTTATATTTTGAATGCCATTGTAAATAGTATTGATTTTCTATTTCATTTTAAAATTATTTTCATAAATAAAGAGAAATATAATAGATTTTCTCCACCATCTGGTCATTTGTAAATAAAATGATTTGTTTCTTGCTTTCTGATTTTTAAGACTTTTATTTCTTTTTCTTGCTTCTTGCCCGGGCAGGGAACACAAGTAAAATGCTGAATAGAAGTGATGAGGGTATTCATCCTTGCCTTTTCCACATCTTAGGCAGTTCTGTCTTCACCACTATGTATAATGTTAGCTATAAGTATTTGTAGGTGGTCTTTATTAAATTGGGGGGTCTTTTCTCTATTTCTAGTTTATGGAGAATTTTTATCATGAACAGTTATTAAATTTTGTCAACTGTACCTTCTGAATCTACTGAGTTGATGGTATGATGTGGTTATATAGATTCTCAGGGACTGTTTTGTGAAATCAGCCAACAGAAGCACTTAACAGAGGCTAAATCATTAATATATCCAAGTATTGGCTTCTGTCCTTGTCCTTTTCTATTTCATTCCTTTTGTCCCTCATTCTTGCTTCTTGTGAATGAAATGTTTAAGATGATTCTGCTTCCTAGAAATCCCAGGCCCAAACACCTTATACCTATTAAAGACACAATCAATAGTGAAAAATATTCTACAAAGAGAATACAAGACTCAGATGGCTTTACTTATGAGTTCTCTCAAACTTTCAAGGAGAAAATAGTTTCAAGCAAGACAGACTCCTCTGAAAAATAACAAAGAATGCCTCTGCCTCATTTTATGACATTAGCATAACCTTGATACCCAAACTAGAACATTTAAGAGAAAAAAGTAAAAGACAGTCTAATTCATAAACATAGATGCAAAATTCTAAACAAAATGCTAGTAACCAAATCTATGGATATAGAACAAGATAATAAAATTAACAAATTTGTATTTCTCTCTGGTATGTAAGAGTAGACTAAATTTAGAAAGAATTTTTCCATTTTACCACATTAACAAGTTTAAAATGTTTATACTAAAAGATATAGGAAAATGATAAATGTCAGGATCAATTCAAGATAAATATTCTTTGTAAAATAAGAATATAATTGAATTTTCTGTAACTGATGTAAGAACAGATACCAAAAAAAAAAACAGGGCATATTTATATTATACTTAATGTATAACACTAAAAATATTTTTTTCAAGATTAAGAACAAGACAAGGATATCAGCTGCCACCACTTCTATGCAACACTGTCTTGTAGTCTGAGCCATGAGAAAAGGCACAACAAAAGGAAAAAAAGATAGAAGAGAGGAGAGAAAGAATACCAATTAGCCATTTTTTTGAGGAGATACAATTATAAACAGAAAAATTCAAAAGTGTCTACAAATAAATAATCATAATTAACTAAAAGAGCCTTTTGAAAATTCCTAGATATAAAATTAATATATGACAATAAAATGCAAATTTATGTACTACCAAAAATTATAATATGTGATATATGAATAGATATAACATCAAGTGATCAAGAGCTTTATGAGGAAATTATAAAATTTTATTGAAATACAGTAACATAGACTTAAATAAATAGTGAAAAATACCTACTATTCATGACTGAGAGATACAATATTGAAGAATATCACTTCTTAAGTGATACATAGATTTAATGTAACTTTGGCCTCACTTGCTTCATTCAAATATTGTGGGATCATCAAAAGTGTTAAATGTTATTATTATAAAAGGGAGAAAAGATAAATCACAAATGTGAATACAATTTTGCAGAACATATAATTGACATAGGATTAATATACAGAATATACATAGAATACTTAAAAAATAATGAAATACAAAAAACCTATCGGGGGACTTCCCTGGTGGTGCAGTGGTTAAGACTTCATGCTCCAAATGCAGGGGTCCTGGGTTCAATCCCTGGTCAAGGAACTAGACCCCAAGGGCATGCCACAACTAAGAGTTCTCATGCCACAACTAGGGAGCCCACCTGCTGAAACTAAGGAGCCTGCCTGTCGCAAATAAGACCCAGCCCAAACAAATAAATAAATAATTTTTTTTTTTTTAAAGCAATGCTGTCATGAGCACACACACACACACACCTTTTCCCTGCCAGGAAAAATTGACAAAAATAGTCTAAATAGGCACTTCAAAGAAAAAAAATCACAAGTGTTCAATAAGCACGTGAAAAGTCATTCAATCTCATTTTGTAATCATAAAATATAAGCAAATCCATAAGCTAGTATTTTACTTCCTTTACACTGGCAAAAACTAAATATTTTAAAAGTATGAAATCTTGGTAAGAATATATTGCTATGGTTAGTAGTCTGCAAGTGGAAATTTAAATTGCCACCACTTCTTTGCAAATACCAATTACCATTACCAATAAAGCTGAAGGTATGTGCCCTTTATGTAAGGTTCTTCAAAAGAGTGATGAGTACGTGAAGTTCTTTCCATGTGCTCTGTCAAATACAGACATAAATATATATAATGAACGTTCTTTTGCATTTGCTCATTTAATAAAAGCAAAATAAGATAAAATGGCTCCTTGGCACTACCTTGATCACTCAGATTTCTTCCTGTGTTAGAATACTATGGTTTTAAAATTTTTTATTTTAACATTTCAGTTATTTAATGTTCAGGGAAATGCCTTTTCAGCCTGTTGGTGCTGTTTTCTTCTCTGCTTTTAATAGTCACAATTCCATTTTCATGAAAGGGTGTTGGCTGTAGAAGGAGAGATGTTGTCATAAACACCCCCCCAGAGACCCAGGGATGGGGGTTAAGGGAAGCCTAGATGGGCTCTAATCCTTGAATGCCGAGATTCACTAGCATTCACTTCCATGGCTGGAAGGCCTGTGGACAGGACCTGCTGAAGTGATTTCATAGGGTCTCTGTGAGGCAGAAGCAACAGTTCTCACGCTGAGAAGGCAGAGTGCGACAAGGACAAAGCATGAGCAAGGTTTCCTCCTCACTCTATTATAGGTACGATACAGCCAGAGACGGCAATGCCCGTAGGAGTGATGCTTGCTGGCTTGGGAACTTAGAGAAGTACCTACTTTGTGGGGACATTGGTGTTATTGCACCAATGCCAGGACTAACAGCAATAGCAGTAGAACAGAAGATATCACTTAGGGGACCCGGAGTAGACGAAACAAGAGACAACTCCAAGACGTATCAGAAATAACTGGATGTTTCTGTTAGGACTCCTGGTGGCAAGTGACAGAAAACCCAACCTGACTTGATTGTTATGTTGCTGTTGCTCTCCGAAGGTCAAACCCAAGCTGACTTAACTGTGGTGTTGCTGTTGCTTTCAGGTCAAACCTGCTATCAGGAGCAGTTGTCTCCCCTTTCTGCTGATTTCTGTCCTCCTCCACCTCTGGTTTCATTCTGAGACTCCGTAGAGCTGTGATCATTTCAGGCACCTCTCACCTACATTCTTCCAGGTTTAAGTCCAGCAGGAAAGGAAGCTTTCCTCTATCCCTACAAACCCAACAAAATCTCTAGTCTCACTGGATTAGGTCTGTGTCGTGGGCATTGCTCCTCCAGCCAGAGGTGGAACCCTTTCAGATCACCTGAACCAAACGAGGAAGAGGGGTTTGCCTAAAAAATAAAATCTATGGCTGTTGCTGGAAGAAAAGAGAACAGAAAGTGGGGAGGAAAACAACAGATCTGTACTATACAGGATGAGATTCGTAAGACTAGACGTCCTGGATTTTTCAGATGAGATCATGTACTAGAGAACAAATTGGTTACTACCGATAACGACACCACTAATAATAAAAAGCAGATACAGAGGACGTACGGAGGCAAAATCTGCCATCCCAAAATGTGTCCCTTTGGCGTGGTAATTATTTCAAGCTGAAAACGATCAGAGATAAAAAGACTCAGGAAGGATCTTTGATCTTCCCCCTAACTAGCTAAGAGAAAGTGGATAGAGGACCTGTTCCAGGAATGAAGCTGCCACCATAGTTCACTAGTATGAACTAGGGTTGCGTACGGTGAGGAACTCAGCAAAGTCTGCTTGTTAAAATCCCTCTCTGTGTCCCACTGTCTCTGCCTGGCTCAGCCAACATTTGTTTACCAAACATTTGCTTCTCCATCTCCACGTGAATTGCCTCCCTCCCCTCGGAAGTCCCAAATCACTACCCAACATGCTCCTTTGCTTTTAGCTGAAGATGGTATTTAAGGTGAGGATTTGGGCCATTTTGGTGACTTGCTCAGCCCTCCTGTGTCTCTCCCATGTAGACACGTTATTGAATTTTGGCTTGAGTTTCTCCTCTTCATCTGTCTCATGTCAATTTGATTCTTACACCAGCTAGAAGAACCCCGAAGGGGAGAGGGCCATTTTTTCCTCCCGAGGACTGGATTCCTTGGATCGCTGGCTGCAATCTGGGGATGATCTTTTGGGAAAATTAATACTTTTGTATGATCCATTTCTACCACCAGGACCTTGCAAAAGCTCAACACCTAAAACCCCACGATTAGAATTTGACTACTTTGATTTAAGCCTATTAAGGACTCTGCTCCTAGGTAGAATGTAAAATGTCATTTCACACTTACGCAGGGATAAGAATTTGTTTTCAGAAGCATTGAGATGAGGGGGAGAAGATGGGGGGGAAGGAAGCAGCAAGGGAAAGCAAAGATCGCAAGGATAAATTCTGCAATTTGTCTCCTGCCTCATTATCCCCTTTATTTTTTTTTTTTGTTTTCTTTTTTGGCTGCATGGCTTGCGGGATCTCAGTTCCCGGACCAGGGACTGAATCTGGGCCACGGCAGTGAAAGCCCGGAATCCTAACACTAGACCACCAGGGAACTCCCCCTTTATTTTTAAACTAGTGGTTTTCAACTGGGGTGGTCTCCCACCCCAGGGGAATTTGGTCATGTCTGGATAAGTTCTGGGTTTTTCCAAATGAGTGGGGCTGTGATGATGATGATACTGGGCATCAAGCAGATGGAGGCCAGAGATGTGTAACATCCTACGATGCAAAGGAAAGCCCCTCACAACGAACACTATCCAGCCAGTACAACGGGAGCGCTGAGCTTGAGAACTCTGGGCTTAGACTTATCGTCAGACTGCTGGATCAACAAACTACATGCTGGATCAACAAACTACAGTGAGATTGCTCCCTCTCCTGGCTGGCTGACAGCAGGAAGTCATAACTACAGCTAATGAAGCTTCTATCTCTCCTTCAAATACGCTACATTGCGGGCTAGCGTTCTTTGTGACTCTGGTTTCCAACAGCAGGTCAAGCCTGTGCCACCAGCTCACCTAAACTTTAGGGCTGGGAAGTACCCACTTCAGCAGATGTTGCATGTTGAGTCCCTGACAACACTGGAACTTCTGTTTTTTTCTGTCAATTTAATTTCCAAACTTAACATCAGCAGTGAACACAACTGTCTGACCCTCTCTCAATTTGAGCAGATCATGCAGAAAGAAAGAAAAAGTGAGCCACAGAGCAAAGATCCAACTTTTCTCCTAAAAGAAAAGGACTCAAGAGGTGAAACGATTTGTTTGGCTGGTCCAAGCACCTTTGGACTATTGAGCGTCTGAAAAGGAAAATAAAATCACCCAAATAATCGAGGAAGCAATGCTGTATTTCTGTTACAACAAGGGAGCTAGTAAAGAATATAAATTCTTGGTGAGGTTTAGATTGCACGAGCAAGCTCAATAAATTTGGTGCTAGAGGAGAAATTTCCTAGAGGACATAGAGAACCAGCTAAAGGTGCACACGAGCTCTGTCATTCCAGGGAAGTAAGGGGTATTACAGTTGAATCCAACTTACTGGGCCTTACCTACTATCAGATATATATTGGTGGCAACCTTATCCTTCCAAGGAGTAAGGAGAGAGATTTTACTCTATGATGTAATCGGACCTGACCCATGGATGCAGCCTAAGTAATCCAGACGCTTTTCGTTTTAAGGCTACTTGTGACTCCTCAAAGCAACTCAAGTACTACTTAACACTTATAGCAACATTGAGCTTACAAATACTTTCACATACAATTTATATTTAGACCATCACAATAGTCCCTAGACAAGAATGAACATCGGGATACAGAGCAAAAAAGGATGCTTTATGCAAAGTCATAGAGCTAGTAAACCTGGAGCCAGAATCCAACCCTATCTGTCTAATTCCTATTCCAGGGCTTTTTCTACTGCACCAAAATAGCTTCTATTCTTAGACAGATCAGTGGTATAAAAGGAAGTGTGCACTGTTGGTAGGAATGTAAATTGGTGCAGCCACTATGGAGAACAGTATGGAGGTTCCTTAAAAAACTACAAATAGAATTACCATAGGACTCAGCAATCCCCCGAGAAAGCCATACTTCAAAGAGCCATGTACCACAATGTTCATTGCAGCTCTATTTACAACAGCCAGGACATGGAAGCAACCTAAGTGTCCATCGACAGATGAATGGATAAAGAAGATGTGGCACATATATACAATGGAATATTACTCAGCCATAAAAAGAAACAAAATTGAGTTATTTGTAACAAGGTGGAGGGACCTAGAGTCTGTCATACAGAGCGAAGTAAGTCAGAAAGAGAAAAACAAATACTGAACACATATATACGGAATCTAAAAAAAAAAAAAAAAAGGTCCTGAAGAACCTAGGGGTAAGATGGGAATGAAGACGCAGACCTACTAGAGAACGGACCTGAAGATACAGAGAGGGGGAAGGGTAAGCTGGGACGAAGTGAGAGAGTGGCATGGACATATATACACTACCAAATGTAAAATAGATAGCTATTGGGAAGCAGCCGCATAGCACAGGGAGATCAGCTTGGTGCTTTGTGACCGCCGGGAGGGGTGGGACAGGGAGGGTGACAGGGAGGGAGATGCAAGAGGGAAGAGATATGGGAACATATGTGTATATATATATATATATATATATATATATATATATATAACTGATTCATTTTGTTGTAAAGCAGAAACTAACACACCATTGTAAAGCAATTATACTCCAATAAAGATGTTAAGAAAAAGAAAAAAGGGAGTCAGTTTAAAAAATTAACAAGAAAAAATGTTTTGGACCCTAATGCCAACTTTCATGTGTTCTGAGAATGACAGTGAAATTTGAGTAAAATATTTAATATCCAGGTGTCTAATATAAACACCGTTTATGTTCAGGTATCTAAGGTAAATTTGTTTAGGATTCTGATATTTTGTGATATATCTGAAGAAAAGAATTAGCAGAAATATTTCAAGTGAAAGAGAGCCAGGACGCGGAAAGAAAAAAAATGGAGTTGATGTTTCATTCGTCTTTCAATGCCTTTCATCAGAGACTTGCAGGCCTCAGAAGCCATAGAGGAGAGGAAACGGGCCTCCCATCTTTGTTATAGTGAAGGCTTATATGGATTTAGGAATCACACTTGAGATGAAAGTGGAAATGAAACTCAGCTCTTCCTACAAACCAAATCTTTATTAAATCAGTAATGTTTGCAAATTAAGATTTTGGGGGAAGTCATTGTGTCAAGTGGCACACACACAAACTCATTATCAGAGAACTTTCTGAATGAGCGATCACACATGTGCAAACATCATTGAGAGCAGCTCTCCTCCCAGGGACTGAGAGGGTCTTGGTGTCCCTCCTGGATAATAGACCCCATATCTGTGTGTGAAGAGACTGAAGCACCATGAAGCTAGGGCAACAAGGGACTTCATCCAAACACTACATCATAGTAATTTATAGTTACTGCCAAAGAATTTATGAATAAACTGCAGAGAAAACGTGGACATAAGAAGCATTAGTAATGTTGATTGGGCTTAAATCCAGCTTGTCCTTTGGATCCCCTGTGCATTCCTATCTCTGGTCCTTAATAATGGTGTCACGTTTTGCATCCTAGGAATGTCAGTTTAGGGAATGCTAAAGAGAATATTACCTAAGAAGATAAGTGCGCTTTTATCTGCTGTTCAGCTCAAGGGCAGCAAAAGGTTAAAAAGTGAGAGTTCTTCAAAAAGAATAGACCTATTATAGAAACATGATTTAGTTCAGTCTTGCCTTCATAGCTTGAGAAACAGGCATTTTAAATGAATTAAAGGTTCTGTTGACCAACATGACCATGGACCTTTTAGAATTTATGTTACATTTGTTTGACTAAATGGCCTTTTATTCAAATGACAAAATGAGTCAGTAGTGTAATTACACCAAGAACAAGTATTAACATGCCTTATTATACTCATAAAGCTGTCACTGTTTACAGTAAAAGAGTTTAGGTCCAGCCTATTAAAAGAGTTAAAGTGATATTTCAGAGCAACTGTTCCTGCACTGAAATATACTTATTTAGTTCATGACTTGATTTTTTCATTAGTTACAGAAAAAATGGTATGATGAGATTCTAGAGAAAGAGATGACAAAATATTAATTATAATGATTAATTATAAAGGCCAAAAGAGTTTTATTTATTTTCTTATCTAGTATTTTTTCCTCTTTTATTAGTTTTCTTTTCCCATTAGTTTTCTCTTTCAAGAACATTTTTATTCAAGAACAGATATTTTCAGGGACTGATTTCTTGGACTGGCAACCTGCTGGGAGATGGAGAAGCCTGGAAGGTAGGGACCCAGCTCGGGGTGCCGTCTTGATAATTGCTGCTGGCTTCATAATTCCAAAAATCACATTTATATAAGGCTGGGCTGGACGGGGCTGGTGGGGAATCTCTGTCAGTTTTCAATCTGGGCTCTGAGGACCCTCAGGGGTTGCATGTAGAGGAATGTGACAATGTGAGTGGGACTCAAGTTTCCCCAACCCAGCTCTGAGTTCCAATTACTCATTGCTCTGAGGGATAAACCAAGGTCCAGAGAGCTTAGGTGTCTTTTCCATGGTCACCCCAGGAGCTGGAAGAAGACTCCTCATGTCGTGCAGTAAATCACTGCAATTGAAGCACAGGAGCCTGAACTGTGATTTCCATTCCCTCAGTGAGCGCGGCAGGTTAACAGACACGTGTGACTGTCATGGGTTAAGGCAGAATGAATGATGGAATGCTTTCCACCTTGACATCTTAAAAGACACACCAGACAATCTGAGCTTGGTTTGGACCCCCTAAAACGCCGGCTTTGTATTCTCTCACAGTCTGCAACTTTTCAAAGACAGATGCCTCTTGTTTTTTCCTTTGATGTAGAGCATATTATAATAACTTAACTGATGCAAACTAAGGAATGTAGCTCACCATCCGGCCCTACTAGGATTGAATCATTAGTCACTATAGTCGCTGACCTACAGTACACACTGAAAGAAATTCAGGGCAAAGGTCTGGATGAAGCAGTATCCTCTGCTCTGGGAAAAAAGACAAAGCAGGCTCTCAGATAGTTAGAAATATTATAGGGGAAATTTTTATGAACTTGGATTCTTTCATCTTCCCATACTTAGAAAAGTACTAAATCATTAACTGAAATATCTGTTCCGTGTCACTAGCAGTATCCTTCTACAAAGATGCATGCTTGATGCATGAACCACTTTGTCAAAATCAAATATATACTGGCCTGCCTCCCACCTCTTCAGAGCAGCTCCTCAGGGCTATCTGAGAGGCTGTCTCTGGGGCAACAGTCCTCAGTAAGTCCCCAAGTAAAACTGAAACTCACGGCTCTCACATTGTACACTTTTATCTCAGGCAACGGTCCTGGCAACCATCAAGGGACCCAGAGCAGACTTCTCTCCTTCCCTTGAACTCTATGAAGATCTGGGGCCTTGGTATCAGTAAGGGTCCCTAGTGCCCGTCCACCCCCTTGGCAAGTCCAGATGAATTTGTGTGAGTCTCCTCTGGTTTCAGATCTCCTGCTATTGGTTGACAATCTGAGTTTTATTTGGTGGTTGATAAAAAGGCACCTGACTTCTCAGTTGAGACACTGAGGAAGATTTGCTCAGTTGAAAGACATTGAGTGGTCTGGACTGGATGACTTGGTAGGAGGCTGGCCTAACATCTTTCCTCAATTTGACAAATTCTGTTAACAATTTAACAGAATTTGTTAGGATAAAAGTGAACGTATTGTATAAGAGCTCTCTGCTCCAAAGAAAGGTCCTCCCACCTGGCTATGGCTTTCTCAGACACCTGAGAAATTTATGGGAGTGACGGAGGCAAGTCCTCTCTCACTGAGCAGCAGTCTCATAGGTAAACCCCCTCATTAATTAAAAGCTAGCTTCAGGGATGCATAATATAAGAGTTGGTCACTCAGTGCTCCAAAGAGTCGCAGCTGTTTTCGACTGCTGGAGGGACACATAAAAGAGCTGAAATGACTCTAGCATGGCACCTAGAGGAATTAAGCTCACAAACAGCACATCAGCTCACCATACAGTCTCACACAGTTAGTAATTTTATCCCAACAAACCAACGTTAAAATGGGGAAAAATGTTTCTCGAACAGAGAAATGAGGGGTGTCAAGGAGCCAGCCTCCAACTAACACCCCTGCCAGGTTTATGTAGATACAGAACTTATACTTGCAAGGACTTATTTAATTGGGGAAGCTATACTAAAGGAGATCCCAACCTCAAATGGGTCAAACTGGGACTCTTTTTACTTTTGAAAACTTATTTTTGCATATGCAATAAGAGGAAGCCAGCTTGATGAAGCGTCTTTTCAAAATTCTTACCCTAAGGGATAAAGTCCTTCTTGGAGGAGCTTACATTTTTCTCCCTGTGCCTTTGAGATGTAAATGTCCTACCAGAGCTCTCGGGAGCTCTTATCTTACTCTTATCTAGATCATCTCTAATTCCTGAGACTGAGAAAAAAAAAAGACAAAGAAAAAGAGAACTTTTTAAAACTTACCTCAACTGTTATTTATAAATTAGTGAGTTTTAATACCTCATTCACGACTAAGTTTCAAAATGAAGCTAAGAGACCTCTGGCTGTGTCTGTCTATATGTCTGGAGTATGTTATAGATATGATATGTCTCTACCTCTGGACGGTATTGACAAAATTAATTTGTAAATGAGCTCTATTTTAATTGACTTAAAGAAAATTAAGCACTTACATAAATTCTCAGAAATACAAAAGAAACTAACCCAAATGAATTTCAGGTTCATGTGATTTGAGAAATATTCAATATTAAATTAATATTTGATATTAAAGTTATTTTAATTTTGTTGGGGTCTTCCCTGGTGGTGCAGTGGTTAAGAATCCACCTGCCAATGCAGGGTACATGGGTTCAAGCCCTGGTCTGGGAAGATCCCACATGCCGTGGAGCAACTAAGCCCGTGCGCCACAACTACTGAGCTTGTGCTCTAGAGCCTGTGAGCCACAACTACTGAGCCCACGTGCCACAACTACTGAAGCCTGTGCGCCTAGAGCCCGTGCTCCACAACAAGAGAAGCCACGGCAATGAGAAGCCTGCACACCGCAATGAAGAGTAGGCCCCACTCATTGCAACTAGAGAAAGCCTGCGTGCAGCAACAAAGACCCAACACAGCCAAAAATAAAATAAATAAGAAAAAAGTAAATTTAATTTTGTTGGTTTAATTAATACAGACATGTCTTTAGAGTCATCAACATAAGTACTTTTATTGTAACTAGGTTTTCTAGAAGTCAAATAAGACATTACTTCTGTTACAACATTTGTCAGCAAGAAAAATGATAAAATTTTTATAAGTAAATTAAATATAAATAAGGTAAGAAGTTTCTTTAGGTGACCTCTTTAGGAATAATTATGTTTTATGGTATGTCTACTTAAAATAGTTTGTCCAGATTTCTGGTAACCTAAAACTTCAGAGTTTTGCAAAATTAAGTTAAATGATGAAAGTCTATTGAATACCCAGATCATTCTCAAATAAAATAAGACACTGAAACATTAATTACTTAACACAGGCTTCCTTTTACGGAGAAACTAAAGATATTTAGGTCTATTAATAAATATGTTTGGTGTCACACTAAGACATTCTTTGTAAGAAAGCAAGGTTTTAGAAATTATAAATTATAAATAATGTTTACAGGTTTGCCAATCTACAGAATGCTTATGGAAAATGCAGTTCATAACTGCTTACTTCTTAGTTTTCACTAGAAGTTAAGGTTTTCAAGAGTTGAGATTTCTAATTAACATATGTTTCAAGTTACCAAAAATCTGCAGTGGACTGGTCTAAGGAGAGGACTGCTGACCTCAAAATCACCTTAAAAGAATGCTCAAACAGAGGATAAATGACACCCACACCAAGATAAGAAGAAGACAGCTCTCCTAAGATGCCAGACCTGAGCTGTATGATCACTTATAGTGTTTTCTTAGACTTTTGCATATGAATCAAATGTTTTTCTATCATGGGCATGATCCTATGCAAATTTTAGAAATCAATCCAATTGTTGGGTTTATAGTCGATTATCTACATAAAGTACTTCCGGTTACCTTGGTGGCTTTATTCTCTCCAAGGCTCTGACTGGATGGCCCTCAGAAAATTCATTTTAGAGGAAAGAAGTTATAGTTCTATTCAGGCCACTGTTGATATTACTAGATGGGATCCCATCACTTGGCTGATCAAAAATACCTTCTCAAACTCAGAACAAAGAGCTGAATCTCAGTCAAAAACCATAACTTCCTGCTTATTAGGAGGAACCTTCCTGCAATTATGCGATGGATTTATATGGATAACACAAGGCTATGGCCATTTGAGTTTTAAGGTCCCTTTATGTTGGGAACAATTAAATCATACTAAGGATAATAAGCTTAGTAACTCTAAGAAACTGGGCTGGGTGCCTTATGAAAAATGCCAATATATTATTATCCTTAAAGATAGCAATTGGTGCAGGCTGGACCAGATGACAAGGGATATACTGGGTTGTACCTAATGGAACTCAACAGCTTTATGGTACCAATTTATGGCCCTGGCTGCTGCCAGGATGGACAGGAAGATGTACCCTAGGATTCCCTTGGACTCAAGGCTACTTGAGTGCAATTTAGATATGACCCCAGCAAAAGAAATCCTTACCAGACCTAGGAATGAGTCTTCCTAAGCCCCACGGGACAAATTGGTCATGAAATACCTCCCAAAACTTGGTTGATATGACCTACAGGGGGCACTGCAAACTAAGGAATGTCATTCACCATCCAGTTCTACAAGGATTGAATTATTAGCCACTGCAGTCTGTGGTCTACAGTACACCCTGAAAACAACGATGAGATACTCTGTGTTCTGAGGAACCGAGCAAAATAGACTCTCAGATAGTTAGAAATATTTCAGAAGAAATTTTTATGAATTTCCTGGACTCTTGCACCTTCCCATACTTAGAAAAGCACTAAAGTCATTAACTGAGATATCTGTTCCTTGTGACTAGCAGTCACCGAGATGTGTGCTTCCCTCTACAGAGATGTGTGCTTGAATACACGTACCCTCCTTCGCCAAAATCACGTATATACTGGCCTCTCCCCTTACCTCTTAGGAGCAGTTCCTTAGCACTGAAAAGTTGTCTCAGGGCTATAGTCCTCAGTAAGTCCCCAAATAAAACTGACACTCACAGCTCTCACATTGCACATTTTTATTTCAGTCCACAATGATAACAACTGAAATGTCTTACATGTTGACTTTCACCTATAAATTTTGGAATAAGCAAATAAAAGTTTTTCAAATATTAGGAAAGTCTTATTACTAGTGCTTTTAATTACTAGAATCCTAGTTACTAGAGTTACTAGTTACAGCTTGAAAGAACTGAAGTAAACATTAAATCCAATGATAAGTTGTATATGTACAAGCTGTTTCATTTTTTCTATGTAATTTTTAACTATCTTTTATGTTTCATTTATATTCACTTTATTTTTCTACGTAAGAACAAATTATTCATGCTGGTGATTGTTTTCAAGGTGTAAAGGTTTGGAAGGTAGGGGCTTTATTTATTATTCTTACAGCATCAAATATGAGTTGGAATTATTTTATGTTGATGGAGAACAAAAGGTGGAAGCGGGTCAGTTCTTTTTCTTATGGTATGAGCTTTCCTTGATGTATGGAAGTATAATTTCAGAAAACACGTGGCTTTCCGGGGGAATTAATAATATAATATACATGCATGGATCATTATTTTATCATGTCAATATTTCCTTTAATTTAATCTCCCAAAAGGTACATGATAATTTGGCTTAGATATATTCAATAATGGTTTATAAGCTTTTTCTTCATTTGGTCAATAAATGATTAAAAGCTTTTTAAGGTTAATGATCTCACGATGTGATCAATCATTCTGAACTACAACCTGCCACCAGGGCTTCTCATTTTGCAAATGATTTCTTGATAATGATCACAAGAAGCACATCTGTATGCTGGTCAAAAAGTTAATTAAAATGTGATTCCATCTGGTAGTCCTGTTGGGAATGTCACTATTCAATTTAATCTACATTGAGCTGAAATGAACTCTGCATAATCAAAAGATATAATGCAGTGGGAGACACGGGAAGTTAGTCAGTCAGTGTTGCACACGTTCATTTAAATCTTTTTTCCTTCTCTTTTGAATCTTTTATTTTTATAAAAGTTAGAAACAACATTTCCTTATGATTTTCTCATTATGGGCACACTTCCCTTTGTGTGAATTTTGTCTAACTGCACACTTATTCTTATTTTCCCCGTTGGTTTTTAGTAGTGCTGAGAGAGCTGATGTGAGCGCATCATTCTCTCAAAGCTGCAGACTTCAATCACTCATTTTGTTCTGATGCCATGTGTATTAGGTACCTATTGCTCTTGTAAAAATTTACCACTAACTCAGTGATTTAAAACAACATAAATGTATTAACTTACAGTTCTGGAGATCATAAGTTCGACATGGGTCTCATGGCTAAAATCAAGCTATAAGTAAGATGGTGTTCCTTCTAGAGGCTCTTGGAGGGACTCTGTTCCTTGCTATCCCAGCTCCTAGAGCCTGCCCACATTCCCCTTCTGTCCCCAAAGCCAGCAGTGAATGATCAGGTCTTTCTCATGCTGCTATCTCTGATTAGGACTCTTCTGCTTCCCTCTTTCTGTTAAAGGACCCTTGTGATACATGGAGTCCACCCACATTATACATGATAATGTCCTTGTCTTAAAATCAGCGGATTAGTGACCTCAATTCCATCTGCAACTCTTATTCCCTCTTGTCATGTAACATGACATATTCACAAGTTTTGGGGATTGGGGTGTGGACATTTTGGGGAGGCCATTCTTCTATCCTCCACACATTGTAACCAGTTTATTCTAATGCTAATGCTTGGGTAGAGAGTAGAATGATGCCCTTCCTTTCCGCTCAGAGTAATTTGAAATGTTTTCTGGTTTGGCTGATGTACACCAGTTTGCACATATGCTGACAAGTGTTTCTAGTTATAGATTTTCCCAAGGGATGAAGAACTGGAGATAAAACTTACGTTAAAAGACTCTTTCATTGGGTATTATTGCAATGTAGAATTGAGTTCATATAAAATTCCATTTCTTTTCATGGCAAGGCTGAAGTTTAAAAAAAAAAAAAAACTCAGGGGCTTCCCTGGTGGTGCAGTGGTTGGGAGTCCGCCTGCCAATGCAGGGGACACGGGTTTGTGCCCCGGTCCGGGAAGATCCCACATGCCGTGGAGCAGCTGGGCCCGTGAGCCATGGCCGCTGAGCCTATGCGTCCGGAGCCTGTGCTCCGCAACGGGAGAGGCCTCACCAGTGAGAGGCCCGCGTACCGCAAAAAAAAAAAAAAAAACTCAGAAATTCAATTTTTAAAGCCACTAACTTTGTTATTATGGGTTGGCTAATATTCCATCTTATAAATTTATTTTCCATCTTATTTTTCTTTGGAAAGTGGAAAGTGTTTATTTTTCATCAGTTAAATGTATTTCTGCTAAACTCAAATAGGTAGGACATTAGACTTTGCTTGTTGAATTTGCAATTTTAATCCAACTCTAAGTTTGAGGCTCCAAAGAAAATGTCTAGCAATTTTCTGCAAATAAAATGTACCCAACAAAATAACCATAAAGGATTACTACTAGGATAGTGATAATGCAAGCATAAAATTATTTGCATTTGGAAGACAATCATTTTAAAACTGAAAAAATATAAGAAGTTCTGAGGCTAAGATGTTTAGTCTATCAATCAGTCAGATTTTAATAGGCAGAGACATTAGAATATATATTTATATATGAAAAGTTTTGTTAGGTTTTTCATTTTTAAAAACCCATTTTATTAAGGTATGATTAATGTATAAAAAGCTGTTCATATTTAAAGTACACAGTTTGATGAGTTTGGGGATAAGTATACACCTGTGAAACCATCACCACCATCAAGGCCATGGATACAACCATCACTTCCCAAAGTTTCCTGCCATCCCCTTTATTATTTATTGTTACTACTAGTTTTGGAGGCTGTTTTTTTTTTTTTGGTTTTTGGAGGCTGTTTTTTCCCCGGTTTTATTGAGAAATAATTGACCTACATCACTGTATAATTTTAAGGTGTAGCGTGACGGCTTGATTTACACCTATTGTGAAATGATTACCACAATAGGTTCAGCTAACATGCATTGACTCTCTTAATACAACACAGATTTGACTCTCCACAATTATGGGAGCTGGTGAAGCAGTTTCTCTCCTTTATGTGTCTGATGCTGGAGCTTAAAGTCTACGGAGCAGGAAGTGGAGGAGGAAAGACAGGCGTGAAGAAGAAGAGGGTGTGGGTAAGCTGTAAGCTACAACCGTGGGTTCAGGCCTAGGAGAACAGAAGAGAACCCATTCAGCTCTTGCTGCCTCTGCCCTTGAAGATACTGGTGTCCTGAAGAATCTGAGGCCCTTTGTCATTGAGTCCAGGAGGAGGAGAAGCTAAAGGAAGACCGAGAACGATGTAAGGGCAGCTGCCTAGCCCTCCCTACTCAAGTCCCACAGTCGCCCTTTGCTGCTCACCTTACCTGGAAACACACAGTGCAGGGAGTCTGTGCAGCCTTGCCAAGTGGACACATTACAAAGCCACCACACACAGTCTGGGAGCACTTACGTTCTAATAAAATATTCATCTCTGGTGAGTCTCGAACCATAAGAACAACACATAACCTTGCTTTGTCCCTTTCCCTTCTCCACACTCAGTGTGGGTACTGAGTTGTTTTATTGAAATACACATTATAGAATATTTTTCTTTGGGATAAAAAACACTGATAAAAACTTTAGATTTATCATTTTTCTTTCTCAGTATATTGTCAGATGTCATTGATCTTTCAAGCCAAATAATAATGTATTCTATTTCAGAAATGGGAAATAAGTGAATAGAACAGGAATTTAGGTTCCCCTTTATATAGTAGAGCAATACTTTTACTAGCTAAATGAAATAGAAAATTGAGGTATTATCTGTGTTATTTCAGGTTTTTCTTTAAAAAGCCTCTCTCACTTGAATTTTATTCTTCAAAAAAATAGCTTGCTTACTTTGTATTATTCAGATGTTTCCATTCATTCATTATTTTATTTCACATTTGTATGTCTGGCCTATATGATTAATACACAGCTTTTTATGAAACCAGCTCTCAGAAAATTCTGTTCTAACTATGGTGAAAAAAAGTATAACCTGGACTTTGTTTTAAAGAAAATGGCAAAAGTCACTATGAATGTGTTGTACATAATCAAAAGAAGAATTCCAACAATTACTTGGATCATGTACAAAGAAAAAATATCTTTTTAATTGGATACTTAAGGCAAAATTGCATTATTTGGGCTACTTTATCTTCAAAATTGTCCTGGTTGTCCAGATCCTATTATGTGCACAGAAAGTTGGACAGAAATATATACCTAGAATATTTATATAATACATAATATATTCACATAATATTTACATATTAGATACATTATTATAATATATATAATATTAGATATATGTAATCAAAGTCAATCTAAATGTAAGAATGAAGATTTTTATATTCTAGAAGAAAATACATCCTTTATTATCACTTATTTGATCATTGTAAATATATATTATAAAGATTTAAAATTATACAAATAGCACACTTTAATAATTAAAAAATCTTTAAAAATGTTTCTAGCATATATTTGTTGAATATATGAAACCTTGGCGCAGCGTTTTATATATATATACTTTTTATTTAGAGGGTTAATATGTGATCATGTATCTTAGCTGGACATTATGTATTGACTATTTTGGGGTTAATTTTCTTACCAGACACTTCCCTGATGTTCATTATGAATATGATAAAAAGAGTAGGGCCACAATGAAAACATACATGGCCACTTGATAAGCTTACTCTAGTCTTCTTCATTATAAAATAATCATGTATCTCCCTACTGCACATAACAAGGCTCTAATTACATTGAAATGTTCAAGGCATAACATAAACTTTGCTGTCCCTTTGTTGTCCCCTTGAGGCAAAATGCAGTGCTCTTGGCATCAAATGTGCTTATTGCATTCTGAGCACAATTTTAACATTTTTTTTTTTATACGTGTAGTAAAAGGGAAAGCTTAAATGAGAAGACCTTATGGTTCCTATTTCTTTAGAAATCTGTCAGGATGCAGCTCTTTCCTGCACTTGAACCTCTGCAGTTCATTCTACCCTTAATGATGTCTGAGGACAGAAATCAAAGGAAGCCCTAGGAAAGCCTCTGGTACTCGAGTAGATGAGTTCATGACCCGTGCCTGTCCTCGTTTCCATACCTGCTCCCGCATTATTGTTCACTGAGCATATGAACACATATTGCTCACAGGAGCATGTTTATTTGCAGGGCTGCAGCATTCTCGTCCCGTCCAGGGGAGAATTAACCCTCCCCTGGCTTAGCATTCATTAATTTTATTTGCCAAGGCTTGCCCAAACTGAGTTTCTCTGGAGCATTTTTAATCTGTAGATGGTAAAATGCCCTGTGTAATTCATGCAAAATTGTCTGTTATACGTGGATACTCATTTTTCTGGGGAGAGGAATCCAGGTCTTTATAAGACCCTCACTGGGACTCCGACCAACAAAAGTTTAAGAATCACCGCTTTAAAGCATGTCTGAACGACTTCCCCTGAGCATTCTACCGTCTGCTAATAAAGCCTTCACACACTGTGTGGCATTCCACAGTCATACCTTGTTTGGGGACATTTTGTACTGGAGAAAAATGAAGGCTCTGATAATAAGGACTCATAACTCTACTTTTTAACTGAGTCAGACTGTTATACTGGCAGTGAATTATTTAGTCTTAAACATCATGTATTAAGCGTGCAAGTAAATTAGACTCAAGGAAAAAAAAAAGTTAAAATCTGTTTTCAAATGATACCAGCTATAAGGCTAGAGTCACATAACCCCCACTACCCCACCTTTTTTTGAAATCTATCATTTAAAAATTTTTTTTTGTCATTTTAAATTTTTTATGAAGAAATAAGCACCATTCCAAGTCTATGCCAGTGCAGGCAACTAAGGCCAAAAACACAAGACTCTACTCCTTCACCACAAGGAATAGACCCAATTCATTTTCTTTTCTTTTCTTTTATGGCCTGAGCCTGAGTCAACCCCCCTGAACCACACATTCATCAAAAGAGTCATTGGGGGCTTCCTAGGTCTATGTATTGTTCTAGCACTTTAGATTGTAATAGATGGTAATACTAGTTAGGAAGAAGAAACACCAGGTTGTGGCAATTTACAAGTTGTACAAATGAGGGAAAAAGAAGAACCCAGTATTACATCCAGGTTTCTTGCTTTGATAATTGGTGGACAGAAGTGACATTTAATAATATAGGAAGAAGAATATGTTAAAGGGTAGAAAGCAGAAGCTCCTTAAAATATTTTCAGTGGCTAAACTTCTTATTTTATTGCACTAAAAATTGAGGTCTGAGCACAGAGGAAAAATCTGTAAGGTTTCTCTATCTGCTAATTCTTTGGAGAAACAGTGGCACATGTGTCCACAGAAGAGCATGATAGAACTTCACTGCGAGCCATTGAAGGGGTTCAGAATGAGCCTCCCCAAACTGTGCCAATTCAGCAAGTGGATTATTTTGAGCTGAAGACAAGTAACGCCCCAACAGGAAGAGCTTTTTATCTCCCCCTTAACTACCTAAAAGAATTTAGATAATGGACCTGGCTTAGAGAGAGAGCTAATACCGGAAACAACTTTCATCTGAATGACCTATATCTGCCTGGCAGGACGAACACCTAATTAATGAACATCTGTTCTTTTTATCTTCCTGTGAATTTGCCCCCATGCCCTCATCCTCTTTGAAGCCCCCCGCTCCTACCCCTTCCTTAGCTCAGGATTCATGTAGCCTCAACTGCTCAACTTGCCCTTGGGTCTCAAATCTCCGAAGCTCCCATATGTATGTACTTAAATTTCTCCTGTTAATCTGTTTTATAACAACCTAATTAATGTACCAGCCAAAAGAACCTAGAAGGGTAGACGAAAATTTTTCCTACCCAACACCATTTTTCACTTTGAGAAAATTTATCTTTGTAGTGGAAATCCACTAAGATTAGAGAAATTCCTAAAATGTACCCTTTTCTGAATATTATATGGTCTCAAGTTCTCTGTGACAACTACAGTGACCATGTAAATGTGTCAATAGAAGACCCAAGAGGGGTTATAAGATTATAATCTCTAATGGAGATTAGACATAGTGGTGAGTCAGCAACTGAGTATTATTAGTTTCAACCATTTCCCACTTTGTTGCAGGTTGTCATTATGACACCATAACTGGGACCAATAGTATCAGTATGTTGGAGCTGGTTTGTTTTGGCCCATGAGAGCCAACTGTTAAAGCTTCAGGAATATTGTGAGCAGTTGTTAATCACAGGCATTATTAAGAAGTTAAATTATGTAAAGTCACAACTAAATAAGTTATACTAAAACAAAAATAATAAACACTCAATGTCACTATTTCTTAAATTTTTACTACATTTTACTATTACCTAACCTCTTGAGGATATTGATGACTATTATATCTGTATGGTGGAAACACTATATAATGGTGTTTGTTACTGTGCTTCTTTTCTCAACTCTGCATTCAATGAGGTCACATTGGTAGCTTGATCTCAGTCATGGTGAGTGTATACCACTGAAATTGGCAAAAGCTACAAATCAAGGTTTATTGTTTCTTTGATTGTTAGATTTAAGACTGCAGAGAAAATGTTAATAATGGAGATTACATTTAAAAGTGTGTTTTGTCTGTAGCCATTATAGTTTAAGTAACATAAAAATTTGAGGTTATATTCTTCCAGTATTTGAAGAGTATTCTCCAATTTACCAAAGAAAACATTCATCACTGACCATTGATGAATGCATGACCTTCCAACATACAGTTTTGATGTTTCACTTTCATCTTACTGTCAAATAAAACAAAAGCATCAACCAGCATTTTTGTTGGAACAACACTCATCTGTCAATTGCAGCCATAGGTTATCTATGGATAGAACATATCACAAAAGTAATTAAAGCATTCTATGACCATCAATAGACTACATGGAATTTACAATAAAAGTATTACATATTGTATTATTATTTGTAAACTGTGTGCTACAGATCCTTCATGTCAGTAAAGTTTGTAATAAATGTATATACGGATAGGTATGCAGATTTTTTTTTTTTTTTTGGTGAATACCTATTAAACACCACTGTCTCAGACATAGAACCTATGGCTTGACCCCTTTCCTAGTGTACAAATGGCAACATTTGGAACTAGCTGGCTGTATTATGAAATAACTCAATAAATATTCATGGAATATTCCCTAGCTCTGCAGTCGTAATTTTAAACTGATACATTAGAAGCAAATGAGATGGGTAATTAAAACTAAGAAAATAATATTATTCATATGAACATTTTATTGACACTATTCTCATATCATATAAAGTTTTCTCAAGTCTAATTGACTTCTCAGATTAGGGGCTAGCTAGAAGAGATACCTTCTATTTATATGGAATTTTCAGTTTTCATACATTTTTACATAATCTCATGGATCCCCATCAAGTTTGTGAATAGACAGGAAAGTATTATTATCTTAAGAGACACAGCTGAGGATATCGCTGTGTGCAGCATAACTTGTGTTCAGCGTGCAGCTATTCCTTGCCAGAGCTGAGAACAGAACTTAGGACTTTTGGTGAACTTGCCACTGCCTGGCCACACAGATTCTCCTTTCTTGCATAACTGCTGACTGTGGGCTTGGAGCCTTCTTTCCCTGTGCCAGGTAAGAGAAATGCAGTGGACCAAAGTGGTAAGAGCAATGGCATTGAAGGAGGTCTGCCATGGATTTCAGAGAAGGATTTTTTCCTCTCTGTGTTTTGAATCCTGAATGACAGGTCTAAGATTGCTTTTTACCTTAATTTATGTTTTGAGTTTCTTTTTATGATTATCAATGAGCTCTCACATGAGTATGCAATCATAATGAGTCAAACTTCAGCAACTTCCTGACAAGTTAGAAAACAATAAAATACTCCTAAATGGTATATCACAGGAGATGATATTTTTAAACCAGAGGTGTGGTGACACCTATATATCATCTAGGCATTCGTCTTGAGATTTCTATTCTCACTTGGAGAAGCTAAAGGAAAAATGTACACAGAAAATGTCATCCAGAGAAAACAAATGTAACCTTGGAGAAATTAAGAAGACCCAGAAGTCTTCTGATGCTTACGTAAATTGGAGAAGAGAATGCTTTTCTGTCTCAATTCTTCTCACCCCATATTTACACTTTATCTGCACTGCTAAAGGTTTGAGAATTTAGCACATAACATTAAAAGTAAAATATAAATGGCTGATCATGGCTTCTCAAGAAATTACTTGAATCTAATTGCAGGTCTATCATGTTTTAAAATGAGCCCCTGGGAAAAGGGACAGAATCCAAAGTTTTGAAACTCCATCTCATCAGGTGAGTCAGTCTTAAGGAGGAAAAAGAGGTAGGGTGGCACCCCATACCTTTTAATAGACTAACACATCGCACCTTTGTTCTATTTCTGAGCAGCTGGGCGTTACCTACAGGCTCATTATTAATGTATAGCTGCTAGAATAGGCTCACGATGGTATTTTCCCATCAAGAACCCCTCCTGGGGGGGAATACTCCCCTTTGTTAAAAAAATAACAACAGGGCTTCCCTGGTGGCGCACTGGTTGGGAGTCCGCCTGCCGATGCAGGGGACACGGGTTCGTGCCCCGGTCGGGGAGGATCCCACATGCCGCGGAGCGGCTGGGCCCGTGAGCCATGGCCGCTGAGCCTGCGCGTCCGGAGCCTGTGCTCCGCAACGGGAGAGGCCACAACAGTGAGAGGCCCGCGTACTGCAAAAAAAAAAACAACAACCAAACCCCAAACGCCTAGAAAAGCAAAACAAACAAACTAGGGCCCAAAGATCTTTTACTTGGTTCTTCTTAGCAGAGATGAGACAAAAGAGGCTTTTCAAAACCACTTTTAAATAAGATAAACTACAACTGCATTGATTTCCAAGTGTACATGTTTGACTTCCAATAACCTTAAATCTAAGAGGCAGGTTCAAATTTACCAGACTGGGATTGCTTCTGAATTTCCTACCTCGCTGTGTGTCAGCGTTCCAAAGCAGCTAGTTTATCAGTGCCCCCCTCACAGGTCCTTGAAGAAGCTGCCTTCCCAGCCTTGTCAACCCTGTTCCCCTCTCCTGTCCACCACCTCCCACTGGTAGGCCACCCACCGTACCCTGGGGCCCTGGCTGCTAATGGAAAGGCCTCTCCCCCAAATAAGGGAGAAAACCGTACTTCTGCAGGTTAATTCACTACAATCCTTCACTCAGTCACAGAAACACTGCACGACACAGGTTACATACCTAATAACAGGAAATGCTTTCAAAGGGACAATTAAACATTTGCTTCATGTTTCGAGCTAGATGGATTATTTACCTTTTACTAACAAAAACATCCTCTGGTATTATACAATGTTTCCAAGCCATGGAAACATTGAGAGTTTTCTTAATCTTTTTGCATCTACTATAGAAATGTTGAAACTTTTATCTCTACGTAAAAAAGTTTTCCTCAGGGATTTTTGTAACGTAATACATAGATTGTTATAATCGGTTGTAAATATAATAATTACTATATGCCAAGCATTATGACGTACAATTTTTCATTATCTCATTTAACCCCCATGAAACATCTTCACGGTACATGCTGCTGTGTATTTTCAGATAGGGAGACGGAGATGTGGCAAAGTTAAATGTCTCGCCCAAGGGGGTATAGCCTGTCAGTGCTGGATATCCGCCTGATTCTAAGTTTCCTTCCTAGAAATTCCACTCATTCCCACTGGGGAGGAAAAGCAATCTAGACAAGAGGATACTGCTTTTTTAATAACCAGTGAAAATATGAGGAATTCTGATTCTGCTTAGTTATCAGTAGAGAACACAGTGCCTTGTCTTCAGCCCCATTATTGCCATTTTTGACCCAGCGGTGACACCAAACGTTAGGCTGGCCTTTTCCCTGCCCTAATGTTCTGTTCTATCCTTATCTACAGATTGCGTGGTTTTATCTGTTCCCTCAAGTTAACATTAAAAAATTTGCTTCTACTTCTTTTAATTTCAGTGAGTATTACTAGACCTCAAAACAGGCTTTTCTTTAAAAAAAAGAAAAAAAGAAAAACTAAACTAAAAATGAAAGAACCTAATTTTATGTGATTTATAAATGTTGCTAAGGCATCATCTCCTTTTACTAAGTAGGAAATTTGGGGTTTTACCTGTTCGGTTTAAATTTTCAGCTTGGGGCTCTCTGTATAGGAATGGCCAGATTTATCTAGAAAGAGTGCATTTATGAAACAAAACTAAACTTCTTTATAAAAAAAAAAAAGCTGAAAATGAGCAATCATATTTATTAAAAGATTTAAGGGAAAATTTTAAAAATATGATTCTAAGGTTTGATTTTCTCGATGTCGAAGTTGAACTGAATACTCTCTAGAGTGTCTAGGAGTTTGCACAACCTATGATAATGCTTCCTTGAAGCATTTTGGACTAGATTTTTTCTTAATTTTACTTAAAAAAATTTTTTTTCACCCTTTGCTTTCACTGTAAGATCTTCTCCCCAGTTGGGGATCTTCACTCTGACTCTTAAAACACAATAAAACTCTCAGACACTCAGACCTGCTTCTCTCCCAAACAGAACAACATTCTCTTTTAAAATACCATTGTATTATTTTAAAAGGACAGATCCCATTTTCTCTTTAAAATAGTCCAAATGTACCAATAAGCAAAACAGGATCTAAGTATCTGAGTTGCATTAACTGATCTCCAGGATGCCTCATTCTTTCCCCACATAAACAGAGAAGACAAATCTCATCTGGTTCTCTCTGCAGAGACACGGACCCTCTTGGCTTGTCTAACTTTCTTTTCCCGCTGTGTCATCAGACAGGAATTCCTCCAAAAAAAATTACAGGTGATATGTGGAATTGGATTTAATTTGGTTAATGTTAGGAAACATTTAAAAACCCTTTCAACTACCACATATTCTCAAATTAAAAAGAAAATCAGAGAGCTTGGCAAAAGAGTATAAACTTTCAGCTATCAAATGAAGAAGTCTGAGGATCTAATGTGGTGACTCTAGTTGACAACACTGTCTAGTGTAATTGAAATTTGCCAAGAGAAGAGAATGTAAATGTTCCCAGCAAAAAATAAATAAATGAATAAAATATGTGAGGTGATAGATATGTTTATTAACCCGATAGGGGAACCTTTTCACAATGTATATCAAATCACCACGATGTACACTTTAAATATCTTACAATTTCATGTGTCATTTATAATGCAATCTGAAATTCTTAAAAGGTAGAACTAGAAAAAAGTCATAATTATCAGTATAATGTGTTTAAACCCCTCATGTTGAAAAGAACACTATGAACACAACCGCAGTGAGTTACAGAGACACACTGAACTGGCTACATTAAAAAATTATGAATATATCATAAATATGATTCAAACTAGCTAGAAGTATGGGTAGTTCTACTCTGATTTTGAGGGAAAAACAAAACAGGAAAAGTGTTGCTAACAGGGAAGGTCATTCAGTTGCCCTAAATCTAAAAAGTCAGGTGAAAAAAGTTTGAAATATTTTATTAATACAATGCTACAATAATTTCATTTCTTTTTTCTTCAGTAACATGTAGGTAATTATTGTTTTGCAAGAGCCTGAATAAATGTCAAAGACGGAGTGAGTCATCTTCAGTACAATGCTTATTATGGAACTATTCAGTGTCACTTTTGCACGTTGTAGTGAGCTTCTGAAAATTCTACAAACCAAATCGAGCCTCCTTTCTTTGGTTTGAGTTTTGACAAACAAGTAGCAGAGTAAAAACTTAAAAGTCAGTAATTTTCCTGCCTGTAGAAATAGGATGAAGTTTCCTATACTTTCTTTTTCATTAAGCCATTAGCTCTTCAACTGACATTAAATCTCTATGTCTTAAATATCTGGGCATCTTGGTGTCTACAACAATCCTGAAAATATTTAGTGTGGATACATATCTTAAACTATGTGAAAAGTCCAAGTAATAATAAGTCCTGTTTTTCCTCAATTAGCAAAAGGCCATTGTAGAGATGATTTTTATGTTGTGCTTTTTAAAAGCAGACCAGGATATTTTAACAAGTGACTTATAGCTATATATAAATGTATATGTTAATTATATATATAGTATATATGTAAAAATATATATATAAGAATAAGAACAAACAAATTTCTGATCTAGCCATGCCTTTATGTCTACCCCTAAGATTAAGGAAAACAAACAGCCAGACAGGCACCAGTTCAGAAGAAGTAAAATGATATTACTATATTATTAATAATATTATTATTTATTAATAACAAAAATGGAATACTTTCCATGGGCCTAGTCCTGTGCTAATCATTGAACTTATTTTATTGCATTTTATCTTCACAAGAAATCTATGAGGTTGGTTCATCCCCTTTTCAAATGAGGTGACTAAGATTTAGAGAATTTATGTTATTTGCCAAAATGGTGCACACAGCTAGAGTCAAACCCATGTCTGTCTACTCTGAAGACCATGTCTAATTCCACTTCTCTGCATTGTTTTTACAAATAAATGCTAAGTGACAGACATGAGAGTAAATGAGCAGTATTCAGGCCACCTTTAACAGAGTGACTGAACTCTGCTCAGTAAACCATTTCTTCTAGGATGGCCTCTGGATTTGAGAAATTAGCAGTAGCTGGGATAGACTTAAGTTTTTTTCCACTTTTCTTTTTATTGAGATATAGTTGATGTACAATATTATAACTTTCAGTTGTACGATACAGTGATTCACAATTTTTAAAGGTTACACTCTATTTATAGTTATTATAAGATATTGGCTATATTCCCTGTGCTGTACATTACATCCTTGTAGCTCATTTTATACATAATAGTTTGTACCTCTTAATTCCCTACCCTTATCTTGCCCTGCCCCCTTTTCTCTCCCCAGTGGTAACCACTAGTTTGTTCTCTATATCTGTGAGTCTGCTTTTGTTTTGTCATATTCATTCATTCATTTTATTTTTTACTTTTATTTTTATTTTTGGCTTGCCATGCAGCTTGCGGGATGTTAGTTCCCCGACCAGGGATTGAATCTGGGCCCTTGACAGTGAAAGCATGGAGTCCTAACCACTGGTCCACCAGGGAATTCCCTGTTTTGTTTTGTTACATCTTTATTGGAGTATAATTGCTTTACAATGGTGTGTTAGTTTCTGCTTTATAACAAAGTGAATCAGTTATACATATACATATGATTCCATATCTCTTCCCTCTTGCGTCTCCCTCCCTCCCACCCTCCCTATCCCACCCCTCCAGGTGGTCACAGAGCACCGAGCTGATCTCCCTGTGCTATGCGGCTGCTTCCCACTAGCTATCTAGTTTACATTTGGTAGTGTATATATGTCCATGCCACTCTCTCACTTCATCCCAGCTGACCCTTCCCCCTCCCCATATCCTCAAGTCCATTCTCTAGTAGGTCTGTGTCTTTAAGGGAATTCCCTGTTTTATTTCTTAGATTCCACATATAAGTGATATCACACAGCATTTGTCTTCCTCTGTCTGACTTATTTCACTTAGCATGATGCTCTCCTAGTCCATCCATGTTGTTACAAATGGCAAAACTTTATCTTTTTTATGGCTGAGTAGTATTCCATTTGTGTGTGTGTGTGATTTCACAACTTCTTTATAAAAAATCTATAATAGATACACACACAAAAGAAAAAGGAATCCAAAGATAACACTATAGATAGTCATCAAATCACAAGAGAAACAAGCAAAAGAAGAAAGGAATAAAACATACCTATGAAACAACCCCAAAACAATTAACAAAATGACAATAAGAATATACATATCAATAATCACCATAAATGTAAATGTACTGAATGCTCCAATCAAAGAGACAGACTTAATTTTTTTTTCAGACTTAATTTTAAATGAGTAATTGCACCTACCACACAGACTATTTCACTGTGTACATATTTAAAATCATGCTTTTAGTGATTTTACCTTACAATTGTGTTTAAAATAGTTAGCTGGAAAAGAAAGGATTGTGCCTCATAAGGAGGGAAAAATGAGGAGCTGAAGTTACTCAGATACACACATGGCTTATTTGCTAGGTTGCCTTAACAATAAACTTCAACATGAAATATGAATTCAAAGGAGGCATTATTACTGGTGATATAGAAGCATGGTCGTCAGAATACATTTTTCCTCACTGAAAACACACACATAGTCATCTAATAGTGATAGGGATTTACACAGACCCGTAGAAAGTTTCAGAGTCAGATTTTTACTGATCTATCTCATTTGTGGAGAGAAAAGTGTGACATGCTATTCAGCAGAGATATTTGCCAGAAGCAAAGGACCACTAAACTGGCTGGGAAAAAATGGAGAGGGGTTGGAAACAGTATTTCATGGTGTATGAGAAATGCTGAGGACATAATTTTTTTTAAAAGCACTCTTTTTCATAGCTTTTATCAGACAGTTACAGTCTCTTGAAAAGTAGAAGAACTGCTAAGCCTTATAAAGGCATGAGTATTAACCAGGACTTCACAAATTAAAGTCAATTATTGCAAAGTTCAAACTGAATTAAGCAGGGATTGATTGAAAAAAGTTGCACTTAGAAATTAGTGTCTATCTAGATATTTTTAACTAAACAAGTTAAGTCATGCTATAACTTTCATAGCGTATTTTTATGGATATACATTTAATCTATTTTTATAGAAAAAAAAGTGACTGAGTCCTGTGCTAAACATACTTTCAGTTATGTCTTTTCTAGATAAAGCCTAAATCAACAATCTTTGAAATTTAGAGCCGGGGGCGGGGGGATTTTGCTCCCTGGGGGCATTTAGCAAAGTTTGGAGGGACTTTTTGTTGTTATGACTGGGGAGGGGGTGTGCTATTGGCATCGACTGAGTAGAGACCAGAAATGTTATTAACATTCTCCAGTGCACAGGACAGCCACTCACGAAAAGAATTATCCATCCAAAACATCAACAGTGCTGAGGTTGAGAAACCCTGCTTTTGAGTAACATAAGATGCATCTGAGGACCTTATTAAAGATACAAGTTCTTGGGCTCTGCCTCCAGCAGTTCTGATCTCAAGGGTAGAGATAGAATTCAGGAATCAGCACCTGGTTATTTTCCTCAGGTTGCATTCCATTCCCCTCTCTCAGGTGACATTTTGAGAAACACCAGACTGAGTATGTAGTTACTTCAATCAAAGTCAATTCAACACTACTTGATGACCATTATCTAACTTATAAGAATGGTGCCTAAGAGGAATTACACATTTCAATAGGGTTAGTCATGCAACTACAAATTTTAGTTGAATTTCTTGAGTTATATCCACAAACAAAGCTACGAGGCATCCCCTGGAAATTGGTTTGAATCTCTAACCCCAACCTAGACCCACAGACACAATCTGAATTTTCATAAGAGCCCTGGCTTTTGTGAAACTTTAAATAAAATAATACATTGGCAGAATTTAAACATAGTGTCTAGCATATTCATTCACTATTAGAGATGGTGGTGGTGGTGATGGTGGTGATGACAGTATAAATGGGGCAGCAAGGAGAGGTTGAAGACTGAAAACAATTTAATGAAAAGATTCCTAAAAAGAGAGAAGAATAGATGTAGAGTGTATCTGTTTTCTATTTCTGTGTAACACACTGCCACAAACTTAATAGTTTAAAATACCCATTATTATCTCACAGTTCTGCAGGTGTGACTGGGTTTTTTGCTTGGGGTACCACAATGCTGAAACCAGGTACCAGCCTGGCTTGTCTGGAAGCTCCAGAGAAGAGACAACTTCCAAACTCATTCTTCTTATTGGCAAAGTTCAGTTCCTCGTGGTTGTGGGACTGAGGCTCCTGTTCCTTGAAAACTGTCAGCAGGGGTCTTCTCTCAGCTTCTAACCACTCACATTCCTTGCCAATGGGACACTCCCTCTTCACGTCAGCAATAGCTCACTGAACCTTTCTCAGGTTTTGAATCTTTGACTTTCTTTTCTGCCAGGAGCCAGATAAAAATCTCTGCTTTTCTCATGTGATTAGGTTAGGCACCCAGATAAACTCCCTTTCCTAAAGTCAACCATCCCATAAAATAATCTTACCATGAAAATAAAATCCATATATTCACATCCACAGGGATTATGCTGGGGGGGGCAGGGAATCTTGGGGGACAACTCTGCCTGTCACACAGAGTCCCTGCTGTGATGATCCCCACATGGAAGGGCAATCTCTGTGGCACCAGAAAAAAGGAGATAGGAAGGTGTAATGGTAAACATAAATCTGGCTGTGCTGTGATGTCTGCAGACCTCTATTCTGTTTGTCACATTAGTGTTTAATTTGCTAAAAGTAAATGGGAGCATTTCAGTTTCAAAGCTTTAAGGCGACTGAAAGTTTTAAGACGCTGCTACAGGCGACGGGGGAGAAGTTTAACAGAAAAAAATGAAAGAAATGTTGCCGGAGAGAGCAGAGATTTCAGCAGGAGGTGGGATGTGCCTCAGAGGAGCAGGGTGTTCTACACAAGGGAGGAGCCGTCATGGGCTGGATGTTTGCTGACGTAACGGGGAGAGAAGGAAGACGCAGACTCCCCTGCACAAGACAGCCCAGAAACCTGTGTCCTCAACGGGAGGCTGGGTACCCCCAAGCCAGGTGATACCCCACATCCTGTGAGCTTCAGGATCTTAAGTAGGGGGATGACAGCACTGAATTAATTTTTTCAGACTTTTCTAAGCCACAGAATGTCACCACTTCATCCTGCTTCTTGGGGCTCTGGGGCCAGGGCTGGGGTTGCCCGGCTAGGAGTGAAGATCCTCTCGACAGATTCATGGTAATGATGTTCAAACAACATAGAATAGAGGGAGATGACTTTATCTTCCCTCCCACTTCATTACGGGTAAGAGATGGGGGCTGACACCAGCAATGGGTGATACCAGCAATGATGGGTGACACCCCATTTGTCATATGCCTCACAGGCTCCTGACCTTGGGGCTGCTCTGGTCCTCCACACCTGGCTTCCTGGCACCTGCTCCTTTGTACGCGAGCAGAGGGCAAGGTTTCTGTCTTACCCCTCACCGTCAGGCCTCTCTGTTAATGGTGTGCTGTCTCACTTTGGGTTTAGATCCATGTTCTGCTTTTGTTTACTGAATAAAAATTTTAGAAAACGTTAAACAGGTTCCCATTATGCGCAGGTAGTCTTATAATGTAATTTAAAAAGTAGGTTTGAGTTTCAGTGGAATAAAGAATTAAAGAATTCAAATTTATTATGGTTTTATACATAATAATCTCCTTTTTCCCTGGGTTCAAACTTCTGCCAAAATACTTTGCAAAGTGTTGACATTCTACATAAGGTTTTGAAGAAAAGTCTATTTGAGAATTTATCAGTGAGAATAAGACAAAGATTCTACATGTCTGTTTCCCTTAAGACAGGTTCATGAGTTCATTTACAATAAAAAACACTTAAAGCCATGAATGGTGCCTCGAAAACCATATAAAACAGGTCAAGTCACTATTCGCAGTAAGTTAGAATCATACCTGGTTTTGCAGCTTTCCCTTAAATCCAAATATTTTGGGGATTTTGCTTGAGATGACTCAAGATTGCATACATAAAGCATAAGGACATAGGTATCTTTGGTATCTATCCAAAGTGACCACAGTTGTTTAGATGTGATCCCAAGAAAAACATTATTACGGAGAGAGGTAAAGCTGATACTGACAAACGCACTTGCGATAAGGTTTAGGATTGTACTTTCAATAAAGGGTTCATCACGTGTTAGGCATTCTGGTAAGTACTCATTTAATTCTCTCAATTTGACAAGGCAGTTGTTCTTTTCCCCATTTTTTAAAAAAGGAAAGTGAGCCTCAAAAATGTGGGGATATCTCATCATCGTCTAGTAGGAGATTTGGAATTTGTGTCTAAATTTCGCTTTGATTTTTCCCCCCTAAAGAGAAGTCATGTTGTGTCACGTCGCTGTTCCAAAGTCTCTAATGGATTCTCCTTTCTCTCAGTAACATCCCAAACCATTATCGTTTCCTACCAGGTAGGTCCTGAGTTAGCTACTGCTGCATCCCCACCACCTACTTACGCCAGCTCTGCTCCAGCTACACTCAGGCAGGCTCCTGCTTTCAACCTTTACATTGCTGCTCTCTCTCCCCGAATTCTCTTTCCACCAGCATCGGCATGCTTTCCTTGCTTCCTTCTTTCATATTTTTACTCAAATGTCAACTTACCAGACAAACCTTTAATCATTCTCCCCTTCCTTTACTTTATATTTCATCATAGTTCTTATTTATGTACTTGTTTACCTGTTTGTTGTCTGTCTCCTTTCTCTCTGCATGAGAATATGGCTTTGTTTTGTTCAGTGCTGTGCCCCTTATTCTTAGAACAAAGCCTGTCATGCAGTAGTCACTCCAATATTGTTGCATGAATATATGAATTATTAATATTTTATAATATCAAAGGAGAACATGCATTATGTGTCCAGGCCCTAAAAGTCTCAAATTCAGCTCAGGAAGGTTTAAGAGGAATTTGTGGCCAACCCTCAGTCCAGCCAGGGCTTTACATAGAGCAGATATAATTTTCAGGGACAGATTAAAGGACTTGATTCACTGATTTAAAGATAATAATAAGAATGGCAGGCTTAAGACAGATGTTAGAAAAAGTGCTTAGTTTGGGGTGAAGCAGAATATTTCCAAGGAGGAAACGGTGAGTAAGTTTATCTGAGTCAAGTATAAAAGAAAAGAGGGGAAAAAAGGGGGAGACCAGGTGGTGGGGTCATTTAGAGCAGCCTGTGATGGACGGTCAAGGAGAGAGAGTTTGCACTCTGTCTAAAGTGCTATCAGTGTCTGCAGGTGGTCAAAGTGGTTGCAACGCTGCCGTGAGAATGCAGGTGCAGAGCCGCCCTGGAAACATTGCTAACCATGGCCTGGAAAGAGCGCAACTTTTGGCTATATTTCTGCCAGGAAGGCCATATAGATATGAAAGGGCATGGGGGGTGGCAGAGAAAAAAAGAAAACTAGCAATTTATTTAGATCCTACTACAAGTCAGTGTTCAAGCCCATATCTACTTCTCAGCATTCATTCCCCCTGCTCTCTCTTCCTCAGTTTTTGTGGTTGCTGTTTATATAACTGAGATTTGCCAACCTAACAGATGCTGAAAGAAGAAAATTTTAAAAAATGTGTATCCAAGAAAGTGCTCAAATGTCCCAGTTGGAGTTAAGCTTTTACTTTATTTGAATATTTAATGCATTTTGCCTTTTGTGATGCTTGACTGTTCTCTCCTGCTTTCCTCTAGACTATCCGTCCACCGGGACTGACACATTTCTCACATGGCTCTGTATCGCCAAGACTCAGCATATCGTTTTATACACAGAAGATACGCAAATTATTTTCTGCGAAAACTAGGTAACATTTTAGAAACAAGACAATCCAAAGAGGTATTACGGAGGCAATTTGCTAATATCATCACTGCTGTAGAGAGGCTGGGTTTGATCACAGAATTTAGACTGTCGAAAAAGATTTGAACTGAAAGTATAGATCCTCTACTAACATGTTGATAAAATAGTCATTTGGAGAGATGGGAACAATTTGTGGCAATTTTTCTACCCTCAGGATACACTGCCACTGTACTCTCTTTATGAACTCTTTTGCTCTAGCCTCTTTGGCTTTTTAATTCAACCTCTTTACAAAGGAAATCACTTGTAATTGATATTTAAAGGGACAATGCATAGACTTTCAATCCTTGTGATGGAGGTCAGAGCGTTTTATGATGATCTACATCTAGGTCAAGACACCGGCTTCTCGGAAGCGTCGGTCGATGGATCTAGTCTAAGTTGCATGCTAACCTCCGTGAGGATGAGGTTGTGCCTTCCCTGAAGATAAACGGGCCTTTCAAATGGCAGCCTTGCAGCTGGAATTTAATGAGAACATAAATGCCACAAAAAGATATTTTCTTTTGCTAATGATGGACCACTCACTCCTTCCTTTTTTTTTTTTTTTAAATGATGAAAGGCTGTATTCTAAAATTAACAACACAGCACAGAGCTGCGTATCTATTTTTCTCTCAGATGTCTGCATTGCATCATTTTAAGGTCTCTTGTGGCTTCTGTGGATGTTTTGGTGTTTGCTTCAGAACTTCTATTGAAATATATTACATGCTTATTGTGCAAAAATTATATGGATTATTATCAATTGATTCTTTAAAAAAATATTTTCTTAAGACCACAGTGATAAACACTGAAAACCGAGAGCTTGGGATCAGCAGAGAGACCATATGTTTTATTCAGGGATTCTGTTTATTTATTTTAGCATGTTTAATTCTCATTTTGTGAAAAATGTTCAAGGGTATTAGGATATCAGGCACAAGAGGGAAGCCTATCCAAACATGCGATGATACTTTTACTTAAAGTTTTCCTTCACCATATTTTGTACCGTTTTACTGTCAGTTTTATTGACTGTAATTTACACACAATATAACCAACTTTAAATGTACAATTTGCTGAGTTTTGACGAATGTATATAGTTGGGTAATGATCATCACAGTAATAATTCTGAATATTTACATCATCTCAAAAGGATCCCAATGCTCACTAATGCTTGGCATTGTCAGTCTTCCAAATTTTAGCCATTCTAGTGGGTGTGTCATGGTATCTCACTTTGATTTTAATTTGTATGGCTCTAATGAATAACGATGCTGAGAATATTTTCATGGGCTTGTTTGCCATCTATATATCTTCTTTGGCGAAGTGTCTGTTCAAATCTTTTGCCCATTTGTGAGGACTATTTGTCTTCTTACATCATTTATTTTAAAAGAATGCAGTAAAGCAAAGAAAGTAACCCAAATTTGGCTTCAAAAGATTGACTTTCACCTGCCATTGCCCCCTCAGGTCTGCCACCCAAGCAACAAGATCTGGTCACTGAACTCCCACAGCCTAGGGACAAGTCTTGAGTAGAATTTTGAGAACTGGAGTCTTGAACAGACAAAATGATAGACTTCTTTATAAGGCTCTTGAAATACACATTAATTTCTCTCCCTAAACCTAATACTATCTCTAAGAAACCCCATGAGAGTATTTTTCTCTCTCTCTTTTTTTTTTTTTACCATGTTACATCTGGCTGTGAGGAATCTTTTCAACGCAAAATTCTGTTTATTAATTTACTGAGACTACTTCAGTGGCTAATTAGGCTATTCCTTACAGTTTTGTATACCTCCGATTGCTGTGTCTTCTGGTTGCAGCATGTTAATAATTTCTCATAAGTAAAGCTGTAAATTATATACTGCCTAGAATCAAGAATAGGGCAACGCAATCAACAGCTACTGGGCATTTCTTGAGTATTTAGCTCAGTAACAAGTATAAAGACGATGCTAAAAAAGTATAGTTTCTTTTTCACAGGATGATGCCACAAACCTGACTCCTCTTTACAATGAAACACTGGTAGTTCTGTTAGCTTCGCATTCCAACTTGAAGCATAGAAATGTAGGAGTATTCTAAACGGCAGGTAAAGGTAGGAATTGAACATGAGTTTTTAAAAACTTGTTTACACCAACCAAGCTACAATCCAGACAGAAGTGACAAACGATGGTATTTACTTCAAAGCATTTAAATGACCCTGGATCCATTTTACCAATGGCAACTTTTCCAAAGGTGTCATTATTCTGAAGTATTCTGCTGGCTTCAGAAAAAGGATTGGAGTGCTACCTTTTTTCTCTGTGCCCTGAAACCACTGTTTCCCTCCATCACCAATCCACCTCACTCACCCCTGCTTCAATATGACTGGTGAAAGGTCCGATTAGAGGAAATTGCATTGGCTCATGGAGTTTTCAGCGGGCAAACTGACTCCACATAGATCATTAGATCAGACATTTCTCTGATTTACACTTGAGAACAGTTATTCACTCTTATTCACAAATGTAGGGACACGTTGTTAGAATCTAACATTTTGCTAAACAAACTTCTCTCTTTTAATATTCTCTCAAATATTAAAATGTACTCACAACCAAAACTAACTTCTAATAAAGGGGTCTGGGTCCTGAAAAGATTATTTGAGAATTTTTCTTATGCCCGTAATCTTTGTTCACAGGTAAGGAATAAATACAGGATGATTCTACCGTGTTTGCTTTTGCCTTCTTAGAATGGGATGCACAGGGAAAGTCACTGAAATGTAAGGTATAAGAGGCATGAATTCTGTCCAAGCAACTAGAATCATGCTTAGTACATATTAGGCACTCAAAAAGTTTTTGGATGCTTAACAGTGTCTTGGTGTCTTTTCCTTGTCTCCCACATGACCTATCAAGTTTTTAGAACTCGTTTTTCAAGATGAAAAGAAATGTAACTGAGCAGGACCCTCTGAGGCCTTCCCGGGACAGACTCCTCCCCCCATGCCCTCTGCCTCCTTCTTGTTTGTAGCAAAGCTGTAGTCTCCCAGGCCTCCCCTGAGTCACAAGAGCCTGGCTCAAGAATGACTGATTGAAAGGATGTGAACATGTAGTGACAAAAATAGCAGTTGGGCCAGGAAAACTGATAAGAATTTAAACAGTAAATCAGCCATATAGCAGTCACAGAATCTTTAGTTCCTCCCTGAAGGACACAGATAACAGTATCTGATGCACATTCCTGAGTTGTTTCACAGATGATAAAACCCCCACCAAATGGAAGAAGTTAACTATGTAATGACCATGAGCACGTAGCCCCCAGATCAGCTGTAGCCTAAAGATTAATAATGTTAACCCCTATGACACCGCTCTGTTACCTCACTGTCAACCAATTCGAGAATCATGTACAAGCTGATCACATACCCTGCAACTCCCCTCCCTAACCTTGCCTTTAAAAATGCTTTCCTGAAACCCATTGGGGAGTTCAGGTGATTTTGAGCATTAGCTGCTCTGAACTCCTTGTCTGGTGCCTACAATAAAGGCTGCACTTTCCTTCACCACAACCCGGTGTCAGTAGATTGGCTTTATTGCGCACGGGCGAGCAGACCCAAGTTTGGTTCCGGAACAGATATTATTGAGGTTCTGCAGATTGTCCTTTACTGAATTGTGACTCTCAGGAAGTAGAATTGAGTATAAACCCCAATGTGAGCAGAATAATGAAAAAGGTAACTGATCAGATAATGGAGTCAGAGTCAGGCTGGGAATTCTAAATCTGCCATTAATTCTCTGTAATTCCCTAGAGAAAGTATTTAGCTTTTTCCAGATGTCATTTCTAATCATAAAAGGAAGCTACAACATCTTACAAGAACTGTTCATGAGGAGACTGTCTGCAGCTCATAAAAATAGGAAGGCTTACGATTCAGTGGTCCTGGACTTAAAGGTGAAGGCAGTGAGGAGAAAAGAATTTCCTTTAGGAAGTGGGGAACTTGGACTTGGATTTTACAAGGCTATTTGGTTTATGTGAATGGGACACTTGAGAAGATCACATTTGAAAAAAGTGTGCATGGATACTGGGCAATGAGTGGATTGTTGTTTCTGATTTCCAAGCACACCTTCCTCCTTCTGATGAGAGAACCATCTTTTCCACAAGGAAATTATTTTCTTGTGAGGTCGGTAGCACTGTCTGCATCTCCTACAGTGGCATCCATGTGACCGAGCCCCAGCCAATCAGAGCGCTACACCTCACATCTCCTGACCACAGTTCTTGTCTGAGAAACAGCATGTGATTGAAGCGGGGTGAGTCAGGTCCCTCTTTGGTAGTTTTCTGCCAGAGTCCAAGTGGAAGACACCGTTTTACTAATGGGATCAGCAGGCTGGTGGGATATGAGCTTTGACTGTTGGAAGACATAAGGAAAGGTCAGTTTAAAAGAAGAGAGAAAACGTCTTGACCTAGATTCTGTCAGGCATGAAGCCAGATGTAGTCTTGGACTTTTCTGTCCATGGCCACATTTGCAGGGTGTGGAGGGAGACTGCAGCATGACTTATCTGGTATCATTTTACATTCTGTCATTTGGAACGAAAGGAGTCCTGACTGATGCCTTGGGCAGGAAGATGGGCTAAGGTCACTAATGGCCAAGGGGTTCAGGGGGTTCAGCTGAAAGTAGGATTCAAATTTGGCAAGTGATCCGTGTTCGCTAAAGGAGTAGGGAGAGGAAAAAATAGGCAGGAGTTGTATTGAGAGTAGTGAATTCCCACAGGCCATCTTGCACAGGTTCAGTGTTTCCTGCAGCAAGAATAAAGGAGAGAGAATAGAAAGGAGACAGATAATAGGAAAGCATTTCTGATACAGGGCCCAAGGCCAAAGGAGACCAAGTTTGGAGTGGTCATATGTGAGTTGTACCTATTTATGGTTAGAGATTGCCTTTACAGAGTTAAGATCTCCATCTGACCATTAATCTAACAAAGCCACCCGTGGCATTCCAGAGTCCTTACCCAGGTAAAGTTGGATAAGGTCAGTGCTTACACTCTGAGTCACTATAGATGGTGTTCATCTTAAGACCACTAAAAGTAATAGGTCCCCTCGTATCACAGTAACACTCTGCAGCTTCTTTGTGCGTGTGTTCAACTATCTAGAAAAATATATGTATATATCTTAAAAATTAAGGAAAGCCCTCTTCCATGGTTACCTGCAGAAAACTATTACTATTGACTCAAAAGAGAAAAAACAATATGTTCTAAATGAGAACAGAATAGCTTTAGTATTATGACAACCCCTGAAAAAATGGGAATTAAGTAGGAAGTAGCGGAGGCACTCTGATTCAAAGACCTGGTAAACTCTCTGGGATGAGGTCGGTGCTCAGGGCATATCTCGTGGTAACAATGAGGCAGCTTGGCATTATCTGCCAGTATGGCAACGGGCAGCAGATGACGGTCAAGACTGAGTAGGCACTGGAATGTCCTGCAAATGGCCATGGGCAAGCACGCATGTAGTCACAGGGATGGAGAGTGTGAACCCACGGGCGTGCTGTGAAGATAGGCATGTATCTAAGGGCATCAGGGAGAAGGAACAGGAAGTACTAGTACTGGGATTTAGGACTCCAGTCTCCAATAGCCATGCAAGGGAAGTGCGGAATTTGAGTCTCATTGGAACCGAGGTGCCCAGTAGACTATCAATGTAAAGAACTTGGACTGGGAGGAAAATGGTAGAATAGAGACCCTGATTATTAAAATAATAGTGTCAGGCAAAACCAGGGACAAAAGAACAAGGGAGATTACGTTGGTCATTTTAAATTAGAGATAGAGCAAGATCCAGATGCATGGGTGACTTAAATCCCCAAATTAATAAATAATGTTAACAAAACACAATTATCCAATGTATGTCTTGTACTGTGTTGTTACGTAAATGCTTAATTTTCAAAATAAGCCCCAAGTAACCCCAAAATGTAGCACTTTGGCATGCTGAGTAATTTAAGCTAGAGGAATTTGAGAAATGGCTTGTGTAGGAAGGACTTTCTGACCTTCTCCTGAAGCAGGTTATGTGAGAGAAGCCCTCCCTATACCTGAGGGAAAGGAGCAACCTTATCTCCAAGATGCAGAGAGGAATCTGAATGAACAGGCCTTGCTCTTTCCTCCAGTTTACTACACTTAGCTCATACCACTTTTTGTCCTATCACATTTTTCCATGACTCTCCACTCTTCGTCACACTTTGCCTAAAAATAGTGAGGTTTAACTGCTTCTCTGAGTCTTCATTTCCATATGAGGGCTCCCATGCCATGTACAACTTTAATAAACTTATATTTAATAAATGTGTATGCTTTACTCTCGTTAATCTGTCTTGTTTTCAGAGTGGCCCCAGCCAAGAACTTAGAAGGGTAAACAAAAAAGATATTTTTTCCTCCCCTACACCCGTAAGGTACAATTATTATTACCCTTTCACAGATGACAGAATTGAAGCTCAGACTGAAGTAACCTTAATGGAGACTAGCAAATGGCAAAGTCAAAATTTCTGACCATCAAAGTTCTAAATTTTAGACAGCAGAATCTACTCCACCTAGCTTAAACAGGGAGAGATTTAATGTAAGATACGATGCAGCTCACAGAATCCTTGGACAGGATGGGGTCCTCGGCTATAGGTCAGGTTTATAAGACGGCTTCCAGAAACACACCATGGAATTGGCCTGACAAGTGAGCTGCAGACTCCCATGAATCAGAATCACATTTCTTCTGCTTTAACGATAAACCTGTCTCACCACAGTACCCAAAAACTACACTGCATCTGCTGCCACCCGCACCAGTCATATCTCCCAGTCCACTTCTGAAACAAAGTCTGAGGGCATACATCTAAGGGTCAGAACCAAGGTAGGGACCAGGGAAAGGCAAGGGCTAGGGTGTAAAATTTAAGGAGGCACTCATTCTCAGGGTCATGCATGTGCCCGGTAAGCAATGGAGGGTGAGTGCTTCCTTAAATTTTGTTAAGTGGGCTCCTTGCTTTCCTTATACAAGCCCAGGGCCCAGACCCCAGTTGTCAGTCTTCATCCTAGCCTCAAGAGAGGTAGGCAAGGTAGACTTTTTAAGAAAAAAGAATTGTTTTCTTTGTCTTGAAAGTTTAGAAATTTTATTGTAAGAAAACATCAAATTGTGAAGAAGACATTTTACAGAGTTTTGTACAATTTCTTCTCTTATTGTTTCAAGTACAGGAGCGACTGGCTTTTCCAAGACTTCTTAGCTCCATATTTACGAACTCTCTAATCTTTCTGCTTGCCTGCAAACCAGGCAAATCTGGTCCCTTTCTTTAAGGTTTTGCTTATACATAGCATGGAGCAGCAACAGCACACACCAATATTCTGGCTCTTTACAACTATTTTTCCTAGAACTATGGGCTTGGTTGGCACTAGGTCTGCCTTTCTAGAAACCACAGGTCATAGTGTCATCAAATATTTTACGCTGACAAAACACAATTTATAGCTTTCCCGTTTGCAGTGTCTGTGTGCTTGCTGTTTGCAACCTACTGCATGACCATTAAACCAATGCTAAATATTTTAAGTTTTTGTTAAAGCGGCACCTCAATTCAAGATACACATTTCTGTATTATGGTCAATGAAAATATAACGTTCAAACCAGCAGAAGTTGTTTCTCACTCTCTAAAGTGGAGAGTTCCCAATTGAGAGGAAGTACCTTTCCATTAGGTCTGTGGGGACCCAGGCAAAGAGAAGGTATTCTGTTTTCAAACACGTGACTTTGAACATTGCTCTAGTCATCACTGTACCAGTCTGCAAATGGTGAACAAGGACACAGAGCCCGTTTCCTGGGAGGTCCAGTGGGTCAGGGTGAGAAGTAACCAACACACTTTTTCTCACATTCTATTGGGGAGAATTTGTTTACATAGCCATCTTTAACTGCAAGGGAGGTTTGGAAATAAAGTCTTGCATGTATGGAGTAAAAAGGAAAGTGATTTTGTGGAAAGCTAGCTATTTCTAAGGTAGTATTAATTGCACAATTTAATTGAATATTATGTAAATTGATTGACTACAATTATAAAAAGAGTTGCTTACATGAAAACTACGCTGTATTTTTGCAAAGGTACAAAAAAAGTTAGGAAATATTTACAAAAACACAGTTGAATAAAGAGTGTATGAAGAAAATATAAAGACTGGATTAAACAATGTTAATATTTAGAAGAATTTACATCTCAGAGTGGTTCTATTTTTTAATAACTATTTTTAAATGGTTGTTTTAATCTAAAGAAACTAAAATTACAAATCATAAGTGGTCTAAGCAAGATGGCAAAGAACTCCAATTCAAAGGAAGTGTGTGTCGTCTAAAACTTAGTGAATGGGGGAGGGGGAAGGGTAAGCTGGGATGAAGTGAGAGAGTGGCATGGACATATATACACTACCAAACGTAAAACTGATAGCTAGTGGGAAAGGGCTGCATAGCACAGGGAGATCAGCTCGGTGCTTTGTGTCCACCTAGAGGGGTGGGATAGGGAGGGTGGGAGAGAGACTCAAGAAGGAGGAGATATGGGGATATATGGATACGTATAGCTGATTCACTTTGTTATACAGCAGAAACTAACATACTATTGTAAAGCAATTATACTCCAATAAAGATATTAATAAAAACAACTTAGTGAATGACATGCATTTATGTAATTTTATTTTTAAAAATATAAGGTATATATAGATATTTTGTATTGTTACATCTTTAACCAACTTTCTCAATGAATCCACCAAACACTGGTCTTGATTTTGTTGGTGAAGAGGACAGCTACCCTATTTAATATTCATTAATGTTCTTTAGTTTGTAAAATTAATGTTTATGGCCAAAACTTCGGATATCCTGAAATGTTTTGTCCTATCTTAAGTGGCAAAAGATGACAAAAAAGTTTCATTTTGAAAAGTATTACAATATCAGCTAACCTATACCCGTAAGAGGACCAAGTTCTTTCAGATGGAGTTATCCTCTCACTTGGGGTGTTGTCTGATACTCTTAGGAGGAAGGTGAAATTATCTGATGGATGGAAGAATATTTTTATTCCTTAACGAATCCTAAGTTTATGGAACTTTTTGGAGCTCCAGGACAAATTTGTTTTGGAGCACCACAGCAATTCAGCCAAGTCACAGACTGACAACTCAGCTAGTAGGTCTGTTTCTACCTACGCTGCTGACATAAGACCCTTGATAATTTGCTTACAATTTGGCTCTCCATTTCTGGAAAAATAAGAACTGGGAGATAATGCTATTTCATAGGGACTGCTGAAGTCCATAACTGTTAAATACCTTAACTGCTTAGCAAATAAAGAATGGAATAAGCAATCAATATATATGTTCTTCTAGTGATTAATTTCAAACGAGGGTTTTTTTTTTTCCCAAACAGCAACTTTTGATAGAAAAACCTGATTCCCACCAATAGATATTCCACTTTAGATATTCTTGATTTGCATATCTCTCCCCAGCACTCACTGAGAAATTCAAATACTACATGCAAAGATTTCTATCTGATCTGTAGGCCTCTCAACTTCATTCTTGTAAAACACTGCCTGATCTCAATCAATATCCTTTTGTACCAGCCAAGATATTGACTGCAGAGTGGAGAAGTGTGTTCACAGCATTAGGACAAAGAGAAATACCAGAGGAATAATTAGTCTTAAAAAACTCTAAAATAGTTACATTTGGGTTGCATTGAGTTTGTAGGTCTAGTGCTGCTAGAAATCAGAATCACGGATTAGACAACTTAGCATGAGGAAAAATTAAGTATTTCAACTTGCAGTTCTCCACATAGGAAAATGACATAAATAGCATTAGTTCTCCAAATATATATTAATTTATAACTTGAAAATTTCTCCACAGTTTCTCATACAGAGGACCACAATTTACTTGCCCATGTCTATAATTTGCTCTGATTCAAAGTGTGTCTCAGGTATTTTATCTAAAGCAGCTGGTATTTCACACCCTGATAATCATAGCTAAGGAGGCTTTTCTAATAGAGGTGTTGTCAAATACTGATCTCAATTTATTCTTCTATTCTTCTCATTTAGCTAGAACTGAAACAAAATTAAGACAGTGCCTTTTTTTCTTCATTCTCAAAAAAAATATTTTACTTACGAAACATAATGTGAAAATACATGGGAGAACAATATTCCATTGCTGTTAGAGGCTATTAATTAAAGAATAAAGGATTCTGCTTTACACTTTGTTAGACGAGGCAGATAATACTAACATATTTCCACAGTGCCTGTCAAATATCTTCCCACAGTATCTGATTAAAAGTAACACATTTGCCCCCAATTTAATGGATGTCAGAGGAAGAAAAGTCACTGTTAATGACAGAATAATGCCCCCTACGGAGGTTCACATCCAAATCTCAACACCTATGCGCGTTACCACACGTGGTAAAAAGGACTTTGCACCTGTGATTAAATCAAGGATTCTGTGATGATGAGATTATTCTGGATTATCTTGGTGGGCCCAGTATAATCAAAAGAGTCCTCTTAGAAGGAAGAATGGAGGGTCAGAATCAGGGAAGGAGATATGATAGGAGGACACCAAGGGTGGAGAAAGAGAGGGGGTTGGTGGGGAGGGAGAGAGAGAGATTGCGAGATTTGCAAACTTGATGCTGCAGACTTTGAAGACAGAGGAAGTGGCCTGGAGCCAAGGAAAGCAGGTGGCTTCAAGAGGTGGAAAAGGCAAAAATGGGTTTCCCTAGAACCTGCAGAAAGAATTCAGTCCTGCTAGCATCTGGATTTTAGGAGTTCTGACCTCCAAAAATGTAAGATAATAAACTCGTGTTGTTTCAAGCCGCTCAGTCAGTGGTTATTTGTTATTAACAGGAAGCTCATACATTCACTCAATCACACCTCTATTTTTTGAATTTCAACATTTATAAATCTCTAATGGAAATTAAATTAAGGGTGTTAAAATTCAGATTATATATTTGGGATAGATTTGAAGATATAGACAATGAAAATTATTCCTAAAATGACACTTCAAACTAATTGTAGCAATTAAGTAGAAATATTTTCTCTCTTACGTATATATATATATATATATATATATATAAAATTATATATAATATTTAAAATTATACAAACTTTTCACATAAATAATGAATGATAGTAAAATAGTAATGGAAATTATTAAATTTGCTTTTTTTTGCGGTATGTGCGCCTCTCACTGTTGTGGCCTCTCCCATTGCGGAGCACAGGCTCCGGACGCGCAGGCTCAGCGGCCATGGCTCACGGGCCCAGCCGCTCCGCGGCACGTGGGATCCTCCCGGACCAGGGCATGAACCCATGTCTCCTGCATTGGCAGGCGGACTCTCAACCGCTGCGCCACTGGGGAAGCCCCTAAATTTGCTTTTTAAACATTGACAATAATAAGACATTATAGTAAATATATAAAATAAAAAGAGTAAGTAAATATTTAGTGTTCACAAATTCATGGATTTTGCCAATATTCCTGGAAAACTAAATGTTAAACTTATTATACATTAAAAAACTTTTTGGCTTTCTAACAATTTTGGGTTACAAACACAATACAATGTTAACAAAGATGACAGAGCTCCTGTATAATCTTCTAACATTAACCCAATGCTAACATTTTACCTAAGTATATTTATCAAAATGAATAAATTTACATTGCTCCATTGATAGTAACTAAATTTCTGACATTATTCAGATTTCACTAGCTTTTCCACTAATGTCCTGATCTAATCAGGGATACCATATTGCATTTGTTCATCATGTTTCCTCAGTCTCCTCTGATCTGGGAAATTTTCTCAGTGTTTCCTTGTTTTTCATGATCTTGACACTTTATAAGTACACTAGCTAGGTGTTTTATAGAATGTCCAGCAATTGGGGTTTGTCTTATTTTTTCTAGGGAAAGGAACATCATGGAGGTGAAGGGCCTTTCTGATTGCATCCCACCAGCAGGGACGTGCTATCAATATGACCTACTGCTATTGATGTTAACCTTGATCACTTGGTACAGGGTGTCTGCCAAGTTTCTGCAGAGTATTTTTCCCTAAACCCAGACTGCACTCCAGAGGCGGGGAGTTCAGCTTCCCCTCCTGCAGGGAGCAGAATCAATGAATCCATGGAAACATGTTAGAAGCCTCACAAGATTAATATTTTGGTGGTGATATTTTGAGGCTATGCAAATATTCTGTCTCTCCTCAAAGTTTTTGCCACTAATTTGAGCATTTATTCGTGAATCTTGACAGCAGCAATTCTTACTGGGATGTTCTAATGGTGATATTACATTTCTCTTATTTTTCCGCATTTTTTAATTGGAAATTTTTGTGCAACAATATGTCTCTTTTCATATATATATTCAGACATTTTTTAACATCAGCAGAGATTCATGGATATTTATTTTATTCTTTGGGTTATAATCTAAAACTATCATTTTAAATTTTGTTGCTCTTTAACCTCATATTTTAAAACATGCAAATACTGTGGGATAGAAATATAAATGATATAAATCCTTTCTGTAAAATATTAAAAATAAATGTAAAGGTATGCGTGTCAGATTCAGCTAAGGAACCTGATAAAATGCAGATCCTTGGCCCTCCCTCCATATATTTGTATCTTTGTATATTTAGCAGGTCTGTGGTGGGGTATAACATTGGCATTTTAATAAATATGCCAGGTGATTCTGATATGTACACATGAAAAAGTTTGATATATATTGAAGTAAACATTGATAATATCACTTGTTTAATATGTGGGAAAAAGTATGTACTTGAGCTTCCTTCTTTCTTTCTACTTGTGAATAAATGGATTTGTAGGAACTTGCTTGGAGGACCTTAAGGAGAAATGTTTAGAAAAGCTCATGTATTAAGAAAAAGTTTAAGAATGCCATAAGTTCAGTGTTACATCTGCTTTATTTAATATGGTCATGAATTATGTAAGTAAAAGAGTAAAAGTTATTTCTTTCAAATTTGAAAATAATATTGACAAGTTCAAGAAGCACCAGTTCAGTAAGAACAACCACACACAAAAAATGTGCATGATAAATATCTACGGTGAGGAGAATTTTCATCTTTTCAAATACTTTATTGATTGCTCTCCATCTTATTGGTTTCATTATAGCACTCGGTAGGTATAAGCAAAGGATGCTTACAAAAGGTGGTCATTCACTCACGGGAACTTTAAAAAGAATTATATGGACTTCCCTCGTGGCCCAGTGGTTAAGAATCCGCCTTCCAATGCAAGGGACGGGGGTTCGATCCCTGGTCGGGTAACTAAGAGGGGCAACTAAGCCTGTGTGCTGAAACTAGAGAGAAGCACGCGTGCTACAACTACAGAGCCCACGTGCTCTGGAGCCCACGCACCACAACTAGAGAGAAGCCTGGGTGCTGCAATGAAGAGCCCACACACCACAACGAAGACCCAGCGCAGGCAAAAAACAAAGAATTATAAATGGGGTTTGAGTGCTAGCTCTGCCTTTTGCTAGCTATGACAATGGAAAGTTATTTTACCCTGTAAATCCCAGAGAATACAATAAGATAGTGCATTTAAATTCTGTATCAAAAAACCTGGCACAAGCCTAATATTTGGCAAGTTATTATTATTACTATTCCTATTATTCTTAATAACTCAATGTCTTAGATATCAACTTCATTTTTTTAGGACATATCTAACCAAAGACAAATTTGTTAACACGAATTAGAAACATCATAGATGTATTTTTTAGCACTTATGTGCATAAGGTACCTCCCTCAAAGTTCAGTTAATGTGCAAAGACTCTACGTGGTTTGCTAAGACTTACATTAGCTGGTGCTGAAGTTTAATTCCTGTTAAAGTTGTAGACTACACCCACTTCTTAGTCAACTTAAAAAGTTCATTCATACAATGTGAGAATGTATTTCTTACAGTTGGTACTGAAACTATGGAAACATAGCAACAGTTCCTGAAATGTATTTTAGCACATGTGTGTTGATGTATGTAGACCAGGTAAAAAGCCTTAACACATGAGTGTTCATATCTTTCCTCTTGACCCAACTTATAAGGAACAAAGATACCTGCTTTCTGTGTCAGCTTCTGGGCTTGAGTTGTTTTGAGAATTTTGATTAGTGGGTAAGTCTCAGAGAGAAAGCAAAGAAGCCAGAGAAGCTAACTTGATGTAGCTCATAAAGGTAACAGAAAAAATACAGTGGTGAAGGTTGGCAGGAAGAGAAAGAAATGCAGCACGGCATGAGTTTGGAAGGTCATTTTGACATGGAGGTAAAAGTGAAGCATCAAGAAAGGGAGTCTTTGGGGTGGCTTTGGGTTCTTTGAGATCAGAAGGAATGAGAAAAGGAAGGTTTTGAGAAATGTGATGAGTTTTATATTAAATCTCCATTACTCTTCCTTGAGATGGTTAAATAGAAATGTAATATTTTTACTTCTGGGTGTTATGCTTTGAATGAAACACAAGTTAAGATTGACCCATGTAGGGCCTGGGAAGTTAGGTTACAAAATGTATTATTTCACCTTTAATGTATATATGCAGAGACCTTTCTCACTGAGAGTGTCATTGACTGAGAGCACAGTGTCTTTCTGTGATCTTGGCATTCTTGGGGCCTGGTGATATTAAAAAATATGAAAAGTAAAGGTATCATAATTACTTGCTCAGTGTGTTCAATAAGGAAATTTTAAAAGAAGCTTGCAGCTTAACAGTGCTTTATTTTCCTACTGTTTTAATCTTCCCAAAAGGTCAGACAAGCCTTTATTGTTATTCATGAAATCAAATGTCCGTAGCCCTGAAAAGACAAATGGTAGTGGCTCTTTTAAATTACTTAGTGATGTGGATGAAAACTAACCACTTGACAAAAGATGCTGAAACAACAAAAACCCATGTCCTCCTTCTAACGTAGCTATTCATAGGATGGATATTCATAAGGACTCAGAGAGCAGAATATTTCGCCTCTCCACACAAACTTCACTTAGGTACTAATATGTCTCTTCGGTTATACAAAGACCTGAAATAAAAACCATCTGCATCTCAGAGTAATATCAGACTCAGCTTATCCTAGAAACTGACAGATTGAAAGAAGAGTTCTTAGAAAAATTATTAGGGGAACCACTGACTGAAACCGCCCACCCTGGCCAGGCCCAACAGTAACCACTTGCATGAGTTATCTTACAACAGGAGGTCCTGGTAAGGAATGTGGAACTCACAAGCTACCACCAACTGTGAGAATTCGGGAAAGGTCAAAAGGAGAGAGAAGACCCCAGCCCGTATGTCCTACCAACCTCCCAGAGTCCTTTCGCTGGAATCCATCTTGGCTGAGCAATGTATGTACCACCAGGAAGGATGCTGAGTCAGAATAATTGTCCAGAGACAACTGGAAACTCATCCCATCACCACAAAACTGGAGACCACGAGCCATGTGGCACAGCAGTTCTCCTGGGGTCCCTTACCCTGCTGCTCTCTGCCCGGGCGCCCCTTCCCAATAAAGTCTCTTGCTTTGTCAGCACGTGTGTCTCCTCAGACAATTCATTTCTGAGTGTTAGGCAAGAGCCCACTCTTGGGACCTGGAAGGGGCCCCCCTTCCTGCAACAAAAGGACCCAGAGAAATGATGAGTCTGGACCTGTAACAGCATACATTTTTCATCCACTAACAGCACTGCTGACTGGAAACTGAACCTGCAGTGCTGGGGCCTGGGGGTGGGAGAGTGTCTTCTTAGGCAGCAGTGAAATGAGGGGTAGGGGATGAGAGGGAAGCCACCTTCTCACACTGGGATGAGGGTTGAAAACAGAGTTTCTGTAGTGGCTAGTGACCTGGCTGAAGACGCTGTTAGCATGCAAGGAATGTAATTAAGGGGCAAGTTTTTTACGTCAGAAGTCTCATTAACACTTCCTAGCAATGCAAATACCTCATTTTAAGTCTCCTTTAATATATGTTTGAAAAAGGGATGAGAAAATTACTCAGTTATTGATTCTGGTTTAGCATGGAAGGCATTCTGACAACGACTTCAGAATAAGAACATAAAACCACAGTACCTCTAGAGTTCCGAAGGTACGATAAAGAAAATAACATGGTAAGAGCACATTTACGCACTCCCTGAACTACAGCATATATGAACGTTTTCTTCTTCTAGCTGAAAATGAACCACCTCTGATTTAGAGACTTATGACAGGAATGTGGCTATGTAGCCATTGTTATATATTTTGTGAACTACTGTTGCATTTATTCCATTACAGGTGGGTTTTCATCATAATGTGTCCCTTGTACAAACCAAGCCCATATATGGTATGATTGAAGTACCAAAGGATGTCCTAGTGTAATTATTTTGAGGGCTACAGTTTCATTTAAAGGTGTTAACTAAGAATGCCTCCTGCCACATCAGTGAACGAAGGATGTTGCAGCCATCAAGCCACCACATTACAGCCACCCCAACAGCGAGCCCTGAGGGAGCTCAGGATGGAAAAAAAAAATGCCTGCCATGTAGCAGTCAGCTGCTGCAGTCACCCCTGTTGGTACCCCCTAAGGAGACTCAGGATGAGAAGCACAGGATACGGGCCCCAGGTTCCTGAGGTGCATATCAAAGGAATGATTTCAGTGAGCCCAGACTCTTGCATCTTCTCATACATAGAAAAGCGCTAAGTCCCTTAACATGAGAGAGCTGGTTTTATTGTATTGTATATTATTTTTTATTAACAGTAATTTTTTTATGTTCCGACCACCTGGTTTTGCTGCAAAACACTCCTATATACCCTGGCTGCCTCCCTTCCTCTTCGTAACAGTTTCTCAGAGTTATCTAGGATGCTGTGTCCTGGGGCTTAAGTCCTCAGATTTGTCCACCAAATAAAACATAACTTTTAGGCTGTGCATTTTTTTTAGCTGACAAAGCTAATTATATATGAGTCATAACACCTTAGCATTTTTCGTACTCTGGAAATCATACACATTCATATTAACTTCAAAATAACTTGTCAATCAAAAGTGTTTTTATGTTAGACTATGACATCATACCAGTGTAAACCTCACCCCTGATCAACAAGCGTGGGTATTACGGGACTACAGAATAAGGATTGAGGCCCTGGCTCCTGAACAGGGTCCCCTCCTCTTTCCAAAGCAGATCAAGTCACCCAGGCATTCCTTCCTGGCTCCAAAGACCAACACAACTTTTCCAACCTAATCTTGCATCTTCAATTTGTTTCTTTCCTTTGATTTACTCTTCACTGCTAAACTTCTCCTGTGCTTTCTGCTTTCATCGCCCACCAGTCCTTAAAGGCTTCCTCTCTGCGTTTATGCCCATGTCACTCTAGTAGAAATTTTCTTGCGTTCAAATACTGATGCCCCTCAACTGCCCAAATAGTAACTGTTTCTGAGAACTTTTCTTGCTGGGAATCAAGAGGGAAAAAAAAAATGTGGTTCTTAAACCATGATGTCACCTTTTTTCTCCTATCAAAACACTTCCTTCCACTTGCTGCTTCGTAAAGACAGAATCCATGAACAGAATCTTCACTGTTTCATTCCTGCTGTTGCCACCAGTGCTTCTAGGTTAACAGATTATCACAACAAAGCTATTTAAATATCTCCTAAAGTCTACTACAAAGGATCTTCTCTTTGCATAAGTCTTTACATTCTTTTATTTGAGATGAAAAAAAAAATCTCTGCAACAAAATGTAAAGAAAATGATATCCAATTTTCAGTAAACAATATTTAGAGTCTATGGAGAATTTAGCAGTCAGCTTAATTTTAATTTGATGGCTTATAAATATAATTCATGTTTGTTCCTTTGCTCTTCTGATCTAACACAGACATCCTCTTATGTTCAACAAATGCATGCTGATCTTCAAAACCTAATATTTGCAATGCATATTTCACACAATCTACATCTGTAAATTTGTATTAAAGTATAGATATAATTCTTCCATAGTGACATAACTAAATCCCCATCATATGTATAGCTGAATCCTAACTACGTAATTGGTATCATCTTCTAATGCACACGGCATGCGACTAAAGCATTTGAATAACTATTTTAACTGAGAAGTAAAACATAATCAAGTCAATCCTGATTTAGATGCAATTTGCTATACATGGAATTTAGAATTAAACACTAAAAACCACACCACTTAAAACATGTATATTGCAATGCACATACTGGTGTTTCACAAGGTGGTTGTTGTCAGTTACAGAGAAGAGTTAGACTAGGAATCCAGGGAGAAAGCTTGGAGGAAGAAGTGTGCAGCAGTGAAGAGGTCCTGGCCTGGGAATTAGGGCCACCAGCTCTGATAGACCCTGGTTCTATTGCTACATAACTTGATCTTAAGCACAGCAAGGTACTGAAATTTCTGTCTCCTCCTAAAATGGCACTACCGTCCAAGAGTCCTTGGAGAACTGAATGCAATGGTGTGTACAAAGAACTCAACTCAATGCCTGACATATAGCAGGTGTTAAGTAGATTTTAGTCTCCCTTTGTTTGAACACCATTTGTCATTTTCGATTAAAAGGCAGTAAAAAAATATTATCCCTAAATGAAAAGTAGAACAGTCAAAAATGTCATCTCAATCTAGGGATGTAAGTTGCCATGGCAATGCAAATAACATCCTACTATCCTCTCTACTTAGGTAGTAACAGGAATATATTTCACAGATTGAAAACAGCATTTAGAAAAGTCTCAGGTGTGACTGGCATTGGTGGATTTATAAAGTTACTTGCTGGAGAGCAGATCCATCCCCAGGCCTGTAATTCTTCCCAAGTAGCTGGAGGAAAAGATATGGACCTCAAGGGAAGAATTTCTCAACCTTTAAGAAATGTCCCCTTCCTCTCCCTTGAAAGATATTTCCTGGCTTTGAAAATAAATTTGATTTTTCTGATAGAAAGAACAGTGTAGAAAGTGTTCAGTCCCACTATTAAGTTCACTATGCTATCTTTTCTCTCAGTAATTGTTAAAATAAATGTCATTTATGAAAATTATGGGGGACAGCCTCTGAGAGGGAATTGCTTACGGAAAACCCTTATTCCTTCATTTTAATAACTAACAAATTAAAGCAGCAGCTGCGGTGCAGAGTGCTGACGATTCAGATTGACATTAGTGTATGAAATACGTTTCCTCTGTCTTTCCCCCCCTTTTTTTTGGATTACTAAAATTATATACTTCCTGCACATTATGTATCTTTCAGGGGATGTAACCTCTGATGCATTTTCAAGTTTTAGTTTCTAAAATATTGCTATTTCTGAAGAGAATTGCTTGACCAAGCCCATCAGTTTCAACTATACTTTTTCATAATAAAAGGTATACTTTTTCAAAATTCCTATTTCCTTGATTACACATGCATTCCAGTTATATTAAAATATAGTTTACTTTAAAAAGTGAATAACAATTATTGAGTTCCATATATAAAGTGGTAAAATACCCTCGTTTTTAGTTGTCAATTCTGCAGAGCTATGAGCCTCAGATTTACAGTTAGTTTAAAAAAAAATGTTCTGAAAGAGAGTACATAAAAATATATATAAAAAATAACTTGGGTGTTAAATATAATAAAACAGATTTAAGTCCACCAAGATTAAGAAATAGAAAATTCTTTGCCTACTTTAACCACTGCCCTTCGTCTTGTTCTTCTTTTCCTAACATGTCTTGATTATTCTTCACCTATTTTCTTTCCATATCATTTTATCAAGTTGCAGAACAAACTACATTGGAATGGAACTGTATATACAAATCCATAAAAATCTGTTTGTGAAATTGATTTTTTCTATCCAATTATATTTATTTAATCTTTTTTCAGTGTGTTTCAATAAAAGATGCTGCACATTTTTGGTTGGATTAATTTGCAGGTATTTTAAGAATATTTTCTAACAAATTTTTACTTGTATAGGCATACCTTCGAAATATTGCAGGTTCCATTCCAGACTACCATGATAAAATGAATATCTCAGTAAAGCAAGTTATGTTTCCTAGTGCATATAAAAGTTATGTTCACACTATATTGCAATAGCATTATGCCTAGAACATGTACATAACTTAATTAAAAATACTTTATTGCTAAAAAATGTTAACCCTCCTTTGAGCCTTTAGTGAGTCATAATCTTTTTGCTGGTGGAGAGTCTTGCCTTCATGTTGATGGCTGCTGACTAATCAGGGTGGTGGATGCTGAAGACTGGGGTGCCTGGGGCAATTTTTTAAAATAAGACAATGACTCTTCCTTTTAGGAACAGTTTCTCTGTATCACGCATGCAATGCTCTTTGATAGCATTTTACCCACAGTAGAACTTCTTTCCAAATTGGAGTCGATCCTCTCAAACCCTGCCACTTGCTTTATCAACTAGGTTTATGTAGTATTTTAAATCGTTTATTGTCATTTCAGCAACCTTCACAGCATCTTCACCGGGAGTAGATTCCATCTCAAGAAACCACCCACTTTCTTTGCTCATCCATATGAAGAAACTCCTCATGTGTTAAAATTTTTCCATGAGGTTGCAGCCATTCAGTTACATCTTCGGGCTCCATGTCTAATTCTAATTGTCCTGATATTTCCACCACATCTTTGATTAGTTCTGCCACTGAAATCTTGAACCCCTCAAAGTTGTCCTTGAGGGTTGGAATAAACTTCTTCCAAACTCTGGTTAATGGTGATATTTTAACCTCTTCCCATGAACCACAAACATTCTTAATGACATCTAGGATGGGGAATCCTTTCCAGAGGTTTTCAGTTGACTTTGCCCAGATCTAAATAAGGAATCACTTCTATGGCAGCTATAGCCTTATGAAATGTATTTCTTAAATAATAAGACTTGAAATAAAAATTACTCCTTGATCCATAGGCTGCAGAAGGGATGCTGAGTTAACAGGCAAGAAAACAACATTAATCTAGCTGTACATCTCCACCAGAGTCCTTGGGTGACCAGGTGCATTGTCAACGAGCAGTAATATTTTGAAAGGAATCTTTTATTTTTTTCCTGAGGAGTAGGTCTCAATAGTGCACTTAAAATATTCAGTACCAGTACCATACTCTCTTGATTACTGTAGCTTTGTGGTATAGTTTGAGGTCAGGGAGCCTGATTCCTCCAACTCTGTTTTTCTTTCTCAAGATTCCTTTGGCTATTTGGGGTCTTTAGTGTTTCCATATGAATTGTAAAATTTTTTGTTCTAATTCTGTGAAGAATGTCATTGGTAGTTTGAGAGGGATTGCATTGAATCTGTTGATTGCTTTGGGTAGTATAGTCATTTTCACAGTACTGATTCTTCCAATCTAAGAACATTGTATATTTCTCCATCTGTTTATGTCATTGATTTCTTTCATCAGTGTTACATAGTTTTCAGAGTACAAGTCTTTCACCTCCTTAGGCAGGTTTATGCCTAAGTATTTTATTCTTTTTGTTGCAATGATAAACGGGAGTGTTCCCTTAATTTCTCTTTCTGATTTTTCATTGTTGCTGTATAGGAATGCCAGAGATTTCTGTGCATTAATTTTGTATCCTGCAACTGTACCAAATTCACTGATTAGTTCTAGTAGTTTTCTGGTGGCATCTTTAGGATTTTCTATGTACAGTATCATGTCATCAGCAAACATGACAATTTTACTTCTTCTTTTCCAACTTGTATTCCTTTTTCTTCTCTGATTGCTGTGGCTAGGACTTCCAAAACTATGTTGAATAACAGTGGTGAGAGTGGACATCCTTGTCTTGTTCCTGATCTTAGAGGAAATGCTTTCAGTCTTTCACCATTGAGTATGATGCTTCCTGTGGGTTTGTCATATCTGGCCTTTATTATGTTGAGGTAGGTTCCCTCTATGCCCATTTTCCGGAGAGTTTTTATCATAAATGGGTGTTGTTTTGTCAAAAGCTTTTTCTGCATCTATTGAGATGATCATATAGTTTTTATTCCTTAATTTGATAATGTGGTGTATCACATTGATTGATTTGCCGATATTGAAGAATCCCTGCATCCCTGGGATAAATCCCACTTGATCATGGTGTATGATCCTTTTAATGTGCTGTTGGATTCAGTTTGCTAGTATTTTGTTCAGGATTTTTGCATCTATGTTCATCAGTGATATTGGTCTATAATTTTCTTTTATTGTAATATCTTTTTCTGGCTTTGGTATCAGGGTGATGGTGGCTTCATAGAATGAATTTGGGAGTGTTTTTCCCTCTGCAGTTTTTTAGAAGACTTTGAGAAGGACTGATGTTAACTCTTCTCTAAATGTTTGATAGAATTCGCCTGTGAAGCCTTCTGGTCCTGGACTTTTGCTTGTTGGGAGATTTTAAATTATGGTTTCCATTTCATTACTTGTGATAGGTCTGTTTATATTTTCTAATTCTTCCTGGTTCCATCTTGGAAAATTGTACCTTTCCAATAATTTGTCCATTTCTTCATGGTTGTCCATTTTATTGGCATATAGTTGTTTGTAGTAGTCTCCTATAATCCTTTATATTTCTGCAGTGTCAGTTGTGATTTCTCCTTTTTCATTTCTAATTTTGTTGATTTGCATCCTCTCCCTTTTTTTCTTGATGAGCCTGGCTAAGGGTTTATCAATTTTGTTTATCTTCTCAAAGAACTAGCTTTTAGTTTTACTGATTTTTGCTATTGTTTTCTTTGTTTCTATTTCATCTATTTCTGCTCTGATCTTTATGATTTCTTCCCTTCTACTGACTTTGGGTTTTCTTTGCTCTTCTTTCTCTAGTTGTTTTAAGTGTAGGGTTAGATTGTTTGAGATTTTTCTTGGTTCTTGAGGTGAGACTGACTTGCTATAAACTTCCCTCTTAGAACTACTTTTGCTGAGTCCCATAGGCTTTGGGTCATCGTGTTTTCATTGTCATTTGTTTTTATGTATTTTTAAATTTCTTCTTTGATTTCTTCAGTGGTCTCTTGGTTATTTAGTAGTGCACTGTTTAGTCTCCATGTATTTGTGTTTTTTCACAGTTTTTGTTCTGCAACTGATTTCCAATCTCATAGTGTTGTGGTCAGAAACATAGATCAATGGTACAGGATAGAATGCCCAGAGATAAACCCACACACATATGGGCACCTAATTTATGACAAAGGAGGCAAGAACATACAATGGAGAAAAGACAGCCTCTTCAATAAGTGGTGCTGGGAAAACTGGACAGCTACATGTAAAAGAATGAAATTAGAACACTCCCTAACACCACACACAAAAATAAACTCCAAATGGATTAAGGACTTACATGTAAGACCAGACACTATAAAACTCTTAGAGGAAAACATAGGAAAAACACTCTCTGACATAAACCACAGCAAGAACTTTTTTGACCCACCTCCTAGAATAACGGAAATAAAAATAAACAAATGGGACTTAATTAAACTTAAAAGCTTTTGCACAGCAAAGGAAACCATAAATAAGGCAAAAAGACAACATTCAGAATGGGAGAAAATATTTGCAAATGAAACAACAGACAAAGGATTAATCTCCAAAATATACAAATAGCTCAGGGAGCTCAATATCAGAAAAACAAACAATCCAGCTAAAAAATGGGCAGAAGACCTAAATAGACATTTGATCAAGGAAGACATACAGATGGCCAAAAGGCACATGAAAAGATGCTCAACATCACTAATTATTAGAGAAATGCAAATCAAAACTACAATGAGGTATCACCTCACACCAGTCAGAATGGCCATTATCAAGAAATCTAGAAACTATAAACGCTGGAAGGGGTGTGGGGAAAAGGGAACTTTCCTGCACTGTTGATGGGAATGTAAATTGATACGACCTCTATGGAAAACAGTATGGATGTTCCTTAAAAAACTAAAAATAGAACTACTGTATGAACCAGCAGTCCCACTACTGGGGATGTACCACAATGTTCATTGCAGCCCTATTTACAATAGCCAGGACATGGAAGCAACCTAAATGTCCATCGACAGATGAATGGATAAAGACAATTTGGCATATATATACAATGGAATATTACTCAGCCATAAAAGGAAATGAAACTGAGTTATTTGTAGTGAGGTGGATGGACCTAGAGTCTGTCATACAGAGTGAAGTAAATCAGAAAGAGAAAAACAAATACAATATGCTAGTGCATATATATGGAATCTAAAGAAAAAAAAGTGGTACTGATGAACCTAGTTGCAGGGCAGGAATAAAGAGGTAGACATAGAGAACGGACTTGAGGACATGGGCTGGGAGAGCGAAGCTGGGGTGAAGTGAGAGCTGCACTGACATATATACACTACCAAATGTAAAATAGTTGGCTGGTGCAAAGCAGCCGCATAACAGAGAGAGATTGGCTCGGTGCTGTGCGATGACCTAGAGGGGTGCGATAGGGAGGGTGGGAGGGAGGCTCAAGAGGGAGGGGATATGGGGACACGTGTATGCATATGGCTGATTCGCTTTGTTGTGCAACAGAAACTAACACAGTATTGTGAAGCAATTACACTACAATAAAGATCTATTAAAAAATATTCAGTAAACCATGTTGTAAAGGGATGTGCTGTCATTCAGGCTTTGTTGTTCCATGTATAGAGCACAGAAAGAGTAGACTAAGCATAATTTTTAACGGCCCTAGGATTTTCAGATGGTAAATGAGCATTTGCTCAACTTAAAATCACTGGCTGCATTAACCCTTAACAAGAGAGTCAGCCTGTCCTCTGAAGCTTTGAAGCCAGGCACTGACTTCTCCTCTCTAGCTATGAAAGTTCTAGATGGTATCTTCTTCCAGTATAAGATTGTTTTGCCTACATTGAAAATCTGTTGTTTAGTGTAGCCACCTCCATGAATTAGCTAGATCTTCTGGATAACTTGCTGCAGCTTCTATATCTGCACTTGCTTTTTCACCTTGCACTTGCATGTTATAGAGATGGCTTCTTACCTTGAACCTCATGAACCAACCTTTGCTGCCTTCAAACTTATTTTTGCAGTTTCTTAATCTCTGCCAGCCTTCATAGAATTAAAGAAACCTAGGGGAAGGGGAAGCTGGGATGAAGTGAGAGAGTAGCACTGACATATGTACACTATCAAATGTAAAATGGATGGCTAGTGGGAAGCAGCTGCATAGCACAGGGGGATAAACTTGATGCTTTGTCACGACCTAGAGGGGTGGGATAGGGAGGGTGGGAGGGAGGCTCATGAGGGCATATGGGGATATATGTATACATATCGCTGATTCACTTTGCTGTACAGCAGAAACTAAGACAACATTGTAAAGCAATTATACTCCAATAAAGATGTTAAAAAAGACTGGAAGGCACACAGGAAGGTAACAATAAATCAGTTCATCCCATTGGAGAATACAAAGTAATTGGAGAATTTGCTAAATCTATGTAATTGGAGCAAGATGTGGAAATTTTCTAATTGTTAATAATAAACGGTAATATCTTTCATTTGACCACACACACAAAAGAAAGTTAGGTCCTTGCTCTGGATTAGGCTTTGTCTTAAAGGGATGTTGTGGCTGCTTTGATGTTCTATCCAGACCACTGAAACTTTCTCCATATCAGCAATAAGGCTGTTTCTCTTTCTTATTATTTGTGTGTTCCCTGGAGGATCAATTTTAATTTCCTTTAAGAACATTTCCTTTGCATTCACAACTTGGCCACTTGGTGCAAGAGGCCCAGCTTTTGGCCTATTTCAGCTTTCAACATACCTTCCTCATTAAGCTTATTTATTTCTAGCTTCTGATTTAAAGTGGGAGACATGTGACTCTTTCTTGTAAGGTTATTAACTGACCTAATTTCAATATTGTTGTGCCTCTGGAAATAGGCCTGAGAAGAGGGAGAGAGATGGGGGAATGCCTGGTCAATGGAGCAGTCAGAATACACACAACACTTATTTTTATTTTTTTATTGAAGTATAGTTGATGTACAATATTATATTTGTTTCAGATATATAATATAGTGATTTAATATTTTTATAGATTATACTCCATTTAGAGCTGTTACAGAAGAATGGCCATATTTCCCTATACTATATAGTATATCCTTGTTGCTTACCTAGTTTATATGTAGTAGTTTATATCTCCTAATCCCTTACTCATATCTTGCCCCTCCTCCTTCCCTCTCCCGACTGGTAACCACTAGTTTGTTCTCTATATCTGTGTGTCTTTTTCTATTTTGTTATATATATTCATTTGTTTTACTTTTTTTAATTCCACATATAAATGATAACTTAGAATATTTTTCCTTCTCTGACTTATTTTACTAAGCATAATACTAATTATGTCTATCCATGTTGTTGCAAATGACAGAATTTCATTCTTTTTTATGGCTAATACACCATTTTATATATATCTCAAAACATCTTTATCCATTCATCTCTTTATGGACACTTAGGTTGCTTCCAAATCTTGGCTATTGTAAATAATGCTGCTACGAACCTTAGGGTGCATGTACCTTCTTGAATTAGTGTTTTTAGTTTCTTTGGATATATACCAGGAGTGGAATTGCTGGATCATATGGTAGTTGTATTTTTGATTTTTTGAGAACACTCCATACTGTTTTTCACAGTGGCTGCACCAATTCACATTCCCACCAATGGTGCACAAGGGTTCTCTTTTCTCCACACCCTCTTCAGCATTTGTTATTTGTAGAAATTTTAATGATAGCCATTCTGACTGGTGTGAGGTGGTAACTCATTGTAGTTTTGATTTGCATTTCTCTGTTGATTAGCAATGCTGAGCACCTTTTCATGTGCCTGATGGTCATCTGTATGTCTTCTTTGGGAAAATGTCTATTCAGGGCTTCTGCCCATTTTTTAATCATATTGTTTAATTATTTTGATTTTGAGTCATATCATTTGCAAATATTTTCTCCCATTCAGGAGGTTGTCTTTTCATTTTGTTGATGGTTTAAGCTTTTAAGTTTAATTAGGTTCCATTTGTTTATTTTTCTTTTGGTTTCTGTTGCTTTAGGAGACAGACTCAAAAAAATATTGCTACAATTTATGTTAAAGAGTGTTCTGCCTATGTTCTTTTCTAGGAGTTTCATGGTTTCAGTCTTACATGTAGGTCTTTAATCCATTTTGAGTTTATTTTTTGTATATGGTGTGCTAAAATGTTCTAATCTCATTCTTTTACATGTAGCTGTCCAGTTTTCCCAGAACCACTTAGTGAAGAGACTGTCTTTTCTCCATTGTATATTTTTGCCTCCTTTGTTGTAGATTAATTGAACATAAGTGTGTGGATTTATTTCTGGACTCTCTATTCTATTCAATTGATCTATGTGTCTGTTTTTGTACCAGTGCTTTGATGTTTTGATTACTATAGCTTTGCTGTATAGTCTGAAGTCAGGGGGTGTGATACCTCCAAGCTTTGTTCTCTTTTCTCAAAATTGTTTTGGCAATTTGGTGTCTTTTATAGTTCCATGTAAATTTTAGCATTGTTTGTTTTAGTTCTGTGAAAAACGTCATGGGTATTTTGATAGGGATTGCATTAAATCTGTAGATGGCTTTGGGCAGTATGGCCATTTTAACAATGTAATTTTTCCAATCCAAGAACATTGGATATCTTTCCATGTCGTTGTATCATTTTCAAATGCCTCCATCAGCGTTTTGTAATTTTCAGAGTATAAGCTTCTTGGTTAAGATTATTTCTAGGTATTTTACCTTTTTGATATGATTTTAAATAATATTTTTTCACTTTCTTTTTCTGATAGCTCATTATTAGTGTATAGAAAAACAACAGATTTCTGAACATTAATCTTGTATCCTACAATTTTACAGAATTCATTTATAACACACATGACATTTATTGATTCAGTTTGCCATCTTACATGAGCATGGTTCATGGCACCCCAAAACAATTACAATTGTAACATTGAAGACCATCATAACAAATGTAATAATAATGAAAAAGCTTGAAATATTGCAAGAATAATCAAAATGTGACACAGAGACTGAAATGAGTAAATGCTGTTGGAAAAATGGCACTGACAAACCTGCTTAACACAGGGTTGCTGCAAACCTTCAGTTTGTAAAAGATGCAATATCTGGGAAGTACAATAAAACAAGGTATGCCTGTATAGAAGTGTAATCTTGTTAAATACTCCCATTATGTTGTTTAGGTCTTTTTTAGCTTTATTGTTTTCTCCCTTCATCTATCATTTACTAACAGAGTATGTTAAAATTTTTCCCTTATGATGATGATTTGTCAACTATTCCATGTAATTCTGTCAAGTTATAAAGAATATTTAACATATGTAAATTTATAGTTATCATGTTCTCCTAGGAAATTGAAACTTTTATCAACTGTAGCCAGGCTTTATCTCTAGCAATAAATTTGACTTAAAGTTTAGTTTGTCTGATATTACTACTGCCACACCAGTTTTTGTTTTTGTTTTAGCCAGGAGCAGAGAAAGGTTAAAGGGGTGATGTTTAGCTTTACATCCACCTTGCTATCTTTTGTCTTTTCTGTGTCAAGTTTCAGGTGCATCTCTTAAAAATAGTACATCATTATGTTTATGTATGTTTTAATATAGTCTGACATTTTTTCTCTTTTAATTAGTGAGTATATTTCATTTATATCTATTTTGATATTTATTCCCACCACTTTTCTGGACTTATTTTGGATTACTCCTCATTCTATTCTTTTCCCTTCACTCTTTGGTAATTACATTCTTTGCTCTTATACAGCTTTTGACCTTCCTACTTAATAAAGTATGAAGTATAAGAACACATTTACTTTCCTCCTAAACAATAAGTGGCCTAAGAATGCTTTAAACTGACCACATCTCACACCTTCATGCTAGTCTTATCTAATTCCTTCTATTTAGGATTATTTTTTAATGTCAGAGGCATACCAGCGAGTTTCCTTTCATAATGGTCTATTGGTAGCAAACTCTTTTATTTCTCTTTGTCTTTATTTCACCCTATTCTTGAAATGTAGTTCATATTTGCTGAGTTTATTTTTTTCCTCCAGATATATTGAGGATATTTTTCTACTGCCTGAAGCTTCCTTTCTTGCTGTCAGGAAGTCTGCGGTCCTTTCTAAGGGGCCTATCTCTTCTCTGTGGATGCTCTTTAAGCTCCTTCTGTCTTTGGTATTATGCGGCTTCACTGTGATATGGGGTGTGTGTGTGTGTGTGTGTGTGTGTGTGTGTGTGTTTATTCCATTTGAGATTATCTGGGCTTCCTGATCTGGGATTAGTGTTTTTCAACAACTCTTGAAGTTGCCAAATTTATCTCTTCAAATATTGCCACATACCATTTCTATTTCCTTTCAGAACTCAAGATGGATATATATTAGACATTAGATATATATTAGATATATATAGATATATATTAGATATATATAGATATATATTAGATAGTATTCACACTTTTGATTAAAATCTCTTTTATAATTTACACTTATTTCTCTCTGTGCTGCATTTTGGGTATTTGGTTTGATACTCCACTAATTTCTTGAGCTACATTTAATCTGTTTCTAACTTGTCCATTGAGTTTTTAGTCTTAATTATATTTTTAAATTTATAGAGTTTCATTTAACTCTTTTCTAATTCTGTTGATTTTTAAAATAATCTCTCCTTTCTTACACATAATTTCCAGTTTCTCTTTTACTTTTTTTAACATAGGTATTTAATATTCTGTGCCTGGTCATTTCAACTTCTAAATTTTCTGGGCCTTATTCTGTGGTCCTTGTTGCTTCTTGCACACATTCTTGTGAGAGTTTGTGAGTTTGTGTTTGTGTGTGATTTTAATCTCAAAGCTCACATTTTTTGGAACTTTTGAGAGTTCTTGGAGGCCTCAGTTGAAGGTGTATTCTTTAAGAGTGGATATGTATTTGCACTTGGGAGCATTACGAATGTAATGTCACTTTACATTTGATTCTCATTTTGAGGGGGTATTTGGACCCCTACATTACATGAGGTCTGGGAGATGGTTACACGTTATCAGGGCAGACTTATTTCCCTGCACTCAACGCCAAATTCTAATCAAGCAAGTTCATTTCCATGTCATATTTATACTCAGGATAGAGTATTTTGGGAAAGAGAAGTAATTGTTGAGTAGCCTTTCCCGTCACGAAGGGAAGGAGAAAACAAAAGAGTAGATAAGTAGAAATAAAAGTACAATGGACTGTTTAGTTAAACAAGAGAGAGCATTTTAGGGGAACATAAAGAGAGAACAGGGAACAAACTATAAAAATAGTAGAAAAGTCAACAAATCACAAGGATCAGCAGTACTGGTTAAGTATTGAATTACAAAAGGAAAGGAAGGAAAGTGACAAGTACAACATCTAGTATGGACCAGGCACTATGTATGCACCTCACCATTTTAGGTCATTTAATCTTCTCAGTGATAGCGTCAGGTAGTACTGCTATCTTAATGGAAGCCCTCTGCTTGATTTTTTATATCTAAAGCAGCACTGTCCAATGCAATAGCAACCAGCCACATGATATTTAAATTTAAAGTAAATAAAATTAAGTATTTGTTTTCCTATTTGTATTAGGCACATTGCACGTGCTTGATAGCTACATGGCTAGCAGCTATCTTCTTGTGTAGTACAGACAGAACATTTCCATCATTACAGAAGTTCTGTGAGATCACACTCATCTAAGTGCCTTCAAAGAGATTCTTAGTGAATGACTGTCTGATGATTCTGACAAAGCATTGTCTCTGGGCACTCCTTAATTTCTAAGTTCTACTGATGAAAGAATGTACATTTTCTAGCATGCTTGCAAAAATGTTGTATACCCTTCTAAAAGTGAATTAATGTCTGAGAATATTCAAAAAGGCACAAATAAAATAATAGATTTAATTATTTGCTAAATCAGGCAAGTATGAACCAGCATGTATAAAGGTATATAAGCCTAAGTCAACTGAAGCTTAATAATAAAAAAATAAATGTCCACACCTGCTAATATTTGATGTTCCTTCATTGGATTCTAAGAAAAAAATTTTTCACAACACGTAATATCTTTACAGAGCTTAAAAATGAGGCTCTAACCATTATTTGATTTTTAGTCATGAAGAATTAAACTAAAAACTGTAACAGTCTTAATTTTAATTATTTTAAATTATGTTATTAATTATAAACCAGTATTTATTATTTTATTGGCACATATGCTGTCTTTTCAACATCATTTTCCTCTGGTACTCTATTCTATTAAAACATGCAACATATAATTCCTTTTCTCTTTACAATAGTACCTTAAATACAAATTAATAGGCATTGAGCCATATAAAACACCTCTCTCCCATCTCCTTTCAATAGTCTTAAACACAGGATTCTGGTAACAATAAAAAAATATATAAACATAATTCTAGGCTATATTCTATGATAAAATATATTTGACTTCCTTTTCCCTACATTTAAGCAAGAAACAACAAAGTATCACCTGCTATTGAGACTTTAGATAATTATTCTGACATGATTTACTTTTATTTTTTTATTTTTTTTTTGCGGTACGCGGGCCTCTCACTGTTGTGGACTCTCCTGCTGCGGAGCACAGGCTCCGGATGCACAGGCCCAGCGGCCATGGCTCACGGGCCCAGCCACTCCGCGGCATGTGGGATCCTCCTGGATAGGGGCACGAACCCGCGTCCCCTGCATCGGCAGGCGGACTCTCAACCACTGCGCCACCAGGGAAGCCCCATGATTTACTTTTAAAACTGATTTTTCAAAGACAAAGTTTTCTGACTCTGCAGAACATCAAGAATCTTTGCAAAAAGAAGTTGAAAACTTTTTAAATGATAATACCATTGTAGATGTTCCATCAGGGAAAAGATGTTGGGTAAGATGTCTTCAACTTCTCCAAACTCCAGGGAACAAGGCCAGATTTCACATCAGCAAACAAACAGATAATAACTGAGAAGCTCAAGGTGGCTCTGAAATCAGTGATCTTCCTCTTAAGTTCTGTAGACGAGCCCAGTGCCATGAACTGAAATATTCATGGGAAGAATACCACCTCGGCTATAACTGGCGCTCACAGAACACACTCACTAAACGCTCCCATCTTTCCACTGGAAATCTTAAAGAATCTGTAATACCATCACCATATCACTTGTGAATTAGACAGAGAACAAAGTTTATACTTTGCTTTTGAAAGAAAGCCAAAAAAAAAAAAAAAATACAAGCCACCTATACATTCTGGCTAATCTTTTACCCAGAACTTATAAAGGATAAATCCTAATTTTTTTTGTTTGTTTTTAGTTACAGACAATCCATGAATTTTTGATCATGGAAGGATTTCAAATGGACTGTTAAGAATCGTCCAAAAGTCAACACAGGGACGGGCTGTAATATTTGAGGCACCAGTTTCTGAAGAAAATGTCCCTGGGTATCTACCTACCTACCAGTTTCCTGAAAATCTCTAAACAAACTCTGATTTTTGTTCTATTTTCATGATGCTATGTTTAAATATTTTGAGTTGCGTCACTGAAATAACTTGAATTACCTACAGTGACTTGTTTTCACTTTATTTTTTATTAAGGTGTAACATAAATTTGGCGAGATGTACTAGTCTTAAGTACACAGCACAATGAGGTGTTACCTTTGTACACACCCACATGTGTAGCCAGATCAAAACACACATCTTCAGCAACGCACGCTTGCTCTTTCCTCTGCCCAGTCAATTCCTCTTCCTAAGAGGTGACTATTAGTTGCACTTCTATCACATTCCATTAATTTTGCCTGTTCTCTAACTTCATACAAATAGAATAACAATGAATACACTTTTTGTGTCTGTTTTCTTTCACTCAACACAAGATCTTGAGAGTCATCCATGGTGTTCATGTGTATGTTCTTCATTCCTAGTTTTAATTGCTGTATTCAGAATATAGTTTCTCAGTTTCAGGATTTTTTACAGGAGTATTTTTAAGAGGATTTCTTTGTAATGGAGAGAAAGTATTTGAAATTGAAAAGCAAAAGTAATTCTGAACATACATTAGATACATTCAATTCTTGAGAGGAAACCATTGACCAAAATTTCCCTTGATTTGCCCAGGGTCTGTACTCTGTAACTTTGAACATAATACTAACAGGATCTTATTTGATTTATAAAAAAGATAAATTATTCTCTTTCCTCTGGTGAGAATAATAAGATGAATCAGTTAAAGAAATCTAGGTGCTTTGCTCCAATTACAGGGAATGCAGTGTTAATATAAAGTCATTGTTCTGATGATTCTAATACTAATTTAGAACTTCTCTTTCACGTACAAAAAATGACTTCTTGCCTCACGTTCAAGTGGTAAAGAAAACACTCATTTACTACCTGATTCACCCCATTAAGCCTCATTTTAAGGTGTTTCCTCTGACTCTAGACTTTCATGTCTGTTGAATTCTTGCTAAAACTCCAGTTGGAATTTCTGGAAGAAGTGGTCTTCATAGTTATGCAACATTGGGAAGTAAATCTACTTTGAATATTTTAAAATAATGTTTTCTTGATGTAAAACATGTATTCGAAGAGTCTCCTGAATTCAGGGGTGTCTCTAAACTGTGCATTTTAATTAGATCTGCCAAGTGTTAAATAGCTCTTAACTTTGCAATCACACTCTCCTTAATGTAATACTTGGCATACAGCTCAAGTGCAGTGCTCACTTGAGACTATTATATTGTTAGTAAAAGGTGGAAGGCATCTCTAATTGAAGCTTAAGTCAGTCTTTCTCCCAATGTAATGGTCTTTTGTATCTTTTCGTTTCAATTCCATGTGGATTGGGGGAGAACATTAAATTCAGTCTTTAATCCCCATTGCAAAGTCACGAATGTATTTTACCAAAATATTTCTATACAAGTATATTCTTATACTTACACAAATACAAGAGATTATCTTGGAAGAGTTGTTTGAAATCACTTGTAAACCAAGCATTGGATTTCTCATTTCTGCAGCTGAAACAGTAGCTTCTTAAGACATGCAGCATGGCAGGCATGGTTTTATTTATTTACTTCCAGTATGACCTTACTTTTCATATTAATGCTTAAAGTGCACTCTGATAGAGACAAAATCATCTTTGAGAAGCAGCTCTTGAGCTAAACGAAGATCACAGTGGGACGATCTGTTTAAAGAATGGCCATTATGGAACCACAAGAGCACTACTCATAACATCGTCACTCACTCCTAAAACTGTATTCCTGTGGGTCCCACAAATTTCTAACTCTAAGCAGCCAACATCCAGAGACACGGTTGACTTTAACACCAAGAACCGAAATACGTGAAAAGTAACCACATCAAGGACCTTTGTTTTTGGGTCACAATCAGTTTTCTGCAGCGCTGGCTCTCTAGGTGCCGTCCTCAGATGCGCACTGTCAACATCATCTTGAGAACTTGAGAGGTACCACCCAGACCTACTCAATCACTCTAGGGTTGGGGAAAAGCTCTCCAGGGGATTCAGAAGCACACCAAAGTTTGCAAACCACCGTTTAATAGAAATATGCAATGGAATATTACTTAGCCATAAAAAAGAAAGAATGCCATTTGCAACAACATGGATGGACCTAGAGATTATCATACTAAGTGAAGTAAGTCAGACAGAGAAAGACACATATCATGTGACATCACTTATATGTGAAATCTTAAAAAAATGATACAAACGAACTTATTTACAAAACAGAAACAGACTCACAGACATAGAAAACAAACTTATGGTTACCCAAGGGGAGGAGGGGAGGGATAAATTAGAAGGTTGAGATTAACATATACACACTACTATATGTAAAATAGGTAACCAACAAGAACCTACTCTAACAAGAACTATACTTAATATTTTGTAATAAGCTATAAGGGAAAAGATCTGAAAAGGTGTATTATATATATATATAGGCATGTATAACTGAATCACTGTGCAGTACACCTGAAACTAACACAGTATTGTAAATCAACTATACTTCAATAAAAAAGAAAGTAGAAAAAATGTTTTAAAAAATCAAGTTGTATATAGTTCGCAAAACAAAATTCTCTATTGTCTATTACTTTGAATTGAATTAAAACTTTTCTATGAAACCTAAAGAAAAAGAAATATTGAACTAAAAGAATATGAGAAGCTCTAAAAGAAAAATTAGAGGTCAGTAATTAAACTTTCAATTAAATTAAGCAAAAAAATCACCAGACTAAATCAACGTAATTAAAACTTTCCTGTTTTCCCACCTCTTGTGAGAAAATAGAAGAGTTTTTATCTCCCAGAGATCTATGACTATAATAAAATAACAGTCCATGCAAAGGTGAATGAGTCATTCATAGAGTAGAAATCCAAAGTTTGTACTAATGCCCACTAGCCGGTGCATTAGAACAATAAAAATGTAGAAATGACTTATTTGCACCTCTATTTTCCTTTGAAGCATTCCTGTCTGATCTGTTCCCTGTCCTGTCTTCATTCTTAGCTGCATGTCTGTCATTGCCTCTTAGTGCCTTGTGTTTCAAATCACTCACTTTAATGATAGAACACAACTCTTTTGGAAATTTCAATGACTCCAATATTGAAATGACTGTAATAAAGTTATGCATTCCGAAGGAGGCTTTGAAAAGCTTATTTTTTCACCTTTGGATAATGGCCCAGACAACTGGTTACCTGCATTATCCATGAAGGCAAGAAGGAAATCTGTGAAGATACACACACACACACACACACACACTCTTTCTTCAAGATTCAGCAAGTTGGCAAGCTGGTAATTAGTAAACCTAAAAATATGGTTTCTAAAAGACATAAGATCAAACATTCTTAGACTCAAAAGCAGCTACTGTCAAGCAAAATTTGGCATGGCACTTCTGAACCCCCAAAATTAAATTTAGCTTTTCTTACTGCAGGGCAGAAGCAACATGAAAAAAAGTGTTCAATAACAAATTTCAGTTAGATTTTCCTAATTGAAAAATGTGAGGACATTGAAGTTCAAGAGATAAGACATAAGGCTCCCAACTTTCTTTATGCTGGTGAGCATGCACGTTTGACAGCTTTGGAGCACATGGCTGCATTCAGAATTCTGGCCTTAGGGCATTCCATGTCAGAATGTCAGTTGCTATGGACGGACAGAGTGATTGGTGGTTTAAAGTCACAGCACCAACACAAACTCAGGGTTCACCCGTAGAAGCCCTCCTTCCTTGTCTTTCTCTTATCTTGTTAAAATTCTTTACCCCCATCTTTTGAAGACTCTTTTAGGATTCTTCATCACCAACCCCTTAAATAATGTGATTCTCCAGAGATCCTCCTAATTCTAGTTTCGTTTTATTCACTTTCTTGGGAACAATCTGCAAACTCTTAAGTGCCTGTCCTAGGGGAGATGCTTGGATTCTCTGCTTATATGTGTGCTAGGCTTACAAGGGGGCTCTGCCCTTACTAGTGGCAGGCCGGAGCAGGAAAGAATGGGTTCAGTTTAGAAGTTACACGTAAAACCCAACTGTAGGGCAAATAGGCACATAGTTTTCTCCAATCCACTTTATAGGCAATGGATTAATGTGTCAATTGCCATCTATCTGGCATCCTCCTTTCTTTCTCAGTTGGCTTCACATTCTGGGAGAGTGGAAAGAATGGGAGGGATGACAGCATGATTAGCAACCCCCTAAACTCCAAAAAGTGAAACAAACTGAAACAGAACATTGAAGGGAACGTCTCAGTCCCACCTCTGAGCTCCAGTCCCTTTCCATCCATCTAGCACCTTCTCGTTTCCTGTTAATTGCAGCATCCTCTTTTTTTTTGATAACTACTGCTGTTCCACTCCAGCCATGGGCTCCAGTGGGGACCACTAACCCTAGGACCCTGGTTCCCTGGCCACTGGGGTAGACACATAACCCACGATGTGACAACTGACGTTCTTTCTTAAGAAAGCTTTAGCAGCGAGGGGCTTATTCTCTGGTGGCAAAGCCCTGAAGATATAAACAGATGGGCACCATTTCCCCACTGCAAAGAGAAAATGAAACCAGTATGCAGAGAGGAGGAGAGATGGGAGACAGCATCCTGTCTGATTCCAACTGCTCCTATTCCCAGGTACAATGTTTCCCTTCCCAATTTTATAGAATAAACCTGCCCACTTTAGTCCAAAACAGTGTGATCATTCACAATAAAAAAATTCCAGACTAATAAAACATTACTCAACCAACTAAATTTCAGATAGGTTAAGGAGATAAATGTAAAAAAGATACCCTAAAATCTAAAAGAAAGCAAAAAAGTATGTCTCATAAATATCAGATGAAAAATTTTTCTCCAAGCTTAAAAATGAAAGATGACACAAAGGAAATGTCAGGTAAAATGGAAAAACAAAAATAATAAGCACTTCTGTTTGTCACAATCCTAATCAAAAAACATAATTAGACAGAAGAAACATAGCACGATAGTTACTAAAAATTTCAAAAAGTGATTACTCTGTAAAACGGTTATATAAATTGATAAAGGATGGTAACAATGTTCCCAGTATTAAAATGGGTCAGATATATAAAGAGACAAGTCACAAAGAGAAAGCATAAATGGCTAATAAACATTTAAAAATGTATCACTGATACAAAGAAATGTAAGGTAAATTACAGCTTTCAGTCAAATGTTATATGCTGTGTGTGTATGTGTGTGTGTGTGTGTGTGTTATAATTTAGAGACACGTACATACGCATGCTTACATGTGAAATGAGCATTTTTATACACAATTTATGGATATGTATACTGCTGTTTTGGAAGCAATTCAGTACTTTTTCCCAGCAGCCTTTACAATCTTCATTCTAATTATCATCTTACAACTTCATTTCTAGGAATCTATTACAAGAAAATAATGCAAAATTACCCAAAGAATTCTTATGCCTAAAGATGATTGTGGAAGTGACAAACTAGAAGTAATCCAAATGTATTATAAAAGGGGCACTTTAAATAAAATTTGACATATCCATTTATTATTATTTCACTATTGAAATAATGTTAATAAAGAATTTATAGTAAGATTATAAAGATGGTTCTGCTTCAATGTAAAGAAGAAAGGTATGGTATTATACACATGGAATTATTTCAATTACATTAAACATAGATATAGAACAAATAGTGGAAATAATATACCCCAAATTTAATAGTCCTTAACTCTGAGTAGTGAAATCATAGGTAATTTTTATTTGCTTCTTTATGATTTTCTTTATTGCACCCAATAAGTATTTACTATTTTTGTTATAAAATTGTTATATGCAAAGGTTTAACACTTTTCTAGCAGTATTTTTAAAACACTGCTTCTGAATTACAGAATCGACTCTGACGTGATTATTCAGAGTCTCGGGTAATCATAGTAAACTTCAGCCTCTTCCCTGGGATTCTCTCCCCTCAGTCCTACACACTTTTCCTGAACTGCTAGCTTCCTGTTGTGCTAGTTCGTGACACAGTGTTTTGAGAGAGAGAGAAAAAAATTACTTACATGCAGATACTGAGTGACATTAGCTTCTTCTAACTAGGCAATGTAATTGCAACAAAAACCACAGCTAGCCAAAACCCAATTATAACTCCTGCTCACATAAAATAAAACATCCATTTCACTAATCACATCCTGACTGGACCGTCCTTTCTCCATGGCTTCTCTATATAAGCTTTTCTGATTCAAGTACATAATCGGCAAGTTCGCTCCAGCTTGATTGACCTAGTTTAGCAGAAGTTCTGCAGCCTGAATTGGAAATGCTACAGCTGAAAGGAAATTTCAAATATAAGTATCAATTAAAACATCTTTTCCATTTAATTTTGGAAATTAAATACTGGTTAACAGACATGTTTTTATATTTTTTTAACTTTTTTTTATTGGAGTACAGTTGATCAACAAGGTTTTGTTAGTTTCAGGCGTACAGCAAAGTGATTCAGTTATACACATACAAGTATCTATTCTTTTTCAAATTCTCTTCTCAATTAGGTTGTTATAGAATATTGAGCAGAGTTCCTTGTGCTACACAGTAGGTCCCTGTTGGTTATCCTTTTTTTTTTTTTTTTTTTTTTTTTTTTTTGCGGTACGCAGGCCTCTCACTGCTGTGGCCTCTCACTGCTGTGGCCTCTCCCGTTGCGGAGCACAGGCTCCGGACGCGCAGGCTCAGCGGCCATGGCTCACGGGCCCAGCCGCTCCGCGGCAGGTGGGATCTTCCCGGATCGGGGCACGAACCCGCGTCCCCTGCGACGGCAGATGGACTGTCAACCACTGCGCCACCAGGGAAGCCCCGTATCCTTTTTTTTTTTTTAATGTTTTTTGGATGTGGACCATTTTTTAAAGTCTTTATTGAATTTGTTACAATATTGCTTCTGTTTTATGTTTTTTTGGTTTTTTGGCCGCAAGGCATCCCAACCAGGGATTGAATCTGCACCCCCTGCATTGGAAGGCGAAGTTTTAACCACTGGACCGCCAGGGAAGTCCCTGGTTATCCATTTAAAATATAGCAGTGTGTACATTAGAGTCAGAGAAATCACTATCACTTGAATGAGGCCTAGGAGATGTGAAAACGAGCGACAGGTCACACGGAAATGCATTGAAATCCACTTTTGTATTTAAGAAGAAAATGAGGTACGTTGGCTGGGTGGAGGCCAGATTAGACCGCCTCATTCATTTCTCACAGAGCCAGGACCTCAAAGCTCCGCACCATCGCTGCCACTGCATCCCAAATACAGCAAGTCCTCCCTCCTTCTGCCTGTCCCCTTCCCTTCTTGTATCTTTGCAACTGACTCCCAGCTTTCACTCACCATCCCTCCCTGACTTTAATCCTATAAATGATAATTAACACATGATTTAAAATTTAAAAATGCTTTGTTACTGTTAAGCCAATTAAGACCTAGTCTATGCGAAACCTTAAAAAGGGGTCATGATTTGTGTTAAGACTAGACTAGCTGTGGGTTATGCAGAGTAGTTTACTAACCGCAAAAAGAAAAACTTTTTACCAGTGTTTATAAAGTGATAGGTTCAAGAAAAATCCAGCTGAGACCTCAACGTCTAATCCACTCTGCAGTGATATTTGCATTTTATAATGACATCTATAATATTTCACACTTGTATTTATTTCAAAATAGCACTTTAGTAATAAATACCAGTTCTGCCCATCTCTTTGGTACGAAAAAATTTCCCCAAGAACTGAAAATGTTAAATTGTTTGGTTCACTCTCTCTTATTATAAAGTCCTCCATGATTTCAGAATAAGTCAGAGGAAAGGTCACAATTATATTGAAAACCAGGACTGCATGAGGCACATAGCATCTGCTGATATTATTATGTGAAAAAGATTATATATTTTTTCTTTTCTTTCGTTTCCATTACTTTAATACATGTGTGGATATACATATAAGTTATATAAAAATCAAACACACACATATATATGACATACATGATAAGTTATTGGTCAAAATAAAAATATTTTAAAATAAGAATATAATTTAAAAATGTTAAGGACTGACTCCTATTGTATAAATAATGGAGTGATAGAAAGAAGAAAGGCTATGGATTTTCACTGAGCTCAGTAACTTCTATAAAGCTTCACTTCTTTTTCTGTCTTTGGTAAGGTTTCTTGTAAATGATACCATTTTAAAAGCTCTGAGCAAAAACTCTCAGACTGGGAGACACCTTTAGTTTGAATGCTAGACCCCCAAGACAACCGGGAAAGACTGACATGGAGCCTGGCAGCCCACAATTAAACCATTTACAGTGACTCTCCAGGACTGCCCTCCCAAGTGTGGACTCCACCTTTGATGTGGACAAACTGAGGTTGCCAAGGTTGTATAAAATAAAGGAAAAAGAGGGGGGTAATGAGAAGAGTCAGTGTTATCGGTCTGAGGAAGCCCCCGCTCTGGGCTGACTAAAGATCTTTAGCAATGTTAAACTCAGAACCATCGTGGTGCTTTCCACTATCTGTAATTCAATAGTATTTTTAAAAATTGTTAATAATTTTAAAATGATGATAAATACATTTAAGAATACCCAGCAATATTTTGAACTTTCCCGTGAGGTTTTCTTTTTGCATTCAATGATCTTTTACAAGGTAGTAAATACAAACTTTAACTCAAAAATGATCAGGTTCTGGGTAAAAAGTCAGACGAGCAAGTGCCAGAGATCTGCTGTACACCCTAGTGCCTGTAATTAACAGTCAGGCACTGCGCACTTAAAGTTGTGTTCAGATTAAGTGTTCTTACCGTGAAAAAAAAAGAAGAAGAAAAGAAAGCCAGAGGGATACTGGAAACTTTTAGAGGTGGAGGATATATTGCGTACCTTGATTATGGTAAAGGTAACACAAGTGTATACATATGTCCAAACTCACCAAATTTTATATATCTATTAATCATGTGCAGTATTTTGTATGCCAATTCTATCTCAATAAGTCTTGAAAAAAATCAGATTCTACTGCTTCTCTGGAGCCTGAGCATGTAAAGTCGACAGGTGAATCCATCTCTGCCTCTGTGGCCCACAGTTGTCTGGGTTTACCACCTCCATGTGGTCTCAAATGGTTCAGCATATTTTTCATATGACAATAATTTCCATGATGGTATGAACATTTTTTCTAGGTTAAAATTAAAATTGAAGTTCTTATCCTTAAAAAAAGTTGATTCACAGACCAAAATACTGCTTGAATTTAAAATTAAAATTAGCTAAGTATATTTTTGATTGTTTCATTATTTTTATAAATCTGAAATGTTAATATTTTTTAAGAAATGTCTTTGGGGCTTCCCTGGTGGCGCAGTGGTTAAGAATCTGCCTGTCAATGCAGGGGACATGGGTTCGAACCCTGGCCCAGGAAGATCCCACATGCCGCGGAGCAACTAAGCCCATGCGCCATAACTACCGAGCCTGCGCTCTAGAGCCCGTGAGCCACAACTACTGAGCCCATGTGCCACATCTACTGAAGCCCGTGCGCCTAGAGCCCCTGCTCCGCAACAACAGAAGCCACCGCAATGAGAAGCCCGCGCACCGCAACGAAGAGCAGCCCCTGCTCGCCACAACTAGAGAAAGCCGCGCGCAGCAACGAAGAACCAAAGCAGCCAAAAATAAATAAATAAAATAAATAAATTTAAGAAATGTCTTTGAATTCTTACCAGTAATTAAGTGAATATAAATATGACCTATTGACAATTATAAAGTAATTTCACCCACGGTTAAGAAATCACTTTGAAGCCAACCTCCTTCACCTCATTTCCAAAAATACCCACAAAACCACTGAATTTGCTTGAGTAAATCTTTAAAGCAATAGTGACTCAGGCACTACTGTCAATGTCAAGGAGTGGTAGTATCACTGCTTTTGTGTTTTATCGGTCACATCTGTGTTAGCCCAAAGAAGTTTCACTGCAGTAAAGGGCTGTCTTATTGGAAATCTGTCAGTTTGCCTGTTTTTCTTCTCCAGGACACAATAGACGAGACCTTAAGTCTTTCATCTAGTCAAATCTGGAGTCGTTCCTTTCTTGACTTTTTCAAACTCTCAGAATGTGGTTTGTCTAATTTTCAAACTTTGTTCCTTTGCAAAATTATATTAATATTTATACATCAGACGGGCCCAAGTTCTAAGCTTTCAATCCGCTCAACAGACTACTTTGGAGAGTCCCTGGTTGCCAAAATAAATTTCCTAAATACCTTGAGTCTTCAGAAAACCAAAATGGAGAGGGAGAGGTGTAAATAGCAGAATCAAATTTCTGATGCCTCGGTGGCAACTGTACGTGGGCAGGAAAGAAGAATATAATTCAGTTGTAGGTAAAGGTCAAACCTAGAAAATTTATTAGAAAAGAGCTGACAATCTGAGGCACTGGGGAAACTCGAGTATAATTATCATGATTCCTACTTATTCAGTACTTCACAATGGACCAGGCGCTGTGCTTCACTTGGATCACGCCATTTAATCTCCACAACGACTTAGTAACTCAGCTGTGGTTTTCACCCTCATTCACAGATGAGGAAGCTGAGGCTTAGAGATATTAGACCTAGGTCCACAGTGTCTGATTAAAACCTTTTGGAACTAAATGATCTTTGAAATTCAGAAATGTTATCATCTATTATTGTTTTTAGAAGGTAACATCATACATGAACCATACATCGTACAACCTCACAATAGCATATAGGGTGATACCAGCAAACATAGACTCTTCACACACTAAGTGGGATAAGTAAACATTATAAATAGCTCATGTCAGCTCAGGACGGGTGGTACTGTAGTCAGAGCATTGGGATTTCAGAGCTTTGTGGATTTCAGAATTGTGGACTTATCACATGCTGGAAGTTACATGACTGGTCATTGTTAGATTTGAGTCTTAAACAGTCAGGCTGATTTCTAAGCCCATGCACTTGCCCCTAAGCCACTTTCAGTGGCTTCAAAGAAGAGGAATCCAAGGACCAGAGTGTTTAAGTAACCCTGGAATTCAAACCCATATTTGTCCAATCCCAACATGTAGGCTCTGCTTTCAGACTCTTGGGTCAGTTTTTGTGCATGTTAGTTGATATCTTGCTTCTATTCTGCTAATGTACTTTATTACCATGGTTGGTCACCTGTAAATAAGCATTATTATTCATGGGACTATTCTGCCCTCAGATTTCCTCAGGACAATACACAACATGCATTAATGCTAACCCAACCGAAACACTACACTAGGATATTACGTGGATGTGACTTCTACAAAGCTTGTGTAGTCAACTATACTTTTAAAAAGAAATTAAAGAACAAAAGCTGAAATTGCATCACATCTGCCTATATTTTAATACATAAATTACTTTCACTCAATTTTGTTATGTACAAGATTCTGATTATTTTGTTAAGCAGTTTCATTCTAAAATAAACCTATAAAATGACTAAATTAGTTGCAAATACCACACATCCTAGAAGCCAATAAGTAACATATTTGAAAAAAATTACTTTCATATGACTAGAAAATTATTTGCTGTAACCACACTTTTTTGGGGGGAAGAAAACTTTGCAGTACAATGTAATGTAAATTGAGATGGACTACAAGTCAGAAGACTTATTATTTCTGGTTCAAAAGCTTCTTTGTCATGGGACTTTGGGCAAATCATATATTTTCTTTCTATTTTAGTTTTCTGGTCTGTGCAAAAAACTATCAAGAAACACTAAAGGAGTGTGAGATGTTGAAATTATATAAACAAGTTAAAATAATTTAAAAATTCTATAATGCCAAAAAATGTATCTCTTTTTAGAAGCTCATGATTTATTGTACAAAAAAAATACATTTGTACAAGTCTGAAATTTTGAAGATTCTTTTCTACTGGTTTTGAAATTAAGTTTATCTATGCTAGAAAATGGTCAACATCATTTCTTAAAAGTTAAGATGGAATGAAAGGGCCATAGTTGTTAACCAGATATATTCACGAACAAAGAATTTTCTTTATTATGTTTGGCTTGTTTGTCCAGAACATAGAGTAGTAAGGGCAATATTATTATAATAAGGTTCAACTTGGCATTCTACCTTAAATCTTACATGAACACGTTAAACAAGAGGAAGTTTGGATACTTTACTTTTATTGTAACATGTTCTCACAAGTTTTCCATGTAAGCCAAGATTTTTAAAACTCCCAAAGATCCTAGTGAACATGTACATATTCATAAATAAAATGGTCTCAGTCTTTATTCCTTTAACACCCAAGTAACCATACTACAGTTTTGAAAGAAACTTCTTTTGTGGCAGATCTAGAAAATGGTGCTATATTTTCTTACTGATAAAGAAAGGAAGAAATTTAACAGGACATCAATTTTGAGTAATGCCTAGTACTGTTGCATTATCCACACGATTGCATGAAATCTTCACAGCACATCTGGATAGGTATTACTAGTCCTAGTGTACAGAGGCTCAGAGAGATGAAATACCTTCATGATTCCACAGCTGTCTGATGGAAAAGACAGGAATCCAACCCTCAAATACCAGCCCTAAGGCCCAGTTTCTCTGCAATCTGCCACAGTCTATCTTTCTGTGCTTTTATAGTTCCACACAGTAAGACTTTTCTTCAAAGATTTAGGGCTATCATAATCTTCCAAGACTCAATAATTTAAATGACCAGTCTATGCAGATTGTATAAGATATGAGAACATTATGTAAGAGATATTCCATACAACTCAGCCATAAAATAGAACAACATTTTGCCATTTGCAGCAACATGAATGGATCACGAGGGCATTATTCTGAGTGAAATAAGTCAGAGAAAGATAAATACTGTGATATCACTTATATGAGGAACCAAAAATACAACAAACTAGTGAATAAAACAAAAAAGGAAGCAGACTCACAGATATAGAGAACAAACTTGTGATTATCAGTGGGGAGGGGGAGGTACAAACTATTGGGTATAAGATAGGCCAAGGATGTACTATACAACACAGGGAATATAGCCAACACTTTGTAATAACTGTAAGTGCAAAGTGACCTTTAAATTGTATAAAAATGACAAATGATTAAAAAAAGAGACATTCCAGAAAAGTACCCAGTTCTTCCTTCCCAGAAAAAATTGTGGGAACTACCAGCCTAACAATTAATGCAGAAATGTGGGGAAATGAGCCAACCAAATGAAAATTAAAATAGCAACCATCTTTTTTTCAATCATATTAACTCCTTCCACCTTCCCTTTCTGTGGCTGGAGAAAAGTAAATATAATCTTCAAGTAATATTATATGTTCAAGGAAAATGCAAACGCACGTATTTACCAGACCAAAGTAGTAAACATTTGTCTCTATGGGTTACCAGAAACTACTATTTCATAGCAACCATACTGTACTCAGAGTTGCCTCATTTCTACTAAATGAACAATACGATGGGACTTCTAAAAGGAGTGTCTGGAGCTTGAGCAATAATAACACAGTAAAATTAAGGGGATGTCAGTGGGACTAGATGTTTGTAATTACATGTAAACTGCTGCGACGGTGGTGAAAACTAGCTGAGAAAAGGGAATAAAACCTGAGGCTGATCAATAAGCAGGAGATGACTTCTCATATAGGCCTGTGTACTTGTTGGCAGATAATTACCACAAATTACACTGATCTTCAAAAAAGTACACAGACCACATCAGACGAGTGAAATACTACCTTAGTGTGACTTTTAAAAATACCTTGTGGTTCAGCTAAAACTCTTTACCTTCATACATTTTCCCCTTCTTGACTGGGTGTCCTAACCAAAAAGTCTTTAATGATACTATTAATAATAATTTGTTTGTCAGTACTATTGTATAATTAATTTTAATACAATTCTACAAAGAAATATTTATTGGATAGTATGTATCAGGCTGTGTTCAAAGAGGAAAAGGTTTATTTAATTCTGACCACAGCCCATCGAGATAAGTGTGTTATCTCCACTTACACTGCATTTCAGGAAGGGTAAGTGACGTGCACATAGCTGGGAAGTAACAGAGGTGGGGTTTGAAACCAGCAGTCTGGTTTCCAGGCGCAGGCTCAGTGATCACACTACACAACTTCTATGAGTGCCAGAGCAGTTCCTGTGTGCCAGGACCTGGTCATACCCTGTCCACATCACTTCACTTTACTGGCTCAGAAAGCAAGCTCCCAGTAGCTACGATGCTCTGTATTTTACTAAGGAAACTGAGGTTCAGAGGATTTAACAAACCTGCTCAAGGCCCATAGCTACCAAGTGGTGAAAACAGACTATGACTTAGGTCTTTCTGACCCCAAACCTCTTCCCTGTCTACTCTTCTGTGCCTTGGCTTTGCCAGTTACTTTCTCAGCAAGTTTACATTAGTTGCATGAGATCAAATGCCAGAATGGTTTGGAAATAGTCATAAGATGAAAAGCAAGGTCAGACGTGTCTTTAATAATTAGGACTCACTCAAGATTGCAATAAACCATGTCTGTTACACCACTATTCACTGTGTTACCCTTCAGCTCCGGTTGCTCTCCTGCTTTATGTGTATCATACGTTTCAGAAGCATATCATCTTGCTCTCCTGTTTTATGTGTATCATACGTTTCAGAAGCATATCATCTTTCCCTGACGTAAAATTATGCCCTAACCAGTATATCTCTTTACTCTTTAAAAGGAGCCAGTTTTATACAATTGTAAGCCACATTTCATGACCTGTTGCACTCCAGAATATGTCTGTGTCCAATAGAATAGCACCCAAATAGTGTGTATGCTCAGGTGGATTAAAAATACAATTTACATATCCATCAGGATTTGGTGGCATTTCTGTCAAGAATTTACATACATTTTGAAACTACTTGGGAAGGTATCTGCAATGAAATTATTACCCAGATGTTTTACTTTGTTCTATGTTGCTTCATTTACTAATATTTCAATATTTCCTATTTCATTATTATGTTTTAATCTGCTTCCTTTTTAAGGGGAAGATAATAAAAGATTATCTTGTTGATCTTATGGGATTTTGCAAAATATTCTTTTATCCATGTTTCACAAATCCTAACAGAGGTAAGGGATGCATGTCATAATATCTGTTTTTAAATCAATGTGAATTAATATCTACTTTTAGCTAGAAAATTATCCTCTGATACTTCTTGATAAAACTGGAACATTTCAAATCAAGTACCATTCCCATATTGCTCTGTTTTCTTTGTCCCAAACTCAGGCTTTAATCCCTCCCCCTTTTCCCAAACCCTGCCATGTCACCCTCTGGAACTGCCATTCCCAAACCTGCAAAGCCCCCCTGTGTCGTCTCCATGTTTTAATTGAATTCTGGTTTGTCTCTGAAGACACTAGTTTTTCAGTGTTGGCTATTTTCTCACCATCCTGTGAACCTCATGGTCAAGAAGAGAAACTGACGTTCTTACTTTCACTTAGAACTCCCAGGCAGCTACTTCTCTTTTTGAAGCCCATGCCATCATGCTCAACACCTCACTCTTAATGTCTGCAGACAACCTGCTCAGATTTCTACTCTCATTGAAGATTCAGGCACCAGGCTCACAGTTACTTTCCTGGCCCAGAGCCTGCTATTCATCTGCCTGAGGACATTCCCCCTAATGATCCAGCATCACCGTGGCCCTTTGACCCCAGTGTGCTTCTCTACCTTGGCGCTTCAGACAGCACGCCAGAGTCACAGCTGAGACTGGTGATCAGCTCTAACAAATGCACTTCCAAATCCACCTTTATTATTCGACTACACCCACTGCAATCATTTTTAAGGACTTGGACGTCCCAGTCCTTGGTCCTCTTTATGTTCTTTCCTTCTCTCATTATCAAGTTGATACTCCATAGTTTTTTATTTTAATAATACACTTTCTGGTGTCTCAGCCTCTCTCTTTTTTCATCACATTTGATGGTGGAACTACTGGCTGTAATGAAACCCCTGCACATCTGAGTTCTGTGGCTTCCCCAGAGCAGCAGAGTGCTGCCTGGGAGAGTTTCACAACAGGATGTATTCAATCCACTATAAATTAATGATTAGCAAACTCAGAAATGCCCTGAAATATCTTCTGTAGACCTTACTCTGTCTCTCTGAAAGCCTCCTCTCCAATTCACCACAACCATTTCAAAATTTTTTGAGTCTCATTATACCTCTGATAACTTTCTACATCCCCAAATTGGCACAAGTCTGTGCAATCAAGAAAAGAAAATATATCTGAATAATATTTTTAAAAAACATAAAACTGACCCTATGTTCCCCTCCAGCTAGTGCCCTCTCTCCTTCACAGCCAAATTCCCCAGAGGAGTTTTCTGTGCCCACTGTCTCCACATTCTCACCCCCACTTACTCTCCAGGCTATGCCAAACAGCTCTTGGTACGGTAAGTGCTGGCATTTACATCGTCAACTGCAGTCGATACTTCCCACTCTTCTAACCTGCCCTCTCGGCAGCCTTCTAGAATGCTGACCTCAGTGGTCCTTTTGAAGCGTTCTCTTCTATAAACCTCCACATCACAACCCGCTCCTGGTTGTTAGGAATCTGCAGCTTTCCTCTGTCTCCTTTAGAATTCATCCTTCTCTGCCTGGCCATTAACATTAGGATTTCCAGCTCTTCTGGGTCCTTTCATTTTCTCATTTTATTCTTTCTCACTGGGAAAATCATTCATGCTCACAGATTCAATGGTATACAAATATATGGCCACACTTTGCAGGCCACTCTTTACTCTGCAAATCATTCACTCAAAGTCTACTGACGTCTCATTTTGAACATGCCAACTCATAATGCCTACCATGAATTTTACTATCTTCCTCACAGCCCACCAAACCTGCTCTGTTCCAGTGTTCTTTACTTCTAATAACAGTAACCCAGTCACCAAATTATGCTGGCTGAAAACCGAGGGTGGTTTTGCATCTCTCTCCTTTCTTTCCACATCCAACCCCTCACTAAATCCTGTAAAGTTGACTTTACAAGCTTCATTCACATCCACTTCCTAGTTTCCACAAACCCCACCTCCCATGAATTCTAGTCCATTATCATCATCTGGGTTATTGAAATAATCTCCTAAGTATTCTACCCATTTCTACTCTTGTGACACTTCACTCTTTATGCTGCAGGAGGAGCTTAAAATGAAAATATAATGGAATCACACCACTTACCTGCTTAAAATTCCGTGTTGCTCTTAGTATAAAATGAAAGCTCATCGACCCAGCCTGCACTGTCCAACCTGGGCCCACCCCCACCTCTGCACCTTCATCGTGGACCACTCTTGACAATCTCACTGGGCCTCCTGGTCTTCAGATACAGTCTTCGTTTCCATGGGTGCTTGCACACGGTTTCCATATTCTGGGGCACACTTCCCTCCCTTCTTTGTTTAGTGAGCTCTAACCCTCAGCTCTCAACACATGCCACTTCTTCAAGACAGTCTCATTTTCTAATTATATACACTTTTACCTCAATCACCACTCCTCTCTAGTACTGATCACAATTTCAATTTTACATTTTGTGTGTGTTCGGTAATTTAGTTAATGGCTACTTCTCTAACTAGACCATGAGGTCAAGAACCATGTATGGCCAGTGCTTAGTATAGGAGTTGGCAACAGTAGGCATTCAATGAATATTTGGGGAACAATATTAAATATAAATAATTTCAATTATTCAGGTTGATAAATTTGTGGTAAATTAAATCACTGACACTAAGAGGTAAATCAAAAATATTATGGGCCAAAATTGAGAAGTTCAAAGAAGGTAAACTGAAAATTAATCATGAAAATTTTATCACGATTAAAAAAAAATGACTGCTTTAATTAGTTTTTAGGTTCTCCCTAATTTTCATCTCTTTCCTAATTCAATTGAGAAATGACTAGTTCCACAAATCAAGGAAAAGCTGTCCTTTGTAGAATAAAAGACTGCAAAAGTAGAAAATTCCAGCTTCAAATCCTGAACCTCTCATTTATTGTCAAGGCCCTGGAAAAACTACTCAGTTGCAATCCCACTTCAGGAAAGCATCATCTGTGGCTCTGTTGTCACAAAACAGAAGCTCCTTTGGCAGAAGAAAGCACAGAGCAAACGTCCCTCTATAACTTCTTCTCCTCATACAGCCACCAGCAGCAGACATGCAAGGAAACTGGTAGAGTTATGAGATAATGTCATTAGATAAAATTAATAAAAGCATAACTTTGCGTGACTTTTTATGCTTTGCAAAGACTTAATTACTTTACATTTAACCTGTTTTTTTTTTTTTTCAGCCATGTTCTCAACTTTGAATTTCTTAGATAGAAATCACTTGTTGTTTGATTTCTAAGTAGGGAATCTAAAGGAATATGTAACTATAGAGATTAAAGGCTTGCATTCCTTTTCATGAACATCTATTCTATGCACACATCACACGATTATTTTTCACTAAGGAGGCTCACTCCTTCTTGCTGACCTTCCATTCTGAAAGTCACCTGATCTATAACTGTTTCTACTCACTGCAACATGCATACACAACTGGGAAAATACAAAAGTAATTTTTTTTTTTTTCTTTGCGGTATGCGGGCCTCTCACTGTTGTGGTCTCTCCCGTTGCGGAGCACAGGCTCCAGACGCGCAGGCTCAGTGGCCATGGCTCACGGGCCCAGCCGCTCCGCGGCATGTGGGATCCTCCCGGACCAGGGCACGAACCCGTGTCCCCTGCATCGGCAGGCGGACTCCCAACCACTGCGCCACCAGGGAAGCCCCAAAAGTAATTATTAAAAGCATCATTGCCATCTATTTATTTGCCAATTATTTGAATGGTAAGGCAAAAAAAAGTGCTAGATTTTAAGCCAGTTATTTGAGGTGTGGAGGTGATAGATGTCATTGAGAATAGGATGAAATCTGTGACTCCTTTTTCCGGAAAAGCACTCTTCACGTACAATTTTACATAAAACGTCAGGAGACTTGTAGTGTCCTGAATTCCATTCATGGATCTGAGTGTAGAAGCCCTGTTAAAGACTGTAGACTCTAAGACTGAAACTACTTACAGTCTTCTTCACCTGCTGTCAAATCCACTGTGCTTCCAACACAAATAGCCTCACTATATGTTCGTTAGTCTTATGTCATCTGTACCCAGAACACCTACAAAAGTGATAGAATTATAGACCCTCAAAAGTCAGAGGATTAAGGGAATGGACAAAGAATTTCCTTCACATGTCCACTTAGACCTCCAAAGTGTTCTTATGTCTCAAGTTTGTGTCAAAAAACCCATTACAATGCTGAGTGCTTTGCCAGCTGCTCCGTCCATCTCACTAACTCACAGCTACCCAGCAAGAAAGGCATCATTACCTCCTGTTACAGATGAAGAAAGGGAGTGTCAGAGAGTTGAAGACAAGTTGGCCTGGATCCAGGAGCTGATAAACGGCAGAACCGGAATCTACACACAAATCTAATCAAGTCTAAACATCTTGTTCTGTCCACTACTTGAATTTTACCTAATGCAAGATAAAAGGTATACATTAGGACAGTAGAGATTTAAGAGAACCATTACTTTTCTAATTTTTACAGTAAAATAATGTCCTAACCAAATTCCTAATCAAATATAAACCATTGCTGTTGTTTTGAAAACCACACCAGTGGTCATTAAATTAGTCTTAGATAATTAACTGAGTTGATAGTTTTCTATCCTGATTCAAGCATTTCAGCATTATTGCTGCTAGAGCATAAACATTTACAAAGCAGAATGGTCAGAAGCAATTAAAGTATATGCTGAGATAATGTGACCAGTAGGAACCTAATGACGAGGATGATCAAATAATGTCAAACCTTCAGGAAAATTATATTTCAGTTCCTACTTTTAATAAAACACAATCAATGTACTTTGAGCCAAAAATACATTGAAAATTAAGCTAGAGATTCAACAACAGAAATTGAGAAAAAGAAATTATAGCCAGTGAGGATAATATATTCCCTTCTTATAAAAATTTAAAAATCATAAAATCCCCTTAACCTCAGTCTTTGTCTAAAGGAAGAAGTACCAGCATCACAATTTCTGGAAGAGTAGAAATAAAACCAAACTATAACTTGAGGGGATGGGATTACAAAAAAAGCACATTAACAAATGAGCAATTAAGACTTAGTACACAGAATCAGTTTTTGATCATTCCAATAAATATTTAATGTCATCACTCAAAGTTCATATATATATACACACACACACACACATATGTGTTATATGTATATATTTTAAAGTCATATAGAGATTCTTCTTGACTTACTGTGTGTTCATCCTGATAAACCCATTGTAAATTGGAGATATTGTAAGGTGAAAATGCATTTACTACACATAACCTACTGCACATCACAGCTTAGCCCAGCCTGCCTTAACCGTGCTGGGATCGCTTACATGAGCTGTGTTGTTTCTGCGTTTCTCTTTGCTCTCCTGGCTTTCCTGCTCTGGGACTCCCACCACCAGCTTCTCTGTGCTATTGATCTCGCACTTTTCCTTTCCATTGGTTCCATCTGATCACTGTACAGAGTCAGTATTGAATTATAAATATGTTCATGGTAGGTACTAAAGGCTGTATGATTGGCACAATGAACACCTGTCCTGTTAGGTGTTGAGGGTCTGAAACTTGTTACACCAGTCCCCCCCTTATCTGTGGCTTTGATTTCTGGGGTTTCTGTTATCCTCAGTCCACAACCACCTAAAACTATTAAAGGGATAATTCCAGGAAGAAACAATTCATTAGTTTTAAATTGCATGTCGGTCTGAGTAGTGTGATGAAATCTGACTGTCCTTCTCTGTCCCTCCCGGGCCGTGAATCAGCCCTTTGTCCAGCATGTCCTGCCCATTAGTCGCTTAGCAGCTACCTTGTTCATCAGGCTGACTGTCACGGTACTGCGGTTCCTGTGTTCAGGTAACTCCTGTTTTACTTTATAATGCCCCCAAAACGCAAGAGTAGTGATGCTGGCAATTCAGATATTCTCACTGTACCTCATTTATAAATTAAACTTCATCACAGGTACGTATGCATAGGAAAAAACAGTATATAGAGTCAGTACTATCTGCGGTTTCAGGGGTCCACTGGGGGTCTTGGAACGTTTCCCCCACAGATAAAGGAGGACTACCGTTTATGAGAAACAGTAACCTTTGTCCTCGTGTGTTTTGGGTGCTTTATGCTCTCAGTATCTGTATACTCAGAGGTACTTTTCCACTTTTTACCAGCACTGAACCTTATTTTGTTGATTTTCATTTGTCATAGGGAGCAGTTGTTAATGTAACCTAGAGGTCTTACCACTCAGGAAGGTGCTTTATTATTTCTTTTTGCAATACTTCTCACTTATATAGGATTTTGCCATTAAATTAATGAATTATCTTTGAACACAATCTGTCCTTTCTGAGCTTATAAACTATTCAGTTCTAATATCTTGAATGAAGTATAAATGCCAACATAATACTTCATATTTATTTACACAATTGATCACTTAAATTATTTATTTAATAATTAATTATTCTTCACTAAAACATTTTCCCCTTAAGGTATACTCACTGATTTCAGATTTTCAGTGAAATAATAACTTGAATCAGCTCCTACCAATTCCTCTTTCAGCTCTTCCTGTGATGAATGTGGGTTTATCAAGGCTAGTTATGTCTGGCTATCCAGACAGGATACATGTTCTCCTACACACTTCCTGTGGAGAGTGTGGGAGTGGATTGGCTATGGTTATTCAACCTATGAGTAAAACTACTTGTGATCAATGAGTGAAAATAGGGACCAGTAGGTTTTGAGCCAATCTTAAGCATCAAACACCGAAAGGTCTTTGTTTTGTCATGAAACTTTTAAGGACATGAAATGATGAAAATGGACTAGTTGAAAAACAGTATGATTTTATGAGATGTTAAAAATAACTGACAAAATGTGTTATTCTCTAGTTAATTAACCTAGTTTAATTTACTTAGATTATTATCTAGTATTTAACAACTTTTGTAGTACCATTTATAATCTGGCTTCGGCAATTTACTTGCACATTATATATCCAACAGCTGTCAGATATCTTAGAAAGCTATTAGTGACCAAAAAGCATCAGAGAAGTCATTTCTTCTCTCTTTGGTTTAGGAAAAAGGCAACACAAGAAAAATAATCACAATTTATTATTATCTAAAAATTTCACTCAGGATTTTACATTGTCACTATCCTTCTTGATGAAAAATTTTGAAATATTTGATAAAGTGATTCCCCAAATTCATACACACAACCCTAACGTTGTACATAAACATAGGTTTCATTGAACTACAGAATATTCAAGTGGTATTTATTCATTTAATAAATATTCACTGAGAGTCTAGAAGTGCTGGATTAAGCACTAAGGTACAACATTTAGCAAAATCAACATGCGCCCTGCTTCACAGGGTTTACAGGGGAGTGTACAAAATGTAGACAATATATTGATTAAATAATTAGAAAATATAGTCAGCGCTATGAGCAAACAACAGGTATTGCCAGATTTACAAGGGCATCCCTACTTGGAAAGGATAGAAGGCTGCCATGAAGATCCAATATTTATTGAACTTATCTTTGAACAGAAACAGACTCACAGATATAGAAAACAGACTTGTGGTTGCCAAGGGGGAGGGAGATGGGGGAGGGAGAGATTGGGAGTTTGGGGTCAGCAGGTGCAAACTATTATATAGAGAATGGATAAACAACCAAGTCCTACTGTATGGCAAACGGAACTGTATTCAATACCTTATGATGAACCATATGAAAAGAATATGAAAAAGAATGCATATATATGCATAACTGAATCACTTTGCTGTACAGGAGAAATTAACACAACATTGTAAATGAACTGTCCTTCAATAAAATAATTTTTTTGAAAAGATAACAGTATTTATGCTTAGCTCTGTATCTCCAAGGGTAATTCAGGGAGTGGCCAGGAAGTGTATGGGGTTGCTCCCAGCAGAGGAACAAAGGAGGCACAACAGAGAAATAAAAGAGTATTAGCAAATCTAACTTATAAACAACAATACTGAGGCATTTCCCACAATTCCCAGAAAGAAAAACTAGGTAAAATTTATGGTTTCCTCACACTTTTCTCTGCAGAATTAATGACTACAGAATATTTTCTACAGTCTAAGGTTATATAAATTTATGTTCCCTTTGCATATAGAAGATACGAATATTTTCATTTTTTAGAATGAAAAAGAGAATCAGTAATAAAAACATTTTTTTTTGCTGCCATTCCCAATGGAAACTAGAAGTATTCATATTATACTCATTCTTATAGCAGCTTTGAAAGGCAGATAGGAATGCATGTCTCCTTTTATCTTAGGTTAGAAATAAGATATGTAGTGGTATAGAACTGTTTACATACAAACCTCTTCTAAGCATGTTGATGCTTTAGGGAACTTTCAAAAATCAGATTTCTGACCAACATATTGACTTTTTCCCCATTGAATTGGGAGAGTCAGGGACAGGGACCTCGACATTAAAGGCATCAAAAACTAGTTGAAGCTTACAACACCTGACACTGCTGGAGGAGATTATTCTAATTAATTCCATCATAAAAATAAGAACTTATGTCAAATAATGCCTTTGAAAAAGCTGAGATTATGTTTCTACTTTCATTGACATGATTTATAAATTTGTTGAATACATAGATTGGTTAAAATACTGATTAGTGAATTACTTCTGACATTGAGTTAAATGTTTCCTTTTAGACTATAAGTTCATTTAAGGCCTAAGTTCCTTCGCTTCATGAAAGCAAGGCAAGGCCCTCAGGTTAGCCCACACCTGCCACGTGGTGAGTATTCAGTAAGACATGGCTGAACAGAAAAACCCTTTTGCACTAGTTAATCCTGGGTGTACTCCAAGGATGTTTTCTAAGTTACAGATAATATTGTTAATTCTTTGTACACTATTAATTGAACTTTATTTTGCAATTTTGCAATATTGAAATGGACCATACAATGAGACATACAGCCAATGAAAACAAGACCTTTCTTTTTCTTGGAGACTTTTAAATCAATACAGCTAAACAAGCACAAACCTGAACTGAAATCAGTGTCTTGTGTAAGTGAGTCTATAGAATGCACACCATGGGTGTCGATTCAGTGGATCTGAGAGAGGCACAACTCTGGGTACTGTGCAATCAGCAAACACACACTCATACACACACACACACACACACACACACACACAAAGATTCCTCATGTGATCCTATGGCCATCCTGACCAAAAACTTTTGCCTTTGGTTTACTTTGAAAATGTTCTTTCTTTCTTTCATGCTTGCTCTTAACTTTATAGAAGCACGTTGAGAGCGTCAAAGGAAACATAAGAAATAACTGAGTCCTGATATTCCTCTGGTTTTACCTTTTATATTATTCTTCTTTCCCTCATTTTACAACAAGACCTAACGCCTCAGACATTATGGAATTTTGTTCTGTGGTGATTTTTCTTATATAAATGTGACTTCTACATGAGGCAGCTGAATGGAGGCACATTTCAAGGTATTTAAATAAACATTTTTAAAGACACTTTGGTAAAAATGTATTCATTGATGCCTGGAGTTCTTTTTGTAAGGCAAGAAAAGCTGATGTCAAGAAAGGGAGAAATAAAGGGGCATTTACATTAAAAATAGAAAAAAATATGTATTCAGTTTTATATGCACATACACACAAAGCCTCAAAAACAACTTACAAGGAAAAAAATTGGTTGGTAAAGCAACTCACTATGGCCAATAAAACACCATTTTAATTTCTCCCTCAGCCCTGAACCCTGGCAGTGAATCTGTGTTATACATTAGGAGAAAAAGGGGTCAAAAAATAAGTGCTTGGGTTCTAGATTTGTTTTGGAGACAAATTCATCAGAAACATTTATAACTTCACACTGTGAGTCTCCTGTGAAACAAAAGCAGAAGACAGTCTGGGGATTCCAGGCAGGGAGTACAGAGCTACTTTTATATCTGACTGAAGAACAGAAGCACGTCTTATCCTGGTAACGTAATTCTCTACAGAGGAACAAACATACAGGCCCAGGAAGGACACACAAGGAGCACACAGATGGGGCAGGGACCCCCAGGCAGTCAAGCTGAGTAGCTGAATCAACCCTCGAGTCTAGGGGTGCTGCAGACCACCGTCAGAACCCCTTCACACCCAAAAGTGCAAGAGGAAAGGGCCCTCCAAAGAAAGATCCATTTTTATCAGCGTGATTTCTGACCGTCAGATGCATACTTTCTCACTCAGCGCCGAAAAACTCCTTTTACTAAGAGAAACCCAAAACAGTTTGTGAAACACCATCATACAGTAACAAGTTAGATGATAAGAATTTTGTCATATTTACTCTGCAATAAAGAGGCAGAGAAAGACTAGAAGACCTGCATCAGTTAACATAAAACCAAAATTCAAGTTGCTTGAATCGCATCTCCTAGAACCTACACTAGACACCATGTGTTACTAGCATATTTGTGACTCTCTCTTATGACTTACACATTTTCATATGTGGCAGTTCAAGTCACCCACTTAAATATTCAGAAATTACCAAATCTCCATACAGCTCTTGCCATGCTTCCCAGGGTCCCCTTCCCTGGATCTCTACGAAGTGCACAAAGGCCCAAAGGAAAGTGCAGAAGGAAGGGAGGCAGCTCTTCTCCTGGACAGGATGGTGACCACGTACACACCAGCATTAAAAACCCACACTTCCATTTGTAAATGCTGTTTCTGCCAGCATTACTTTTATAAGTGCAGAGCTACTTCATGAATTTAAGGTTTTCCCTACAGATCTGTACTGAGGGGAATGTAAGCATCTATGTTTGCGTGAAAATTAATTAGACAAACAATTGAACTGAAGGCCAGGCTGCACAGGAGATAACCCTCTCACCTATTCCAGCAGACAGGTTAATAACTTGGCCTTGCCTGACTTCCTAATTTTCTGAGACTCATTTTTTAAATAGCAGATAGATTGTATCTAGCCAATCCAGTTTTGGGCTTAGTTTCTAAAACATATTGTGTATAGCCTGGAGCAATGCTGAAATGTCAGGATTTTGTGAGTAAGGTCGAATTGTAAACAATTGAATTAAAACCTCCAAAAGTTTAATTCAAAACGTGTGCACTTTCTGGGAACTGTATTCATTTTATGGTTAAGTTCAGTCTCGTATCTGCTTTACCGGTTTGGAAGATAAATACAAACTAGATCTAACAATGCCTGATAAACTCCCAAGTTTTCACATATTACCTAGGAATGTTTCTTTTTCTCCTTTTTTTTTTCTTCTGCTTGTTTTTAAATCCACGTATTTTGTCAGTACCATCATACCATATTGCTGGGTCAAGTTGGACTAAAGGAGGAAACCCTATACCTGAAAAAAGAAAGTACAGCAGGGAGAGGAAATGAACGTCAGGCCGAGAGAGTAGCTGCGTGGGAGATGGAGCTGGAAGGTTGCTGAGGACCCTGGACTGATTCATTCAACCCGCAGTCCTCCCTCCTTCCACATCTGGAAAAGCCCCAAACTGCTTTTCCCAGATTCCCTTGCAGCTAGGGTTCTCAATGTAAATTAGGCCCATCAATTACACGCCGTCCTGAGATCTGGGAAAGTGGAAACGAGGTCTCCTTTCTGTTGCTTGTGTGGCAGTGGCTGTTTTCAGTCCTGAGTGTGCAAATGTTCAGGTGTCCCAACAGCAGCAGTGAAGTACCTGTTATGAGTTTTGGAGATGCTGTGAGGCAGCTGTGATAGTACAGATGGGGCTCTGGCTCCAGCCTGGTTCCGGACAAACAGTGACCTCTCCCTTATGGGGACAAGAGTGTCATCGTGGGATTATGTCCAAGAAGCTCAGCCCAAATAGTTTTCAGCCCTTCCAACAACTTAAATCCCATCTTAACAATCTTCCTCACATTGTTTCTGTTTCTGGTACTGAACCCTGACTGATAAAGGGAGTGAGGGCCAGATGCTCTCAACGGAATTTTCTGTTCTTAGAACCAAGGAACTCTTCCTGGCCCAACACCCAGAGTGTTGTGATGCCAGGTTAGAACCACATCTATGGTCCAAAGTCAGTCTATGTACTAAATCCAAATCAAAACAGAATTAAAGGAAAAAAGAAAGCCAATGGCCAAAACAGAGGTTTCAGGGAAAAGGGAAGCAGGAAAGCTAATTCATGCAGAAACATAACAGGCAATGGTCCAAAGGAATTTTTCAGCCCCCAGATTCATCTCTCTCCCTTCTGTACTTACTTTTTTCAGGTACAGAGTTTCCTCCAGCCAGCATTTCTGCGGTCTTTTTTGCAGGGTATGTGGCAACACTTTGGTGTGGCAGAGCTTGGGCCACTAAAGGAATGTGTGGTAGTAAATACAGAGCTTGAATTTGAAGAGCCTCATTCACACACCACAGTAACGAGCTCTGAGTTTGTGTTACGGGCAAAGCTGAGCATTGATGGTTTCAGAGCACTGGGGTCTATTTATTGTTTTGGAAAGACAACTTTCAAGCAAAGTTCAAAACGTATTAGAAACAATAACACCTAGCAACAGAAAGACAACTTAGGAGGCTACTGAACTATTACAGGGCAGACATGATGGTGGCATGAACGGAAATGAGGACTGAAAAGACGTTATCAGGTAAAAAAGACATTATCAGGTAAAGAAAAAAGACGTTATCAGGTAAATTTGATAAAACAGTGAGTGAGGGACTGGAGGTACACGACAGGAAAGGATGCACTTTCTAATCTGCACAAATGGATAAGTTGTGATGCATTTTATAAAGACATAGAACAGGCATGGAATTCATGGGAATAAAGAACAAGGTAGGACTCAGCAAGGTAGAAAGTCAGGATTACATGATTCTGCGGCGGGTCTTGTTCCTGATGAGTTGTGTGACCCTGAATAAATACCTTAATCTTCAAGGCCCTCTTGTTTGTATAATGGAGGTAAGAACATCTGTCCTCCAGCACACATGAAATTCATATGCGAAGAAAAGGAGCTAATGTGACAGGGACCTGAAGATTAAGTTGTTTTTTCTGATTGTGATTTTTAACTCATTTGGAAAAACTAGAAATGTTTGTAAAAAGTCCCCAACCTTGAAAAATTAAATTTCATTTCCTTCATCTAGCTCAGTTTAAAGTTTGATCCAAAATTGTTTTTAACCTCAGACCAGGAAGACTGGGCTCCTTTTGTATGAAAAAGAATAATGGAGCCAATTATTTTATTTAGAAAGACTAGTGAGTAAAGTGGACATGAGTCAGAGATGTCCATGGAAATAGGGACAATTACCACGGAATAATGCACTTCGGTTTATCGTGCACTGCCTTGTGTAACATCAGTCAAAGCTTTCCAGAAGCAGTTAGAAACACACAGTGAACTGCAACTTCACTATTAAGTCTATGTCCACAAGTAAGCAGCAGGCACACATGGGAACCCAGTCTCATTTTTCAGCCATTCTGACAAGCAAAAGGCAATGAACATAAGCCATTTTATGTGTTACAAAATTTGCACCATGTTTTTGTACTTCACTCCTTTGTTTTCGAAGAGAAAGAGTCAATATGTTCTTTACCAAGAACAAAACAAAACAAAAATTTGTAAGTCAGCACCTGAGTTAACATGTTTGACACAGAAACAAAAGTATATAAAAAAACAACCTTGCTTTAGGTACATCAGAGTTGTAACTTTAAGAAAATAAGTAGCAGGAACTGGTCCCTGATAAAACCTGTCAAATAACCTTACTAATTAGAGAAATTACACAGACCGCTTTGTGTACTCTCAAACAACTTTTGTGTTATATATAACTAAAACAGGACGTGCATGATATATTATGCTTGGTCAACTTGTGTTGAGACAATAAAACTTTTTTTCACATAGTAGATCTTAAGTCAATCTCTTATTTATACCTTGTCCTTATAGGCATCTACTCAGGTCAGGGCAGCTTTCTGGATAGGTAGACATATGCTGTTGTTATAAATGCAAATAAATATTCAATACTTATAGTAAATAAAGTCCAGTATAATAACTAGGATAGAATACTTATTATCATTTAAAATCAACGTATGGAACAGGTAAGGCCACATCCAGGGTTCTTAGAATCCCAGAGTCAGAAATCTTTATAGACAGGGCAGACAGATGAGTGATGTAACTCATCCATGGAGTTTGGCTGTATATCTCAAACTTAAGGATTTCACATGTGGTTTACAGAAGCATATATAATTACCTTATATAAAGAGTTAATGTAATATAATTAAAGATTCTTTTTCTTTATTATTACCTGGCTTAGTCACAAGGAAAAATTTGCTTCAAACGTCTTCATTTCAGCTTCCCCATCTGTGAGATGGGAAAAGTAACGTAACAATGAGCCTCTTGAAAGAAGAAATAAAAATGGACTGACTTGGCTTGGCACAGTTCCCTTGGATAGGCTGGTGATGAACAACATATGGTGGTCTTAGGCCAGATTGAATGAAATGTTTACTTCTTTTTCTAGTGTCAGGAATTAGCATGAAGCTAACTAGAGTGTTTGTAGCAGGAAGAGTTTCCATGTAACAGGAAGGAGCTGGCTTTGTAGGGACCCATCTTCAGATCCAAACCTACCTAAGAGTTGTAATTTATCTTCTGATGCACACTGATTCTTAACCCTGCACTTAGGGCTTCTTAAAAGACATACCCCAGGGCTTCCCTGATGGCGCAGTGGTTGAGAGTCCGCCTGCTGATGCAGGGGACACGGGTTCGTGCCCCGGTCCGGGAAGATCCCACGTGCCGCGGAGCGGCTGGGCCCGTGAGCCATGGCCGCTGAGCCTGCACGTCCGGAGCCTGTGCTCCACAACGGAAGAGGCCACAACAGTGAGAGGCCCGCGTACCACAAAAAAAAAAAAAAAAAAAGTAAACGAAATTCAGCACTTTAATTTTCACTTGATAAATGGTTTACACAGGGTCATGGAATGCCCCTTCTCGTCCCTCCTTACCACCATCTCCTTCATATCTCCAACTCTCAGTGTCTACAGGGAACTTGAACTCCCACAGCTGGACCAGTGTCACCTAAGGGGTCTTCTAACACCCTGTCTTTACTCCCTCTCCTATCCTACCTTTGACTTACTCATTTATTTGTTTTCTTCCCTAGATTCTTGAGGATAGGGACTGTCTTTTTTTCAGTCCTGTATATTTATTGCATAGTGCAGGGCTTCACACAAAGCCAACTATCAATACAGAGTAGTTAAATGAATAAATGAAGACACGTTGTAAGCTGGGTGATAACTGTGATTCAGATAGCTCTGAATCACTCCATTTCCCCCAAGACTTACCCCTATTTTGTTCCATGACAACAGACAGCTCTGGAGTCCCAAACTGAAACTCAACAATGGACAGCCCTGGATGTCAAACAATTCATTCATCAGGCCTTTCAACGACCACAGTGATGAATTAGTAGGGTAGTTACTCTAGGTTAAGCAACATCATATTAAATGATGTGACTATCAGATATTTCAATGAACAAAATACACTCTATGAAGTAGCACAGAACTCTGGATTCCTGTTCTGCCACTTTTCTACTCTTCCTGCGTCTTCATTTCTCTGTAGGTGTCATTAGCACAGCAGTACTTGCTTTCAGGGTTACCAGGACACTTTGAGATACACATCTAAACTCGTCAGCATAGAACAGGCATTAAAAATACTCTTATTATGTTATTGGTAATTGTGTTTTGAGATATAAATGTATCTGAGCTATAAATGAACTCTATCCTATTTGAGTAAGAAGACTGAGTGAGAAGATTGCTGCACAGAAATAGCTTGGATTCTTCAGGACCACTCTGACATGCTCCACTTATTTCCAGGTACATTTTTTTATTCTGAGGCCCAAACAAGCTGACTTGACAAATATCACGTCAATGTGTCCTGCCTGGTCCCTTGCTATAAAACATGACGACACTCCCACAAAAACCAACACAAGGAAGACAACTTTGCTGTCTGTATCACTTCAGCCTGCTAAGAGTGGAGAGAAAGCAGGCAGGTCAACTCCACACTTGTCTATCTGGGTACACACAAAAATGACCATTGGGTCTCAGAAAATTAAATCAGTGTATTGGAAAATCAGTACGTTCTAAATACTACACAGACAGTAGAATTAAACAACTATTGAGAATTAAACATTTTTTTGAGGAGCTCACAACTTAATTTATATCTAAATGAAACAGAAAGACATGACACGTTTTGAAAAAGAACAGCTCTGAATATGATCTGGTGACTTGCTCTGGAGAGGAAAAGATCTCTTCCTCTGAGGAGCATTTTTAGATCAATCATTACTATTGTGAATAACCATGTTTTGACATTGTTCAGTAGCTATACAATTAAAGTTAATGCATTACTTTAAGCTGCACGGCGAATGTAACCTTTCTTTGTGATGTGATGTTTGAGGCACCAGTCTCCGCCCCTTTGCATTCTTCAGTTCAATCTGTTTCCATAAAAACCATTGGCGTATATTTTTAATGATTTACTTCCTTACAAAAATCAAAGCTCTTGAAAGGCACAAGGTCTTTTATGCCATTTCCCTCCTTTGCTTTTTATAGTTATTCTAATAAAAATTTAGATTTCATTCACTATTGCCTTTGGCAGTACTTAGTAAAGGCTTTGTAATAGCAATTAAACGTAATAACTGATAAACGATCAAATAAGAAAGAATCCAAGGGAGGAAGAAAATGAGGTTAAAAAAATCTTGCAAACTCTATCTGCCCTGACTTATTTATTTTCAGAATGTATAAAGGTCATCAAACAATGAGAAGCTGGCCCACTTGCTCAGAGACTGAAAGAAATAAGGGTGAACCTATTGAAAATAAGTCAATATGTTTAATGAGAAATTTAATATACTCAGACTCCTCTTTTTACTTACCATTTATTTGGTTCCTAAGAGAGATTATGTTTGTAGGGCAATACCAGTCCATTTGCTGTAGGCAGATATATGATTTCCTTCAGCCTGCTAAGACTAAAAATCGACTAAGGGGATAACTGGAAAGCAAGAGAGTAAGGAAGATGACTCTGGTAAACCGTAATCGGTAAATGTGTTTTCTTAATAAGGACGCATTTACATTTCATTGTGTCACGCACTGGGGAAGCTCTCTGCAATATTTTAAATTCTTACCAAAGGGGAGCCTTATTCCAACGGAATGTAGCTTTTATAATCACGATTTCAGTTTCCAAAACTTTATGTATTTTTGTCGTAGAAACCATCTCAGAATTGTTTGATCTTTCAGACTAGTTCTTCCATATTTTAAGGCATAGGCATTTCTAGTAAGAGGGATTTAATATGAGATATTGTACTGAACAGAATTTTATAAACAAAAAATAATTTCGCTTTCTCTCAGTTCGTGCTGTCTGCTCAAGCTGTTTATCCATTCTACAAATTTTATTCCGTTCCTATTCTGTTCAAAACACCAGGGATATAGAGGTAAACAGGACAGATCTTCCCTTTTCATCTTATATCCTAGTGTAGAAAACAGAAAATAAACCAACATGCATTCATATTTATGTAACTATTTTCAGATTAGGATGAACCTATTAAAAAGAAAAAAGAAAATCAGAATTGGTGTAGAGAGGGAATGGGTGAGGCACAGTTGGATGAAAATCAGGAGTAGCTCCAGTCAAAGTTGCTATGGTAGATGTGCCAAGTCTTGAAGGAAGAAGCTAGCCATGCAAGGATCTAGGAAAAGAAGCTTTTCGGCATATAATCTAGATCTATTAGGAATACACATATACTCCCTGTTCCTATCTCCTTCATTTGCATAATAAACATCATCTCCATATTACTAATTTATGAAGCAGATTCCTTTTTCCCTCAGTTTTATTTGCTACCATTCTTGCATAAAGATAGTTGACTTGGATCAAATATTATGGTCATTGATCAAAAGGATGTATTTCTTCACTCCAATTTAATGATTAAATATTATATATTACATTCAATACACCATACTCTAATCAATTCAAACAACACCATTGCTGAAAGTTATGCATAGAAGGCAAATAATTTAAAACATTTTGTTAATTTTTTTTTTTTTTTTTTGCGGTACGCGGGCCTCTCAGTCGTGGCCTCTCCCCTTGCGGGGTACAGGCTCCAGATGCGCAGGCTCAGCGGCCATGGCCCACAGGCCCAGCCGTTCTGTGGCATGTGGGATCTTCCCGGACCGGGGCACGAACCCGTGTCCCCTGCATCGGCAGGCGGACTCTCAACCACTGCGCCACCAGGGAAGCCCCATTTTGTTAATTTTGAATACAAAATACTTCAACCTACTAGACTTGGATAATATGGCTATTTCCAGTAGCAAATGATATCAACATTACAAATTTTGGCATAGACTAAGGAAAAAGATGTTATATCCATCTGTCTATAGCAAAAGCTCTACCTGACTTTCTTTTATGTTTTCATCTAATTTTGCTCTTTTGTGATGTTATCTTTGAAATGGTAGAATCACTCGTAATTAATTAAAGTTACATAAATTCTAGGCATGCATTCATTTTCTGTTTGATATCCAGTCATTGTTCACTAAATCATAAAGAATGGGATCCCAGATGAAGAAGTCTCAAGTTCAGGGGCTGATTTCATCTATATTACACAAATGTCCAAGTGGGCTGGTTTAATATAAACCAAAGAAAATACTAGTAAAGTCTATGAGCAACAAGAACAACAAAAAAGCTGATGATGGTATGGCTTTTCAATTAAAACATACAAAAAGAAGTAAAAATAAAAGTGCATCATTTTAATTTCTGATTTTTCATAAGCTCAATAACTATGGAACTTTAACCTTCAACACAACTGTTCTATTTTGAAAATAAGGTTATGACGTAATTAAACATGAATCATTTTAGCAGCCTGTTTCATTAATAAATACTTATCAGGCTATGTAAGGAGGTACATAGTCGTCCAGCAGCTGAAAATTTGATTTCTAAAATGTGTATTATTAAATTATATTATTCCTAGAAAGAGTTTATAGCAAGTTGGAAAAATCTTGGGATTTAAAATTAGACAGAAATCACAAATTCTGATTTGCCACCGGGGTGAATTCCTTCACCTTTTTGAGATACACTATTTTCACTTATATTATGCCAAAAACACTATCAACTTCTCATAATGGGTGTGGTATATAAATAACCTGGAAATTAGAAGTTCTGAGTCCTTATGATTTGGAGTGAATTACTTAAACTCTTAACAGCATCTCCGTTTCACTATGTATTTGAATAATTAAATTGTATTGTGTACATTTCAGCAATGTTCCCCAACCTTTTTGGCACCTGGGACCGGTTCCATGGAAGGCAATTTTTCCACAGACCAGGCGGTGGGATGGTTTTGGGATGATTCAAGGGCATTGATTGATTATGGTCTCTGTGCAGTCAAACCTCTCTGCTAATCATAACCTGTGTCTGCAGCCGCTCCCCAGCGCTAGCATCACCGCCTCAGCTCCACCTCAGATCATCCGGCATAAGATTCTCATAAGGAGGGCGCAACCTCGATCCTTCTCACGCACACTTCACAGCAGGGTCCGTGCTCCTATGAGAATCTAATGCAGCTGCTGATCTGACAGGTGGCAGAGCTCAAGCGGTAATGCAAGCGATGGGGAGCGGCTCTAAATACAGATGAAGCTTCGCTTGCTTGCCCTCCGCTCACCTCCTGCTATGCGGTCTGGTTCCTAACAGGCCATCGACTGGTGCTGGTCTGTGGCCCGGAGGTTGGGGACTCCGGCATTTCAGAATGGTTGTGAGCTATAATGACACAATGGACATAAAGACTGCTTGAAAATTATAAAGCTTTATAAATATATGTCTTATTACAAATAATTATATACATATAAACATACTTCTCCTTGAAAGCTTTATCTAGTATCTTCAGTCTTTTCTAGAGCAGCAAGTACCTCATCCCAGACCATGTACACAGAAGCCTGGGAAATGTGCCCTGAGTTGATGCATACATGATTGAAAGTGGCAAATCACCTCATCTAACACATAGAGTGACACTTTGTTCTTCTTTTCTACCTAACCATAGTCTATTTATAGCCTTAAAGAACCATCACTGATTAGAGGAAAGTAATTTTTTCTGGAGTCATTGATGATTACCTAAAATGGCATTTTTTGATCTCCCTATTTTGACTTCCATAGATTTTTTTTAAACTCCATTCCTCATAAAATCTTTCACCTTCTTATTTCTATTTCTTATGATGTCTTTTGCTCTCATTTTGAATTTAACGTTGAACTCTGATTTGATTCAAACAATTGCTTAAGGGTATAGTCAGTGTAAGGTATTTTTTTGTTTTGTTCTTAACATGTAAACTTGTGTTACAATAAATTTCAAAGGTTTCTTCCCTGCCTGTCATACAAAGGGCTCCCTCCCCCCATAGGTTAAAACTATGAAGATGGTTGCTTAATAAGTATCTCTCAAACCCTTCAATGTTCTTACTCAAGGGATTTTAGCCTAAGTAAGCACTTTCTGAATTTAAAAAGCAGATAATTTGAACTGCATTATAGATTAAAAAAAGTGCTATTGTTTTCAATTAGGTCAGTTATTGAGGCTGCAATGGTGATACTGGCCATATTTATATGTCAGTCAATGCAGAGCAGAGAGTAATCTAACAGACACATGTAATCAAGAGATTATAAAGAAAAGGCCCTATTTGTTTTTATGTCACACACTGTAATGTATTATTATCTCCTTTACAATCTTTCTGTTTAACCAAATGTGTCAACTCAAATAATGACTTTTTCCCCCAACCTGAAAGACAGGAGAGCAGCCCTCTGGTTTTAGACTGCTTGGACTGTTGGAATCTCAGCTTCACCAGTCGTTACCTAAGTCACTTTCAGCAGGTTTTACATTTCTCTGTAGCTCAGTTTCTTTATCCACAACATAGGGATAATGATCACGCCCACCTCATCGGATCCTTGTAGCATTACAAACGGGAATGTGTGTGAAATGCTTAGAAACGCTCCTGGCAAACAACCATCATCCATATCTTCCTCATCCTCCTTTTTCTCCCCCCCACCCCATCATCATTAGATGGGGTATGATTTGTACAGAAAAGCCTCAAATGCTCCGGGTGACAGCAGTGAGTAATAGTTAAATCCTGGGCATATAAAATGGAAAGGCAGGACAAAACTGCTACCACTCAAAGAATGAATGCATTTGTGGTAGAGGCTGGTCAAATGCTCTCAATTTCCTTATTCTGGTCATATAGGAAGCCCTTATTTCCCATCATTCTGACAGATACACTGGGATGTGTCATTGGTTCCAGCCAACGGCATCAGGGTAGTGATGCTTAGCACTTCCAAACCTAAACTGATATCTACATAGTCACCCATTCATACTCCACCCCTTAACTGATAAACTCAATACCAGGAAGCCTGTGTTTAAGACAGCAGCCCTGGGAGATGGGAGGAGCAGAAATCTCTGCATTCACTGTCTGAGGATCAAATGTCCTGTATCAGACTGAGCCATGAGTGAAAACAAACCTTTATTATGTTAAGCCTATGAAATTTCTGAGAGTTCGTTAAAGCTTCTATTCTTAATTTTCCATACTGATTACTAGGCTAATATCACTCAGCCCCAAATCCATTCTCCTGTATTCTACACCAAGATGCTGGAGCTGGGAGCCTTCAAACCAGATATCTCCTTTGACATTTACTTCTTGGTCAGGTTCTGCCAACGCTAGTGCTAAAAGAAACCATTAGACAAGAGGAGAGAGAGGACTCTGTTTCTGTTAGCGTTATCCCACAAGACTTAAGTCGGCAGTGGAAGGTGGGTCCAGTTTCTAAGCTTTTTTCACACGCCCTGAACTACCTTTACTGCACCAGCCCCTTCCCCCCACTTGAATATATAAGGATTGAGAAGTGCATCCCCTTCAGGAGTCTGGGTCCTAGATCTTCAGGGTCCTTCCTCTGAGCTCCAACGTTCCTTCATCAGCTGAGAAGCATCCCTCCTCAGAGTTGGGGTGCAGTTCTGAGGGGTCCCTCCGTCAACCTTTTAGGTTTGAGTAGCTCTAGTCTCCTCCCTGTGTGACTCCTCTGTATGGGTGGTTGCTACTTCTTGAAGTTACCAAACTTGTGTACCTTTCTGACATTTTCAATCTTCCAATAGCAGATTAAATAATTTTTCACATTGTATATTGTTAAAATTGCCTATTTCTGTTTTCTTGACTGTACCCCAACTTTTATAACTACCCGAATACAGAAATCAGTTAGCCAAAGTCTGTGCTACCATAAGAAAAGTCTAAAATATGTGGCATTTGTTTAATGTTTAAGCAACGGGGAGGGAGGAAACTGATTACAAAGGTAGAAAGCTATTTATCTGCATGATGTTTGGGCAAAACTATTGGCAAAGTCTCTATTTGAATTAACTCCAGAGGCAGACCCTGGGCCTGCTGGGCTGGCAACACTCAAAACAGATTGAAAAACAGAACTTAATAATGTATGTTAAGTACCATCAGCTACATTCAGCAAAGGTGTTACAGGAGAAATGTGAGCTCAGGAACTAAGCGGTTTGTGTGAAAGCAGATCTGACCAGGAATACAGAGAATCCGAAAGTTTCAAGGTTTGTTGGACCCAATGCCTGATTTCTTCTGAACCCCAACTGGTAGACCTGCCATTGAAGTGAGTGTTGAGTAACAAAGGTCCAATGAAAAGTTACATTTGAATAAAGTGACTCAAGGCTAATATGATTTTCAGAGCTGACACCGAGTGGACCCTCTCAGTTGAACAAAGCATCTCTGGACAAAGAGGTTAAGGATGTGGTCCTCCTGCCTGTTCTTCAAGATATGATCATGCTGAGATAGAGACATGGAGAACTGGAAATCAAGGGCAACCAAGATAGAACTCTGCTAGGCACATGGACTACCGGAAAGCAAAGAGATCAGAGCCCTAGCAGATTGCAGAGGATCGTCGTACTGAAATACCGTGATTCCAGCAGTATGAGCCTTGAAATTCCTAAGACTTAAAACAACTCTTGGTTCCATAATTTTCCCCAAACAGGAAAATAAAATATTTTAAGGCTATACAAGTTTCATTAGGCACTTTGAATGTGGACAAGGAGAATAACAGAAAAGGAAGAACTTCCCAGAGGGCGTATCCAGAGGCTAGAGGAAAGCACGGACAAGGGAGATCTCCCAGGGAGCAGGGTCAAAGCCAATTCAAGGATCCTCCCTGACCTAGAGGTCAGGGAGACTTGACAGTGTCTGTCCAGCAGGAATACACCACTGACTTCCATGTACATTTAGTTCTTTCTCTTTCCAAATGTGAGTGTTCATTGTGGTTTCCCTTTTCCTACTCCTCTCCTTCATATTGGGTATATATGTATGTTGGGAGCTGGTTGCAAAATATAAATCGTTTATTTATAGGTGACTGACCATCATCATCATTAGATGAGGACAATGAATAACCAGAGACCATGAATTTGAACTGAATCCAGTGACTGAAAGAATGTTTAGTTATCTCTCTTGGAAAATAATAGCCCTTCTTAATGAAAGAGTGGAAACGTGACATGAATGTTTGGCGACCCCAAGAGTGGACTTTGGCAGAGATGTCCTTATCTGCTTTTCCTGCCCACATGGCTTCCTGATATTCACCGGCCTCCCTTGCAGTTCAGATGGGGCTATGAGACTAGGTTGTAGCAAACGGAAGGATGTCTACACACTTCAGGTTGCTCCATAATAGCTCATGCACAATGGACAGCATAGCCTTTTCCTTTCCTCAGTGACCTAAGAGGCCATGTACTTAAGAAGGCAGCATAAAAAGAGGGATGGAGTTTTTGAATAATCAGTGAACCTTTGACAGTGAACCTCCAAGGAGAGCTGCCCTAGACACATGAGCTATGACATAAGAAATATTTTATTTTGCTGAGATTTGGGGGTTAGGTTACAGTGACTGAAGACTGTTGCCCTAATACAGCATGCCTTACCTTCAGAAGCCAGGCTTCTAGTAATCCTAGAAGTGACATTTACTAGCTAAGTGACACTGGGAAAGTCACTTAATTTCTCTGGGCCACTACACATTTGTAAAATGAAGCTAATATTAGGTTACCCAAAATTATAAGAGAAAGTCAGGCCAAATGTTGGCTCAAGATTTTTTTTAATGGTTTTGATCTGTGGTTCTATGAAATTGTAATTAAGCACTAAAGCCACTCTAATGAGATCACAGAAGTAATATTTTTATTTAAAAAATTTTAGTTATTGCATGGTACCTACAAAATCCAGCTTTATGTATAAATATTGTGCAACATGTGTATTTAAATGGTGTTAACTCATGCCAAGCAGTTTTATTGAAAACGGTAATTTACAAAAGAGCATATGACTGAGATGAAACACTGCAGATAATAATTTCAAAGAATCTATTCCCTAGAACTTTGTCCAATCACATTGCATACTTTCTTCATACCCTCAGCCCTCTCCGTACAGTCTAAGATGATGGAATTAAACAGAATTCCCATTTCTATGTTTTATCAATTGAAAGCCTATTCCTTTCCATGGTTTCTCTTGAAATTCACTCTATAATGTTTGCTCAGGACCATTGTCTTTATGTAAAATGATAGAAATTATCAAATAACTCAAAAGTAAAAAAATAAACCTAAAACCTTTGCTTATATTTAATTATATGCTCATCAACTAATAAATCAGGCTAATGAAAGTACGTGTTCTTATAAAATGGTAAAATAGCAATTAAAATACAACTAACATGTCAATTTAAAACTTAGAGATTGAATGGAATTTTCCTTCCTTAAATCAAAATGAAGTATGTTGCAGCCAAAATCTAAACAAAGAACTTATAAAACTCCTTTTGCTAATGAGTTCTCTTTTCCTAATCACTGGGAAATAAAAGCTAGCTAAAGCCGAACATGTAAACTTAACGCAGAAAACAAAACAAGAAAGAGTATATTATTGATCTGGTCTTCAAATCATTTTAGCAATTCACGATTTTATATCAAAATTATAATTTTTTGAATCCTATATATTCTAAAAAATGCCTTTAAAAAGGATTCAATATAGGAAAATACAGAAGGTAGGATTCTGATTTTTCATTATTTTTGGATAACAGTACTCGTTTTCCTCCAGTGATTCCATTACCGAAGTGTAGAATGCAAGGTATAAACTTTAAATGTCTCTGTAAGGTCCCTGACATAATGGACGGGCGATGTCCAAAGAAACAGAAAGAAAAAAAAAAATTGTTAACCTGAATTAAACTCTAGATTCTATGAAATTAAGATGTTTTCATTACTACCCGTTGATTAAGCGACGTCTATATGAGCAATATAATACATTGCAAAGCAGAGAACTATTGAGGAAGCCCTCCCCGGCCCCCTCCCCATTCCCTCCGCACCCATTCACACAAGCCATTGGAGGTACCACGGCTGCACTCACCAGTGTGGAGGTTTGCGTGGCGTCAGCCCATTCCTCTGAGCCCTCGGGGGTCCGCGTGTTGTTAGGGATCCTGCGAGGGTTACGCGCTATCGCTTCACACCAGCCCAGCATTTTCTCCTTCCTCTTATCCCTTTTCAATTTCTGAAATTCTGAAAATAATTTACATTCCCTGAAACAGGTCACTTGTTTTAGATGTCTGTTTTTGGAAAATGTACATCATTGAAATGAAATAAGCAATTTAATGTAATACCAGTGGAGGCACTTTATTTTAGCCAGGTGTTATAGGGAGGAAAAGAAGAATACGCTGACCATTAATAACCTCAGAACCACAGGCAATGAAAACAGTACACGTCTACTCAAAGAGCCTAACGTTTTACACCTCAATTCGTGACACTTTTAGATGGTGGGAATTCCTTGCATCAGGTTCTAAGTTATTTTCAAAGATCAGTTTCTAACAAGAAGTTCTTACCTTGAGAGCTAAGAACAGACTCAGTTCCTGATATATCTACATATTTTAATATCTAAAATTTGGCATAGCTTTTCAGCTGAGTCCTACAGATGCAGAATGAATTGAACACAGGCCAGTGATGAACATTACTCATTCTGGCAGTGGCGTGATTATCTCTCTCATAAAATTCTGCCAACTAAAGAAGAAGAAATTTTAGGGCAAGCATGGTAAAATTAGTATATGACACCCATCACCAATCTATTAAAATAATAATTTAAAAAATATCCTTACTATATCATGAATAAAAATATTCCACAACTCTTTCTAGCTTTCCAGAACTTCCCATTTAAGGATTTTTTTTGTTTGCCTGTGAAAAAGTTATAGCAACAATAACTTTTAATGTAATGAAGAAAACATTGTTTCCTTGTAAAGTTTTACAGCCTAGTTTTTCCACTCCACTACGCTCAGTAATTAGAAATAGTTCATTGCAGATCTTTAGTTAAATGCATTACACTGTCAATTAAATATAAAAAATAATGTCGAGTAATTATTTTTCACAGTATCCAAAGCAATTAGCAATCTGGTGGTTTATAACATTTCAGAGGTTCAAAATAGCACATTTCATAGGACTAATAAAAGTAACATTAAGAAAGGTTGCATTAACAGATTGATGAGTTATTACTGTAAATGACAAAATACTCAAGTGAAATGGATCTTAACAATGTAAATAGGAAATTATTTTTAAAAAACTTTCATAAAAATTAAGTCTAAGATACTCAATGGAATGGCCTTTTAAATAAGACTGGCAATCTTATATGAGTGAATCATTCATCTGAGGTGCAGGAAAATGGGGAGGGGAGCTTCAAAACAATTGTGTGAATGAGCAACAAATTATTAATGCTTGCCCTTTCAAACACATTGCTTGAGATTTTATTTGAAAACTCTGATCTGTGTAATGCAAAATCTGCATATCCAACTAATTTGCATTCCACAGAAAGTAAATATTTCCACATTCCTGGTACACAGTATCTTGGTTAGTCATCAGTTTTTAACTACATTTCTTCAAGTGTACTAACAGTAAATGTAAATGAGTATCTTTATTCAAAAGCAGGGAGTGAAATGATACATAACGACCAAAACAGTTTAATCAAGTACAAACAAATGTTCTACTTGTAAGTCATTTGGCAATTAAAAAAAAAATTTAACTCCATAATTAAATATATCACTTTAGTGCTTATAATAAAATGTTGAATTCATGCATGAATAAAAAGCATAATAAAGTGGCCCACAAAAATTATATCATCAGTACCCATTCTGGGATATGTTTTTAAAAGCAGTCGACTTCTTATTTCCTATTCAGTTTCTGAGATTAAATAAAGCAGTTTAATTTCATTTGTAGCCTTCTCTTGTGATGGTGGTGGTCATAGCTATATTCCTCCTTATTCAGTCAACATTAATTCTTAAGTATTTCTTGAGCCTCTACTATACTGTAGGTACTGAAGTAGGCATGGAAAAGCCATAAGAGGAAGATTACTTTCATTTTTGATTTGAGTCAGATTCAGTGCAATATTCTCTAGAATTTTAAAATCCAAGCATAACTAGGATGTTCCTAACTCCCTAATTTTTGAATTTGTGAACTTATATGCTCAACTTCAAGGTGACTGCCTGCCCCTTTTGATCTTAGACGTCCCCCCTGAAGTTTGCTTGTGCAAACCATCTTTCTGAACTGTTTTGTTGAACAAGTCATCATGACAGGGCTATTAAACTTTGGACTATACCTGCTGATGTAGTATAATAAAACGTCAGCTGCGTTTTAGGTTTTTTTTTTTTTTTTTTTGCATGTCACAGACATTATCTTAATTCTAGGATGATTAAGTAGGTTAAATAATTCAACCAGTTAAAATACACACTCTTTTTCCCTAAATAATGTGTTAATAATCATCATCGAATATTTACCATGGACACTGCCCTGTCTGTTGTGGGAAAACAGAAGAGAAACATGATACACGGCTATGAACTGGAAGACCGGAAAGCTTCTCTTTGAACTTGGACATATTCATAGGAATATTCACAAAGAAAGTTAAATGTGTGAAATGACCAGAGCAATCTAACTAGACAGCATCACTTCACCTTTTATCATATGAATGAAGAATGTGTGAGATTATAATAAAGACCTCTGATGTTTACATTACTACATCTGGACATTCACAACATCTTATAAGAGAAAAGCTTTGTCTAATGACGCGCTCAGTATAATATGCTCCACCCACTTTACTAGCTACTTTTGAGTTGAAGAATCATATCTGAAAGAAACCAATGTTTCAGTGGCCTCCAAGGAAGCAGCACAGGTGTAGGTGAGTTGAAAGAGAGGGAGACAGGGAAGAAAGGAGAGCTCCACTGCACCATCCTGTAAATTCCTGTGGGTAAGAGACTGTGACAGTTGCTAAAGATAATACCTTCTTCTCTATTATCACAGAACACTCAGACTTTAGGTTACACTTCACAGCGATCTTTTTGGCAACATGGATGACAAAGTAGAAATTCCAGAAATAGTTTAGGTTATAGATTTGAGATAACTGAAGGGTTAATAATGGTGATTGATGAGCCTCTGAAGACCAGTATTCTTCCTACACAGGTCTGGAGTGCTCATCATATTCTGAGGTGTAAGAATATACTGTCAGTCAGAAGGGTGGGCAAATTATGAGCATTTACAATTAACTCTAATGCACTTTAAACTGTAAGTATCACTAGTAATATATCAGAATGGAAACGTGGTCATTAAGTATTCATGTCAATTACCATCTAACCATTGAACCAAGCTAATATGAGATGCAGCAATGAGCAGCTTATATAATGATCACAGGACACTGAGATTTAACTAAGCTTAATTTTTAATATGCTACCCCTAGGAGATAATTTAATAAATAGAAACACAGTGCATTCTCTGTGAACTAAATTGACAACAAATTAAAATTAGGAAGAAAAAAATGCACGGCAATTGGGTGTATGTCATAGAGAATAGTTACTTTTAATTCAGAAACATTTAGCAAACCCTTCCTTTGTGCCAGACAGTGTGCCTGGAACTATTGGTAAAGGGATTAAAGCGATCTGGAGTTCCAGGTAGAGGGGAAACGGACAAGTCAATCAACTTCTGATAGCAGTGCAATGAGTACTATGAAGACCTTGAGAACAGATGTTTGACTTAATATCAGCTGAAGGAGACCATTGATTTTGGACAACTCTCCAAAGAAAATACAATGACAAATAACTTACATGAAAATTAAAATTCTTACTGGCTGCTGCAACCAGCTTTGCTACACAACGCTAGGGGGCCTCCTTCCCATTGTAATCCGTGTAAATGGCACTGCGCTCCACATAAGCGCCACATGAGTGGCGCTCCTGCAGCTATGCTGCCTGGCGGAAAGAAAGCCCAGCCGATCTCTCTAGGTGAGCTTATTAAAATGACCTTACTGTACCCCCAAACTAATGTAATTCAGCTAGTGGGAAGCAGCCGCATGGCACAGGGTGATCAGCTCGGTGCTTTGGACGGGATAAGGAGGGTGGGAGGGAGACGCAGACGGAGGGGATATGGGGATATATGTATATGTATAGCTGGTTCACTTCGTTATACAGCAGAAACTAACACACCGTTGTAAAGCAATTATACTCCAATAAAGACGTTAAGAAAAAAAAAGAACATTTTCTTCTCACAGAAAAAAAAACGCAGTTGCCTGCCTCTACTTTGCCTGTCTACCTTCTCAACTCTCTCCTTCCTAAAACATCACCCACTCCCTGCCACATCCAGTAGAGTAGAGTTAAGGGCCTGGTCAAGTCCTTCCCTCTTCACCACATACACGTAACTGAGAAAGTCTCCCCCACCTCCTCACGTACACAACCATCCTCAAATTGGTAACTTGAGGATAGTCTTTGTCTAAGAACTTGAAAGGATTTTTCAAACGAAAATTTTAGAGATTTGACTATATATCTCCTTAGCTAAGTGTCCTTAAGAAATATGTCTCAACAGTTGAACACTTTCCTCACCCCGCCAGAATAAACTTGAAGATCAATCTCCATTATGAAAGAAACAACTTGCAAATAAGAGAAGGAAGGGACAGTTAAGAACATGCTTCCCTTCCTCGGTAGGCTGCAATATCACTGAGAATTAATGTTTGTTTTTTGAAAAGGTGTGTGTGTGTGTGTGTGTGTGTGTGTGTGTGTGTGCTCCAAGAGCACTCCCTAGACCCTCAGAAGACTATAACATACGTGCCTAAAATTCACACCAACTGCTACGCTGGATGCCTGCGTGGATGTTTTGAAGTGCTCACACACAACTGTGAGTTGTCCTTGAAGACATGGAGTCCTAACAACCATCAAGAACTGCCTGGTGGGAAGTCTTCAGACCAGATGGTCTTTACACTAGGTAACTATTTATTAAATTTACTGCTATGAAATGGAAGTATGTGCTGAGGGCCTTCTGATTTCTATGAGAAGGGTGTGAGCTTTCTCAAATGGACAGAGAGGTTCATAGCTGCCTTCTAAGATGTGGAACACTAACTGATATAGAGCCCAATAAATAACTGTTGATGCTAAAATAAAGGAGAAAATAAAGAAGAGCTCTCCCCTTTGGAGTAAAGTTAAGAAATGGGAACAACCATAACGTGACTCATAGAGAAGATTTAAATTCTTAAATGCTTTTTTGCTTGGACTATAGGAAAGATATATTTAGTACATAGTCTTCTTTTTAAAAACTCTCCCTCTACCTTGCAATCCCTTTTAGAAGCAGCCATCTTTCTGTGAAGTCTTATAAGTTACTCTAGCCTTGTGAACGAAGAAATGGCACAGAAAAGGTAGGGGGCTCCTATTCGCCCTCTGTTGGGGCAGTGCAGAGAGAAGGGTTTTGAAGAGACAGTCTTGGTAGCAGTATGAGCCATAACACTGAGGTCATTAGAAAAGGAGGAAGGGGCAGCTTCCAGGTCAGCAACCTTGGGCAAACTATAATAGCAGGGACTACTCCAGTCTTAATACAGACGCAGATGAAGGGAAGGCCACACACACATTTCCACACTTTAGTGATGGCTAAGAAGCCTCTTTATGAGAGGGTGGTAGTCACTCAACCCTTAGCACATAGGTTGGGCCAATCTTCGAGACATCAAAAGTGAAGTGTGAGGGACTTCTAGTTTATACACTGACATGTAAAGAGTGTGGAAATCATCAGTCCCATCCTTACAAAAAGATAAACCTGAACAAACTGAAAATTAATGATATTTCTTGGAACCATCAGAGAATGAAGTTGTAATAAAAAACTACTACCCCCAAAAATGGAGAGACAGATGCCTACAGAGATGCATGGCCAATTTCAGAATACATGCAGAGAAGCTGCTAGAACCATAAACTGGTGTTAGCACACAGTAATTTTGATGTATTATTGGAGGCACAATATGGCCTAGCTTAAGAAGAACTTCCTGGAGGCTGCATTCTTAGTGGAGGCCCCAGAGTTTCCTGGGTCTCACCACCAGGAAGCTTACCTAGATCTCATGATGAACAGCTGAGAAAGGTGCCACTGTGGCACTACTAGGGAGAAGGGAAGAGTAACCATCATGAAATGCCCTAGAACACTCCTATACAAAGACCTATTCTGGGCTTCCCTGGTGGCGCAGTGGTTGAGAGTCCACCTGCCGATGCAGGGGACGTGGGTTCATGCCCCGGTCTGGGAGGATCCCACATGCTGCGGAGCGCCTGGGCCCGTGAGCCATGGCCGCTGAGCCTGCGCGTCCAGAGCCTGCGCTCTGCAACGGGAGAGGCCACAACAGTGAGAGGCCCGCGTACCGCAAACAAAACAAAAAAAACAAAGGCCTATTCTTCAGGGAAAATATCTTAACAGAGTCAAATTAACCTACCTGAGTGAAGGGCACCGTTCCCACTCGAGGTATTTCTAGGCTTCCTGCCTCACCTAAGGTGGGGAGGGAAGCTAAGAAACATCTGTGAAGGCCACAGCCCAGGAACACAGGCCCACTAAGACTTGGAGATTAATCATACCATTGTAGAATACTTTCCTTCTACTCTCCCACCATACCAAAAGGGCTTCAGGATAATAATAGCAGATTATAACCAAAAGCACTGCAAGATACAAACCCTCTTGGAGGAGGAGCACGTAGGGAAGGCTCAAAGTCAACAGACAAACACAGGATGCTAGAAGGATCTGAAGCATCTGGTAGTGACAGCAAACATTAAATACAGCCCTATTTCCAACCAGAAAAATAGAAATGCAAAGGGTGTTTACTTCAGTTTCTATTACTTAATACAACATGTGTGACTTTCAACAACAAAAAATTAGAAAACATACTAAAAAGCAAGAAAAAAGTCTGAAAAGACATAAAAAAGCATCAGAACCAGATTCAGATATGAAAGATACTGGAATTATCAGATAGGGAAATTTAAATATCTATAATTAATGTATTAAGGGTTGTAATGGAAACAGTAGACAACAGACAAGAACAGGTGGGTGGGGTAAGCAGAAAGATGGAAACTCCAAGAAAGAAAAAAAGGGAAATGATAGAAATCAAAACACTGTAATAGAAATGAGGAATGTGTTCGACAGGCTCATCAATAGACTGGAAATGGCCAAGAGAAGTTATCAACGAGCTTGACGACAGAACAGAAACTTCCCAAGAGAAATGCAAAGAGCATGAAGAATGGGGGAAAAAAAAAAAAAGACCAGGACATCCAAGAACTGTGGGATTATTCCAAAAGATGTTATTATTTCAAAGAACATATTATTTCAAAATATGTAACATATGCATACACCAGAAGAAGAAATAAAGACAACAAAGAAGCAGAAGAAATATTTGCAGGATACAAGGTTGATATACAAAAGTCAACTGCTTTCCTATATACCTGAAGGCCTATATACTGTCAGTGAACAATTGGAATTTGTGAAAATCAATACCATTTTCAATAGCACCAAAAGAAATATTTAGGTATAAATCTAACATAATACTTAAAGAATCTTTGTGGAAAACTACAATATCTTGATTATAAAAATCAGAGAACATCTAAATAAATGCCAATAAATTCTGTGTTCATGGACGGGAGGACTCAGTATTGTTAAGATGTCAATTCTTCCTAACTTGAGCTATAGCACAATCCCAATCAAAATTCCAATAAGCTGTTTTGTAGATATTGACAAACTTATTCTGCAGATTATATGGAGAGGCAAAACACCTAAAATAGCCAAGGCAGTAGCGAAGAAGAACAAAGCTGAAGGATTCACACTACCCAGCTTCAAAACTTACCATAAAGTTACAGTAATCAGGTCAGAGTGATATTGGCAAAAGAGTGAACATATAAAACAATGGAACAGAACAGAGAGTCCAAAAACAAACTCAAACAAACTCATAGTTATTATTAATTCATCTATGAAAAAGAGCAAAGGCAACGCAATGGAGAAAAAATAGTTTTTTCAATGAATGGTTCTGGAAGAACTGGACATCCACATGAAAAAAATCAAATCTAGGCACAGAACCTTACACATTTCACAAAAAATAATTCAAAGTGGATCACAGACCTAGTTTAAATTAAAACTATAAAACTTCTAGAAGAAAACAAAGGTGAAAATGTGAGTGACTTTGGCTTCAGCAATGAAGTGTTAGATAAAACACTAAAATCATGATCCATGAAAGAAAAACTGATGTTAGAATTTATTAAAATTATAAACTTCTATTCTCTGAAAGACTTAAGAGAATGAAAACTCAAGTCATAAACTTGGAGAAAATATTTGAAAACTTATCAGATAAAGGACTTGTATCCAAAATATACAAAGAGCTCTTAAAAATTAATAAGAAAACAAACAACCCAGTAAAAAATGGCCAAATTATCTGAACAGACACCTCACCAAGAGGATACACAGATGGCAGATAAGCATATGAAACACGCTCACCATCATATGCATTAGAGAACTGCAAATTAAAACAATGAGATACCACTACATATCTATTAGGATGGCTTTGAACCCAACTGATAACAACAAATGCTGGCCAAGGATGCAAAGCAACAGCAACTCTCATTCATTGCTGGTGGGAAGGCAAAATGGTGCAGCCACTTTGGTACTTTCTTACAAAACTAAATATTACCATACAATCAAACAATTGCACTTGTAGCTATTTATCCAACTGATTTGAGAATTTATGTTTCCACAAAAACCTATACACAAGCTTTTCTAGTAGCTTCATTCATCATTGCTAAAAGCTGGAAGCAACGAATATATCCTTCAGTCAGTGAATAGATAAACAAACTGTGGTACATTCATATAATGGTACATTATTCAGAAATAAAAAGAAATGAGCTATTAAGCCATAAAAAGATTCATAAATGAATCTTAAAAGCATATTGCCATGTTTAAAGAAGCCAGTCTGAAAAGGGCTACTTTATGTGTGATTCCAGTCATATGACATTCTGGAAAAGACAAAACTATAGGAACAGTAAAATAATCAGTGATAGGGCAGTGAAACTATTCTGTATGACACGGTAATAGATTGTGGGATTGTGACAGTCTATAGAATTTCACAGCACAAAGTGTAAACCTGAAAATGGATGCAAATTAAAACATGTCATTTAAAAGGTTGGGAGATCCCAAGATGGAATGTGAAAAATACAGTCTAAATACGTGACAAATGTACGAAAGAACCTCACCGAAAAGCATGAGGGAAAATGTGCTGACCTAAGTACTTTAGAAATAGTGGAATCTGTTAGATTAAAGCAAAAAAATATGTACATCAGCACTGTGCTCTAGTTCACATAATATTTCCCCACGGAAGTACGGGCTGACAATTCTGACACAGCTTGACAGGTATGCTGGGATTGAACAGCTAAGTAAGGAGGGCGAGGTTTCTCAGTGTTGGAGTGGGGGGTTACAGATAAACAGGGGGAGAGCCTGTGCCCATCAACAAGAGAAGCCACTGCAATGAGAAGAGGGCACACCGCGGTGAAGAGGAGCCCCTGCTCGACGCAACTTGAGAAAACCCATGTGCAGCAATGAAGCAACCAAAAATAAATAAACAAGTAAATAAATATTTAAAAATGAAAAAAGAAGGCCAGACGGTTCTAATATTTTATTGTTTAAACTTGCCATCTTCATTTCCTTAAGTTCTTAAATAACCAGTAATAATCATGGTAAGTATAAGATTTGTAAGCAAAAATTTTTAATATTAAACATATGGAAGCCTCTTTGTGGATTTCCTTTCATATACGAGGTTAATTGAACATACAGTGTCCATAATACAGTAGAATTTATTTATTTTTAACATTAAAATTATTGCACATGACCTAATCAGAATTACATTTCAGTGTCAAAAATACGATGAGTACGCTACTGTATACTCAGTCTTATTTTTATCTTGGACACTTGACCTGACTAATAATTCAGATATCGACTACCAAGATTTTTTTTAAATAGTACAATTATTTGCCACAAACGAATTTCTGAAGTTAGAAATTTTGAAGGGAGTTATTTTTACCTTCTTAGGAGAAATAAATAAATAACTACAAGAGAATGGCAGAAGAGTATGTACTACTTGTTTGGGATTCAAAAGTGACCACATTGATTTTACCCAAATTTCCAAACAAAATAATCACCACTGGGTTGAAAATAGGCTAACTTCCAGCCTCACCTCTCTAGAAATGAGGGAGTTTAGTGAAAGAGTGAAATTCATAAAATTGAGTGCAATGCCTTTGAAGGATACATTTTGCTATGTGCATCAGACATGTCCACTTCCTCAAAAATTCTATTTACCAAGAGCATGAAAGTGAGATCGTATAAGAATGAAAAACAAAACAACAAAAAAGGAACTTTGGGTTTCTTGAGTAGCTTTATGAAGACATTTAAAGGTGTTTGAATAAAATATGGGTTTCCAAAGTTTTCCAGTGTGAAAACATTTTTTATCTATCTTTTTATCATAAAAATTTAGCAAACCATTGACTTAATACATTTTATTATATATATTATATTATAATATATATAATATAATATATAATATATTAATATAATAGACTTAATATATTTTAAGTATATATTTATTAAGAAAAAACATTGCCATGTGAATTTTTTCTGATTGTAATAACTTTGTAATATACCCCAGAGATTTATATTTCACATCTTGAAAGTCATTGAAATGTCTAGGTGTTTTGCTTAAAATTTTCAAATATACAGTTTTTACCATCCTCATTGGGCCTGAAAATATAGCTTCCAGGAATACTGGTTTCTTTTCTAATTCTCTTGGTCTTTGAGCTGATTTCAAGATGATTGTGTCACGCATTACTCAAGGGAAGTTTCTGAAAGGCATATGCATTTGTAACAAGTAGCTGGTACTGAACATTTCACATCAAATATTTTAAACATTGTCTCCCTTAAAACCAAAATATGTCATTTAATGTCAATGAAATTCTGCATGGCTAACATATGAAAAATATATGAGAATATAAATACAGGGATGCCTGGATTTCTAGGTTTATTTTGGGGACTTTTATCATTTATGTAAATGTAGTAAAAATTTCATAAACAGTTTCCTTGTTTTGTCCATGCTGTGGGACTGTGGATCTCTATTCCTTCCCTTTCCTACATGACCAGCTGAAATTTCTATTCAATTTTTATAATCAAAGAGAGACTTTATCTTTTTGACACTGTAACTCTTCGAAAAGAGCTTCATGTTTCTCTCTTTACATGGGCAATTAGGGAACTAGAAGACAACTAACAGTATAATTTAATATTTTCTGATGTTTCTAGTATATATTTTATGTACTTAGTGTAACCCTGATCACTTGTTAATGTTTGAACCTCATCAATGCTCAGGGTTACACTAAGTACATAAAATGTATACTAGAAACATCAGAAAATATTAAATTATACTGTTAGTTGTCTTCTAGTTCCCTAAATGCCTACATTTTTACCTGATGTTCCACATATATCTTTGCAGCTCACTCAAACTTCTTTTGCAAGTTATAAAGGTACATTCAGGGCTTCCCTGGTGGCGCAGTGGTTGAGAGTCCGCCTGCCGATGCAGGGGACACGGGTTCGTGCCCTGGTCCGGGAAGAGCCCACATGCCGCGGAGCGGCTGGGCCCGTGAGCCATGGCCGCTGAGCCTGCGCGTCCGGAGCCTGTGCTCCACAACGGGAGAGGCCACAACAGTGAGAGGCCCGCGTACCATAAAAAAAAAAAAAAAAGAAAGAAAAGGTACATTCAGGAAAACAGATTTTTAGTTGCAGGTATATACCAAGAATCGGTAAACTTAGTGCTCACTCACAATGAACCTCCTTCTTCCCTTTCTATCTAGTCTCCAATTGTGATACTTATATAAATGAAGAGGGGCTTCCCTGGTAGCGCAGTGGTTGAGAGTCTGCCTGCCGATGCAGGGGACACGGGTTCGAGCCCTGTCTGGGAAGATCCCACATGCCGCGGAGCAACTAAGCCCGTGCGCCACAACTACTGAGCCTGCGCTCTAGAGCCCAGGAGCCACAACTACTGAGCCCACGTGCCACAGCTATTGAAGCCCACACGCCTACAGCCCGTGCTCCACAACAAGAGAAGCCACGCAAAGAGAAGACGGCACACTGCAATGAAGAGGAGCCCCTGCTTGACGCAACTCGAAGCAACCAAAAATAAATAAACAGATAATTTTTTAAAAATGAAGAAAAAAGGCCATACGGTTCTAATATTTCATTGTTTAAACTTGTCATCTTCATTTCTTTAAGTTCTTAAATAACCAGTAATAATCATGGTAAGTATAAGATTTGTAAGCAAAAATTTTTAATATTAAACATATGGAAGCCTCTTTGTGGATTTCCTTTCATATATGAGGTTAATTGAACATACAGTGTCCATAATACAGTAGAATTTATTTATTTTTAACATTAAAATTATTGCACATGACCTAATCAGAATTACATTTCAGTGTCAAAAATACGATGAGTACGCTATTGTATACTCAGTCTTATTTTTATCTTGGACACTTGACCTGACTAATAATTCAGATATCGACTACCAAGATTTTTTTTTTAATAGTACAATTATTTGCCACAAACTAATCTTTGCCACTCCCAGAAATTACTTGTCCTTAAATATTCAGTAATATCTGGGTTTTAAATATCACAGTTTAATTGATTATAAACCGATATCCAAAATTCAAAGTGTGAAAGGTATATTAACTTTTAATAAATCACTTTTGAATTTTTTTTTCTGAGAAGCTGATCCTTGTAAGCCTCCTTGTAGCCTCCTTTTCTGTATTCATCTCCCTGCAATGTCTCTTCTCAGCTCTCCTAGTTTTGTCATCAGTCTACACTAGACTACATCAGCAGTAACCCTGCGATATCTTGCCTGGTTCCTTACCTGCTTCCCTATCTATGAGAACTTGGTGGTTTATTTACTCCACCATCAGAGAGTCTTTTGCATTTCATGATTATTTGTTCATTCTCTGCCTCCCTACCTATGTTGAGGGTAGTCTGAGAAAGGGGTGAGGGTGTCTTCAAATAAGTCTCTTATATCATGAGGATCAAAACCAAATCATAGCACAAAGCAGATACTCAGTAATGTTAGATGAATATTGAAATAGGAAGAAGAAATGCACGTTGTCAAAATAAAGAAAATATTTTCCACATGTTAATGAAAAGCAAAAACATTACTCAATGCTGAGCCATCTTTTAATACTGTCCACATACATTATGTATAAGAATGCCATAGGGACTTCCCAGCTGTCAGAGTGGTTAAGAATCCGCCTGCCAATGCAGGGGACGCTGGTTTGAGCCCTGGTCGGGGAAGATCCCACATGCCACGGAGCAACTAAGCCTGTGCACCACAACTACTGAGCCTGTGCTCTAGAGCCCGCAAGCCACAACTACTGAAGCCCGCACACCTAGAGCCCGTGCTCCACAACAAGAGAAGCCACCGCAATGAGAAGCCCATGCACTGCAAGGAAGAGTAGCCCCTGCTCGCCGCAAGTAGAGAAAGCCTGCGCACAGCAATGAAGACCCAATGCAGCCAAAAGTAAAAAAAAAAAAAAAAAAAGAATGCCATAAAAATGTAAGTTAGAATTAAAGTCATAAAGAGAGGTCATTTTGTGAAGATATGACAAAAACTACAAACTACTTTTATGACAAATAGGAAGTTGGCACCAAACCAGAGAATATAAGATAGAGAAAACTATTCAACAGTTCATTCTCAAAGGGAAAAATTAAAACTTCATTTGAATGCATCAAAAAATTATGTCTATTATATATAGAATGGATAAACAACAAGGTCCTACTGTATAGCACAAGGAACTATATTCAATATCCTGTGATAAAGCATAATAGAAAGAATATGAAGAAGAAGATATGTATATGTATAGCTGAATCACTTTGCTGTACAGCAGAAATTAACACAACACTGTAAATAAACTATACTTGAATAAAATACATTTAAAAAGATATGAGCTTCTGCAGAGTTCTAATGCCACTAATTTCACCACGAAAGAGAAAAGAACATGCATGTATATACATAAGCAAATGTGTAATTTGGAACTGATTCCATGAGAGCTAATTTTGGGTATGTGAATAGTAAGTTTTAAAACAGAATCTGTGAAGATCCATCTGAAGATAAATTTGACATTTAAAATGTATCCTGCTCCATTGTGGAAAAAAACGTTGAACTGATGATAAAAGAAGAAGGAAACTTTGTTTTTGACACAATAAAATAAAAAGGGAATTTGGTGGACTTCATACCCCTCCATAGATTGCTTGTGTGATGACAAGCAAGGAGTATTGACCCTAAGAGCCTTTTTTTTTTCCAGAATAGGAAATAGAAAGTTCTAATATGACACTATGTCCTGCTGCCAGATTCCTGACCACACATTTTTCTGTAACATTTAATAGATCCTCTACAACATGCTAAATAGTTCCTTAAAATTTAATTCACAATGCACAAGAAATGTCTGAAGCTTTAAACAATAGCTTAAAAGGAACCAGGTCACTGTAGCCAAAGAAAAAAGGATATCTACAGAAAAACCCGGGAAGGAATTACATGATTGAGCTGAGGTATCATGCCTTATTTCCCAATCATAATCTAGATCCATGATAGCTTGATTTATGCAGGCCTAACTAGAGCTTCTGAGCAGCCAGGTGTAAATGGCAGATATTCTTTAGGGAATTTACTGTAAAGATGCTTCATGACCTCTGTCGACGGTAAATCCCAATAACAAGAACCACCCAATGGATTTGCTCGGATGAGTTGCATGCAGGCTCAATGTGCTCATTCAGTAGGTTGAGAAACGAAACCCTGACCAGAGATACTGCAGTTCCAGAAAAGGCGTAAGGTCTGCCTCGGGGCCATTCACCTCTTGCCTTCTTTGATCCCAGAATTCGCCACCAAATAAAAACACAAGTTACGCATTATATGTTGCTACTGTTGAAAACTCTCCCCATATAGTTTCTGTCTGACAACCCAAGGGGAATAGAATAATCCTGAAATAGAACATTTTCCAGCAGTTTATCTCTTAAAGAACATTACAAAAGTCTATTTTGTTCAGGTAAGAAAACAGCAGGGCTATTAAGTAATATGAAACCAACAATTACTCTATGTTACACAATATTATGTAGCTATATTTATTAATTGCCTCATGATTTAGGTGAGTTAATATAACACCTTGTCCAGATTTTATACTGTTAAAGACAAGACTCTCTTGTCATTACTATATATTGTCCATGCACCAAAATTTCAAGCTGGATTTTAGTCATCAAGCAAGAAGATTGGTGGAAATAATATTGGAAATAGGCATCTTGCAAAATAGTGAACTCTCCCAAGATTGTCTTTGAATATTAGAGAAATCTTAAGCCTAAGAAATGTATTCAATACATACTCAAATACTGGTCTTGTTCTAGGAATCTGAAACTCAATTTAGTTGCTGAGTCAAAGGTCCAACATATAACACTTCAGACTGTTTAACAGTCAATTTTCTGGCTAAACAGAATTTCTATGTGATTCAAGTACAATAATATAAGGGGAAAAAATTCATAATAGAATGAATTATTTTTCAATTATGTATATAGAATTTTTCTAAATTTCTGTATTATATTTAATAAAATGTCTTGTGGTTCCAAATGACTATTGTCATTAAGATGTGTCACAAACATTTTCCATTTGAAAAGCTTTGTCATTCAAGCCAATCCTATTTTCTATTACTCTTGTCATTGTGCAAATATGTTTATGACATGGACAAAACAGAGCAGAGGTGTTGCATTGCTGCCTAGTACCCAAGTTTTTGGTTTGGCTTGGTTTCGTTTGTTGGCATATTATGAATAGTGTTTTACGTACTGCAGACGGGAAATATTTTTTCAATTAACTAACTTACATGACAAAGAATCTGAAGTGCACATTTCTTCCTGATTGCTGTCACATTTACCGAACACTACAGTGAAGCAAAGTGGAATGAATTTAAAGAAACTGTCAGTCTAGAGACGTTGCCTTTCTCATCACAGCTCAGAGGAAGACTAAGGTGACTTAAAATTTTTTTAAATCAATGAAACATAAATCATGTGTTCTCATATGTGAGAAACAAAGTACTTTTTTCCCCTTATGTATTATGGTAAGATTCTTATCCCCAGTCATATTTGAAGAGTCAGTACAAAACAGCATTATTTTTTACATGGTATGGCACAATTGGAGGTGTTTAGTGAAAGATCTAATAGGGGGAAAACTTGTTTGGGTAGAGGATAATAACAGGGTTAGTATTTGACTGGTGTTATGCCTAATACTATCTATCCCAACACCAAAACTGCACTCCTTAAGCTCCTTCTTGCCCGTGGTGCTGTGTAGGCCTCATTCAGAGAACTTTAAACACAGTCTTTGCTCTCTAGAGGGCTTCACAGTAAAAGGTGTAGGAAAGTGAAAGGCAGAATAGAAGAATGAATTGACACGAAAGACACATTTTAAATTTGGCTAATTACATTAAAGTATATGTATGTGACTCTAAGAAACCACACATAGAAGGTAATAGTCACAGGATGTGCATTTGATATCTCCATTTGAATTATATGAAAACTGTATGCTTCTTCCTTTATTATGTAGTTCTGTACGATACATCTTCATTTGTCAGTATTTGAGACCAGGAGTTCCCAGTTAATGAGTAATCCAGAATTAAATGTAGGAAAAGTTTATTTTAGACAGCTTATTAAAATGACTAATTCATGACCTATAATGTCCAAAACAATTGAGTTTTATTAGCCAAGAAGGATATTTGATACTGGAGTTCGTTATTAATTAATTTAGTCAGAAAGCAGCTTAAAGTATTCGAAATGAAGATGCTTAAGAGAAAAAATTTAAGAGAAGTAATCCAATAAAACCAACCATTACATGGAGTTGGATGTTTTACTAGACACAGCAGAACTAAGTTCTAAATATGTCGGTGTAAGCGATATTTAATTCTAATTCAAAATAACCTTAGGTATCCTGCATTCTTCTAGCCAGTACTTATGTCATATGTAAAGCGAATAAAACATTCACTGGAGCTGTCTGAGCAAGTCTATCGCCTTGAACTGAAACTAAGTTAATCGCCTTCCCAAAGGGAAGACCAAAACAACACTTGATTAGCGTGAAATGCCAAAGAACACTTAACTTTTCATTTACATCTACACAAGTAGACCCTTGAAGAATGGTAACTCTGTATCCACAACAGAAGATGAAAGCAGAATCTTTGCAGAGTTGATTGGAAGCTAAAAGCTCTCAGCAAAGAATATACCTGATGTAAGAAATACTTGATAATCATGCTTTCCTTTTCTGCAATAAGAAAGACACGTTTCGGGCTTCCCTGGTGGCGCGGTGGTTGAGAGTCTGCCTGCGGATGCAGGGGACACGGGTTCCCACATACTGCGGAGCGGCTGGGCCCGTGAGCCATGGCCACTGAGCCTGCGTGTCCGGAGCCTGTGCTCCGCAACGGGAGAGGCCACAACAGTGAGAGGCCCGTGTACCGCAAAAAAAAAAAAAAAAAAAAGAAAGACATGTTTCTTGCTTATACATCAGAAGAGATATCACAATAATGCTATATCTTTAAGTAAAAAGATAAACATGGTCAACTACAAGTTACCTGCATTCAAAAAGTATTTTGGCCAAAACAAATAATTCATATTTTACTTTCAAAATGCTTTCAAGAAAAAAATGTGGAACTCACAGAGACAGAGTAGAATGGTGTTGCCAGGGATTGGGGGCAGGGAAGTGCAGATGTTGGTCAAAGGGCACATATTTTCAGTTATAAGATGAATTAGTCATAAGGATGTAATGACATATTTTCAGTTATAAGATGAATTAGTCATGAGGATGTAATGTATCACACGGTGACTAGAACTAGTAACACTGTGTCATACACCTGACATTTGCCAAGAGACATGTAACCATTTGCAGTAATGGATTGTGGTAACCACTTTGCAATGCATACGTATATCACATTGTCATCTCATATACTTTAAATATATACAATTTTGTTTGTCTATTGTACCTCAACAAAGCTGGGAAAAAAAGTTGTTTAAAAAAAGATACATTCAAGATATTCTGTACCAGAATACCACAAATGTGTATATATATGGCCATATGTTGTGATATTTCTCAGCATTTATTTAAAAACAAGAAAGTCATACTGGGAAGACCCAATTCACTGGAAATTTTTTAAAAAATCAACTTCTTAAGGTTCTTTTTCAGGTAGTAGACAATCTTCCTCTTTCTATCAGACTGACAACATTGAAGCCTAAGTCGTTTCCCTTTAAGCTTCCTATCTACCAGGTCCACAACTCACGCAGTGGTGGTGGGGGTTAGGCTGGGGTAGAGGTGACCGAGTTTAAGTGTTCAAATGAAAAGCCTCTTAGAAACTGCTCTGGTCCTTATTTATGTGTCAATTCAGGCTCCCTTGGCCCCTGGGACTTGGGGGCCACATCAGAGCCCCTTGGCCTCTGCTGCTACTGCCTCATTCCTTGACATCTCTGCTTGATCTCAGCTCCTTTCAAGACTGAGGCAGGGGTCAGGGCTGGACTTGGGCTTGGCGTCCACCAGGCTCCTTGTGATGGAAGCTGCAGCTGCTCTGACAGCCCCGGTCCCTGGTGCTCTGGATCCCCAGCATCTGCCTTTACTGGCCTGGTGACACCATCCAAAAGTGTGTGGGAATTAATGCCCAGTAGGGAAACTAAGATTAGTGAGAGATAACGTGACAAGAATTCCTTGCCCTTCCTCCCTGCTCAGGGACTGTTCTAAGGCACACTGGTTCTACATGTTCTACCTGGACACTTCCTCTGTGCAAGCCGACTGGTCACATTTTCTTGTTAAGCTATGGGAAGGGATAATGCAGTATCTTTAGGTGTTTTCCCTCCCCTGTGCTGTTCTGCAACTGCACCCCTACTAAAGCATTAGTGTGTAAACCTTGCTTCAGCCTCTTTTTTCTAGACTACCTGGGCTAACAACAAGAATTGAAACCTGAATTTTGATGTCAACTCTTATTTTTAAAGAATTTAAAAGAATTAAATTCAATTTAACAAACATTCCCTTCTATATACCAGGCATTGGAAGGCTATACACATGAATACAGTCCAGGCTGAGTCGTTATGGAGATCTTAGTCTAGCAAAAGAGATAAATAGAGGGATTAGAGCAAGAGTCACCAACTGAGTGACATTCAAATATTTAACGACCAGTATGGCATGAGGACTACCAATTACAGCAGGTATTATCCTTTTGGATGTTGGATTACCAGGGATGCTAGGGCATCCAGGTGGCCAGAGTTCACTCAGAAGGCTGAGGTCCGCATTAATTATCACCTGGAACAGAGGTACTGCACTATTTTAATAGCTGGTCTGGTAGTCTGGTGTGTAGTATCAGTCTGCACACCGAATGCTGTAAGTCCCGAAGACACATACGTAAATGGATATCATGTGACTGAGATTTTTATTGTGCAGAAGCATTGGATTACTTACACTCTCAGGAAACTTCTGCACTTTATATAATCGGCTTTATGTTGTCCTCCTTTAAGGAAAGTTTTCTACCCAATCTTCCTGAAATGGATCCAAACGTATAGAAAAACAAAAAAGAACAACATTTTGCACACACCTCGAGGTATGCACTTCAACCACAGAGATATGAGGTATCTTTATATGCAGGAAGATTTATGAATCTCTTCGGAAGTTTTGACTTTGTGTCTACATGATATCTCAATAATCTGCCTCTTCTGTGATTTTTGTCAGTCCAGGATAATTCATAATGGTGGACTGAGCTCTATTTTATCGGTCTTACCTGAAAACATGAATTGGATTTGATTTTGAATGCCTGCACTTCTTTTTAACACATCACTGATGCTTTTTTGAAAATTTTTCTTCAGTTAGTCTTCAGTTAAATGTGCTCATACAAATGTTGTTACAAACACGAGTGACACACTGGGAGGTCCCCCAGTTTTGAGTCTCTTGAAACTCTTTAATTCCAAAGTCATTGATGTGATAAAAAGCAACTCGGCAAGACTCAGCAGTGAAATATGCCAAATTTCAATAAGCTGTCACAATTTCTTCCAAAATTGCCTTAAAGTGGTGAAGATTAAAATCACAATCTGAAAGAAAATTCACTCCCTTAATTACATTCCCCAACACAGCAAGCAACGAGAACTGCTCACATATTCCACAGCATGACCCATCCCGCTCAATGACACGATGAAAATTGGGCTCATGAACTTTCTCTTTCCCTTTGAATAAAATGTCGAAACCTTTATTTGTCCTCCTTGTATGGCAGGTACCAACGTGTGAAAACTGAACTCAGATTTTCCATGTTTAAACCAAACTACAAAATCTTTACTGAACTGCTTTATTTGGGTTTTTATAAATTGTGAAGACTTGTGCAAACAATACTACAGTCAGATTAATTCCTCTCATTCAATAGGCTGCCTGGGGGATGTTGCTTGTTCCCCATCCAGAGCAACGAGTACGTGATTCTGACCAGGAGAACAGAGAGGCAATTTAGCACACCTTGGAAGGCTGAGTAACCAATTGGTATTTAGAAGAGGGAAGAAAGTAGATTTCAGGCAGAGATAATGGTAGAAAATTAGGGAACGCAGAACCATAAAGACGTGTAGATAAAGAAAAGCAAACTATTAGAATTGGAATTTTAAAAGCCCTTATTAGATAAATTACTGATTAGATATTATTACTGCTTATTAGCCCTTACTAGACACATTCTTCTCATTTTAAAGATGAAGAAATTCCCAGAGAAACTGTCTTGACAATCTCTAGACAGCATAAATTGACAGGACACTGGAATACCAAATTTTACAATGTAGCTCTAACCTGTTTCCCCAAATCCAGACTCAACAGCTAACTGCAAGTGTATCCATGTCAATGTCCTGTGTGGATACATTTGATACATACAATGTTGTGTGTGTGTGTGTGTGTGTGTGTATACACACACACACACACACACACACACACACACACACACACACACAATGGAATATTACCCAGCCATAAAAAGAATGAAATAATGCCATTTGCAGCAACATGGATGGACCTGGAGATTATCATACTAAGTGAAGTAAGTCAGACAGATATGGCTTATATGCAGAATCTAAAAAAGATACAAATGAACTTACTTACAAAACAGAAACAGACTTAGAGAACGAATTTATGGTTACCAAAGGGGGAAGGTTGGGGGCAGGGGTAGATTGGAAGTTTGGGACTGACACCTACACATTGCTATATTTAAAATAGATAACCAACAAACACCTACTGTATAGCACAGGGAACGCTGCTCAGTATTCCGTAGTAACCTAAATGGGAAAAGAATTTGAAAAAGAATAGATACATGGATATGTATAACTGAATCACTTTGCTGTACACCTGAAACTAACACAACATTGTAAATCAACTACAGTCCAATATAAAATCAAAATTTAAAAAAAATATTAAATGTAATATGTGAAACTACTGACTTGTAAAAAAAAAAAAAGGAATGGCAGGATTACTATGTCTAAAATAGATTTACCTTCTCCTCAAAATTGTTCTGTCACCTAAAACTTCCATTTTTGTTAAGACTTCCCATCCCCTCAGGTTCCTAACTAGAAATGTGGATGCCATCCATGGTTACTATCCTCCCCATATGTCTAGTCAGCCCCCAGATTATAAAGACTGATTTCAGAAAGCATCTCAAATCCAGTTTCTTCTCTCCGTTTCCTGCTACCGCTGGCTTGATTCCAATTCCTCAGCTCTCCTTTGGGTTATTAACCAGTCTCCTCACTGGTCCCCCTTTTCTGCACATGGGGTGTGAGATGCCAGAAAAGCCTCCAGCTCAGCGGCAGTTTGAAGGGTGTGAAGTATTCTTGTGAAACAGGATGGGGATCAGGGCTAGGACTGTACTTATTGGTATAGAAATAATGGTAGTTATTGGTATAGAAGTAATATTAGAAACCATAGAAATACATGGCATTGCCCCAAAACAGGATGGTGAAAAAGGAAGAGGTGAGGATAGAAATACAAAGTGATATCTTTTGCTTTTTTACAGTCTACTGCTGATTATATTCTCCCATCTTCCATGTGGATGTGGAATATTCTTTCATCAATTCACTAGTTAAATCAGAAAATTAACCAGCCAGACTTTCCAAATAATTACAAGAAGAAATATTGATAGTTGAAAAGACTACACAGAGCAAAATGTTAAGCTAATGGTGCTTGATGATTAATCAGATACTTTAAAATAACGTCATGGATTCAATCATAAATTTAATTGTTTCAAATCATTCTTTAATTAGCATCAATTCTTTGAAGTTTTAGGGAGCAGAAAATAGCCCCAAATTATATTTGAAAAACTCTACAGGTTTTGGAATAATAGCTATTATCTGTGCTTAACTCTATGGAGACTGTATTAAGAACTGTACTGTATAAATGATAATGACAGCCTTATATTATAAGCCCCTTTCATCTGTCATCACTTGTGATCTCAAGATCAGTTATTTTCATCGCTACAGAAATGGTTTTGATTAAATGTCTAAGTGACAGAAGCATCAGTGATTTAATCCCAATACGTTCACCATTTATCTTTCTCTTCCTACATGTCCAGGGTTTAGTCCTCTTCTCTCTCTTTAACAATGTTTTTTAACCCTCGTTGCACATCAGAATCAGTCGGAGAGTTTTAAAAAATTACCGTTGCCTCAGTCCCATCCCAGTCGTTTCTATTCAATTAATGTGTATTTGGATGTGGGCACTGTTTTTTTTTTTTCTTTTTTTTCTAATGAAAACAGGGCTGAGAATCACTGCTTCTACATTCTCTCCCATTTTCTGGAAAATAATCTATTACATTCTCAAATTTTATCTCACCTCAATGTCTTACTTTCCTCATGTATAGATTAATAAATCTTAAGTTCCTCTTCGATATCTCAACATGTCTGAAAATAAACTCTTGACCTCTCCGAAATTTGCACTGTCCACCTTCTTACACGCACAATAGCTAAAAAGTATGGGATTTGGATTTTAGTTACACTGCTGCCGCCCTGATATCATCGCTTATATTCTTGTCCTCTGACAGCATAGTCTTTACAGAGCAGGCAGAGCAAGCTTTTAAAAATGTAAATGATCCAGGTGAACTTATTTACAAAACAGAAATGGACTCACAGACGTAGAAAACAACCTTATGGTGACCAAAGGGGAGGGGGCAGGGATAAATTAGAAGTTTGGGATTAACATAAACACACTATATATAGAACAGATAACAAGGACCTACGGTATAGCACAGTGAACTATACTCAATATTTTGTAATAACTTATAAGCGAAAAGTATCTGAAAAAAATATATGTATAACTGAATCCCTTTGCTGTACACTTGAAACTAATACAACATTGTAAATCAACTCTACTGCAATTTTAAAAACAATAAATAAAAAGTGTAAATTGGATAATGTCTGCTTACAACCCTCCAACCATCTGCTTCTACTGAGAATGAAGCCCAGTCTCTTCCCGTGGCCTTCATGTATGTCCATGCAAGTATGTGTGCACATCTAGAGGTACATATACACACAGGCATGAAAGTGCAGGGTAGGGAGAGGAGGGGATGCAGATGTACTTTGAGATATGGAGTCACAGGAAGTTTCTCAAGCTGTCTGAAGATGTTCTCTCCTATGCTTCTCACTTTTCTCTTCCAGCCCCTTTGTCGGGAGCAAAGAGCCCTCTGCTTCTTTCATGTACTCCCTTTTTCCTTGACCTCACCTGGCAAACGTTTGCAGGAATTCTGCCAAATGCCCTGCGGTCACATACATTTTTGGCAGACGCTTTCCAAGAACAAGTTTGATTCTGCACAGCACCAGCTTCTTTACTCTGGTGAGCATTAAAGAGGAGGATGTAAGCAGCAGATGTGGGAGGTACTGGTATTAAAAAAAGGATATTTACTCACCCACTAGAATCTGTAATTGCTCTGACTTTGACCTGTGCTCGGACAGTGAGTTGATGGAAACCGTGACCTGCTGGTCAATCAAGGAGGCACAGCTTTGGTGCTTCCTGGGTTTTAGGGTATCATCCTGGCCTTCACAAGGCTTTCCTAACTCGGGATCTGGGAGGCCCTCGGTGCCTTTTTGGATTAATTCCGCCCCATGACTTTGTTGTGAAGTTTAGGCAGGACTGGGACATGTGAGTCCATTTCTCTGGTGGGTGCTGAGGAGGACCGTAGAGCTTCTTTGTTCACATAACTGAAGGACTCTTTCCCTAAGCCATAAAATAGTCTCCTTATGACGTTTTGTACCAGCCATTGCAGGCTCACTAGGTAAATTTATTCTGGCTGCTACCTGATGCCCCTTTCTACCATGCAATGTTCAGGACTGGACTCAGATGGGGATGTGGGCACCTTCACTGCAGTGGCACCACATAATAAAGAGACTCCCAACATATCCGTGCCCCGAGAAATTACAGCAAACAAAGGACAACCTGGCTCCACAGTAAAACAAGATGAAGCATTCGACTATCAACGGAAAGAAATTTCAGACTCTCACCAAGGAAGAATTTGAGAAGGGGAACTCATTTTTCAGGTGACCTTGAAAGGGCTGTTAGGATTTGGTATAATTTGAGCACATCGTAGCAGAGTCCTGGAGACTGCCTGTGGGCCACACATTGCCTCTGTAGTTTCTCCATCAGAGGGAGGAGTGCAGGGTCCTGGGGCGACTGAGGCGATGAGATGGGATCCCTGCTGGGGACCAGGGTGCCTAGGACACCAGCATGGTTGTCAGGTGGCACAAGCTTACCCATATACCAGCTACAGTTATATAACATTTATATAAATATAACTTTCATGGAAGCATTATTTATAGTTATCGAAAAGTAGAAACAATCTAAATGTCCTTCACGGGATACAATTAAATCAATTTTACATTATAAACAACGAAGGAGGCTGACACTCATGGTGCATCGTTTAAAGTAAAAAAGCGAGTTTCAGGCTAAAGACAGGACCATCCCCTCCATTTAAGAAAAGCACGTGTATGTGTGTGCATGTGTATTTGTGTGTGTTACATACACATGCAAACATCTAGGATGTTTTATATCAAACTTCAACAATAGTTCCTGGAAAAGTGAACTATGGAGGGAGTGGAGTAACTGAAAAGGACTTCAGATTTTATGTTATCTGCTAAATATTGTTTGAATTTTACAAGGAGTATATGTCATTTTGGTAATTCAAAACTAATCTATTAGACAGAGGAGTTGGAGTGGTGCGTGTGTGTGTGTGTGTGTGTATAGTTTTTAAAATCAAAAGTTTGAGGATAAAAGCCAGTGGATATAGTTTGAGAGGTACTTGGAGATTTCGCTTGTCCTAAGGTTCCCATACACAGTGCTTGAGGCAATGACCATGGGCAGGGCATTTGCAATGGTCGCCCACATGGATAAGGAAACCTTTGCAAAACTAAACAATTTATAATCTTCTTAAATGTTATAACAGTACATATATAGTACTAAAGTAAATACTATAAATACTTAACCAATATTATGTGCATATAGTGTATGTATATATAAATATGTTTGGATTGAGTTATATATGAAATCTGATGCTGATCAATACATTAGCAAAGAGGTTCATATAGAATTGAAAATACTTTTATTTTTATAAAATTATTTAATAAAATGCCAGAAACTTTTCAGAAAATAAATTTAAAAATTTCACCTTTCAAATAATTTTTGCTTTCAGATTCTGAAGTTTATAAATAAAATTTATAATTTACCTCTTAATTATAACAGGTAACTTTGAATATTTAGAAAAAAATTCTTAATATGAAAATAATTTAAATTTTATATTTTACATTTACATTAAAGGACATTGTTATTATAATATATTTGAATTTTCTGTATTTTGAATAGTTACATTTTACTCTTTTGATCATTTAGATTATTACTTCTGCTGAAACCCAAATTATATAAAAAATATTGATTGTAACAACATAATTATTTTGCTGAAAGCAAGAAAATAACTTTTTGTGAATAAATACATAATAATATATGAATTAAGAAAGTTTTACCACATTATTTCACCAAACATTGCTGATCCATTAATGAGAAACACGTAGATGTGAGCAGAAATAGTTAAATTAATATGTCTGTGAATTTTTGTCAATTCATCGTGGTATAAAAATATAGCTTTATATTTCTTAAAAGCAATTGATTGCATAAAGTTGTATTTTTTAATGTAGGGGAAGAGGGTATATTTAATTTAAATGCATTCGCTTGATTTCAAACTGTTAAATATTCCACATATATCCTGAGTTTTCATTTGAGCTCGTGCTCCAAGTATCCAGGCTCCAATTCATGCCCTTGTGAGTGAGCCTCCAGGCTTCCACACTGACAGATTCACTTGAGGAGGAGGGAAGTATCTGACCGCAGAATGAATTAGACGTAAATAGGGATAAAGAAAGGATTGAGGAGACAGGCACACTGACATTATCAGGACAACAGCACAGAGAAGACTCGGGGGAGCTGGAAATCTGCACAGCCTCATGCCCTCATCACCCATCACATCCGAGTGCACATTTACACTCAGAACATATCTGACTCTGTGAAGTACGAGGAATAAGACCCTCCAGGAAACACATAACTGGTGCCCACTCTGTGCCCTTGCTGGGCTCTGGGGGAGAAGTCACATGACAGGCTTCCTGCCCTCAGGGTGTCTCATCTACAAAATAACTGAATGCATAATAAGGGGAGGGGGAAGAGAAATAATAAACCAGTCAACCTGCCTGGGATCAGGGGGAGAAAAGATAAGGAATATGGGAAATATAGGAGCTACTCTACAGGAATCAATGAAAAAGATTTAAGAACAGAAACATACCTATGAACTTTACTTGGGCGCATAACACCAATAATAAGAGTCAAAGCCATGTAGATAGACACGGTTTATTAAATCTGAACACCACCTCTTGTACATGAGGAAACAAGGCAGTCTAATGTTTCTCTACTGTTATCCCCTCAAGGGAGTGTCATAAAAACAAAATAACTTGATTATGAGTCTACTCCAGTGAAAACATCTATAAAGACAATCGTAAGTTGTCACTTCATGAAGAAAGCTACATAAACAATGAATTGTGGGTACTGTCTGCAGTATCAGATCCTATTTACTGATTTCTGTTTTCAACAGGTCAAGAGATTTGCTTCTTTTTCAAATTTGCAGAAATATAGTACTTCACAGGGCAGAGACGAAAAAGGAAGTTTTTGGATGTCTGGTTTTGAAACTGATTTTAAAACAGTCAATCATTACGGGAAGACTCTGTCACTGAAATAAACATAGGACTGCATCTCTGGGACTTGCTGGTAATATTAAGCCAGTGAACTCACTTAACCTGTTTTTGCCAGTGCTAAGGTGACACAGTAATGCTTACCTGCACCATGGAGGATGATCAGAGAGTCAGAGCCCAACCAAAGGGGAGAGGTGGGAGGGAGGGATAAATTAAGAGGTTGGGATTAACACATTGCTATATATAAAATAGATAATCTGTTGTTGGACATTTAGGTTGGCTCCACGTCCCGGCCATTGTAAATAGTTCTGCAATGAACACTGTGGTACATGTGTCACAGATGAATGGATAAAGACGATGTGGCACATACATACAATGGAGTATTACTCAGCCATAAAAAGAAACGAAATTGAGTTGTTTTTAGTGAGGTGGATGGACCTAGAGTCTGTCATACAGAGTGAAGTTAGAAAGAGAAAAACAAATACCATATGCTAACACATATATATAGAATCTAAGAAAACAAAATGCTTCTGAAGAACTTAGAGGCAGGACAGGAATAAAGAGGCAGACATAGAGAATGGACTTGAGGACACGGGGAGGGGGAAGGGTAAGCTGAGACGAAGTGAGAGAGTGGCATGGACATATGTACACTCCCAAACGTAAAGTAGATAGCTAGTGGGAAGCAGCCGCATAGCACAGGGAGATCAGCTCAGTGCTCTGGGACCACCTAGAGGGGTGGGATAGGGAGGGTGGGAGGGAGACGCAAGAGGGAGGGGATATGGGGACATGTGTATACATATAGCTGATTCACTTTGTTGTACAACAGAAACTAACACAGCATTGTGAAGCAATTATACTCCAATAAAGATTTATTCAAAAAATAATCAACAAGGACCTACTATATAGCAAAGGGAACTCTACTCAATACTCTGTAATAACCTATACGGGAAAATGATCTGAAAAAGAATAGATATGTGAATATGTATAATTAAATCACTTTACTGTATACCTGAGGCTAACCCAACATTGTAAATCAACTATACTTGATATAAAATAAATAATTTTTTAAAAAGTCAGGACCCAAACAGCCTGAGAGCTCCTGGGTCCCAGGGAAACTCTTGTCTTCAGGAGGAAACATGCCCTTTTAGTCAGCTAAGCAGCTACAGCATATTAAAGGGATTATGAATGTATAAACAAATCTCTTCAATTTCATCATCTACAGAAATTGTCTAAATTATTGTCTATTTTGACTTCTGCCTCTTAAGACATAGCCTGTTGAAGACCACTGTTAGATCACTTTTTTTTGTAAGTTTTCTTTTTCCTCTCACTATTATATTAGATGTTCAATGTTGAAATCACATAAAAATATTGAAAAATAATTTCATGAACACATAGTTTACATTCCAGAGGAGGTGAAATATACATAATTCAGCACCTGGGAGCCAGCTGCGCAGGAAACAAGCCCATTGCTCTTGCCTCATACCGTAACTTCTGGTTGTCCTAGAGGCTTGGGAGTAGCTCCCTTTGCTATCACTGTGCCCTGCCTGTACAGCTCTGCACCATTGGAAATAGACACATATACCTAATGATTAGAAAATAACTTTATTAAAAGGAGACTCAATCAACCACACATCATTCACACAAACTAAGATGCCCGGAGATGCTGGCATCCGGTTTGACTTTGGTTATGTTGTATCTGCTAGATTCTACTCTGACATGTGGACATTGGCACCGTTCTGCCTGATCTACTGATTTCACGTGAGAATTTGATGCCTGGTGAAGTCTGGTGGGTCAGATCTATTGCCTTCCTCCAAATAATCCATTTCCTACCATGGCATACATACCTAATAATCTCTGAAATGCATTTTTATACTTACACTTGAACATACATAGGTCTGACTTTATAGAAATTTAGGGTGTTTTAAACATAGCCAAAGTCAAAAGTAAAACACATTCAAGATGCTTTGGAAGGATATCTAGCTAAAAATGGGTTACTGCCATATCACAGATAAAAGGTTGGAAATTCGATTAACAATTTGACTCTATATTTTTTAACGTTAAGCCTTGTTTTTGAACTGAGATTGGAAAAGGAAAGCAGATGTTAACATCTCTTTCCTTCCACTTTCCATCACTGAGTATGAACAATGGTAATACGTTCCATTCCACTGATAAATACAAATAAATTCCATTTAATTAACTTATTATTGATACTTATTAAAAAACTGAGAATTACATACAGAGGTATTTTTTCCATTTTACGTATGAAGATTTGAGGGCTCATCATCACCTAGTCATTAAGGTTTCTTAACCATATTCTTTATTGTTTCTTGACTTGCTGAAAGGTTCCAGTAAGCGATCCAACTCTTAATTAAGGAGTCTTAAGATCTGTTATAAAAAATGATCAGATATTGTACTATCTGGTAACAGAGTACTGACTGCCAATATTGGAAATTTTAGAAGGACATTATGGTTGTGATATTTTCTTCCCTGAGGCTTTAAGATAGGGTTGCCAGATAAAATATAAGATGCCTGCTTGAATTTAAATTTTAGATAAACAATGAATATTTTTAGTATAAGTGTGCCCTAAATTTTGTGGGGGACATGCTTGTACTAAAAAATTATTTGTTTTCATCAGCTGTTCATATTTAACTGACGTATCATGTTTTCATTTGCTAAATCTAGCAACTCTATTTACCGAGCACTGCTGGTAAATATCCAACTTACATACTGCCATACTGAGCTCTTTGCCTGCCCCTGTCTGTGCCTAATCTAGGGACATCTAACAGAGTTGTCAAAAACTAGCGAATTGATGTTCATTGGCGTCTGGTGTTTTTGAATTGCGAATACCACGATTACTAACCATTTCCTATGGCAATTACTGTACTGAAATAAAAAACAGCTCCTTATTTATTCAATGAGGGAGAAATACCCGATTTACTAAGTTTCACAAATAGTGTCTGAAAACTGGTTTCTGAATAAAGAGATTGATGGTTGATTGTCACGTGTGCCCAAGTCACCTAGTAGTCCAGGGAAACGTAACTTTGTAGAGTGATCCAGCCTAAGTGGTACCCTGAGAGGCCCCCATAACGTCCCCTGGAACCTGGGGCCCAAATCCCTGCTTAAAGTATTTCTAGAAAGAAAGGAGAAAGCAGTCATATTAAGAAAAGTCAATAATTATCAAATAAAGGTATCTCGTGTCACCTGAATATAGAATGTTTTCTTTTCTGTCTTGAAAGGAACTGTATTTTATGACCATATTTGAGTATTCCTTCATTTTTCTTAATATTCTAAATAAATAAAATTTTAAAATGGAGGGTCTGAGCCTCTCTTCCCTCTGAGAGGTCATGGGTACAAATGTGATAAAGTAGCACTGGGGCTGCACCTCTGTCCTATTCCCCTTGTCTCCATGTTTACTGAGAGACACCGGTTCCAAGATCTTTTGGTACTGAGAAGGTCACAGGTGTTGCTGGTGTCACCAGGGTTTTGAAACATCAACATCACAGAGGCGACCGATTTCAAGTTACCCTCAACACATTTAAAGAGACCTCTTTTATCTTTGTTCCAAAATTGCAATCCTGAAACTTGCAAACTTACATAAACATAGTTATTTGCCAGGAGACAGACCAAGCCAGAAGACAGACATGGTATAAATATACATTTTAGAAAATGGTTAATTACTGAAAAGACACTTTATCTAAAACCCAATATGATGATGAATGCTAAAGCTATTTTGCTTTTAAGGACTTTTAAAGATATAATGAGAAAACTTCAAAAAAATTTAGTGACTGTCATTTTAAAGCTAATGCCCAAATTTCCAGGAGTGTGAATTACTTTCCTCTGTAGTTGGTGACCTTTGGGGGTAATTTTGGAAAAGTATTCCATTTAAATCAGTGGGAATCCACAGTAGAACAAACAAATGAGGCAGTGAGTAGGGCTTAGGTTGAAAAAAATAGGTATGTACACACATGTAACAACAAAGAAAAGTAAGCTCTACTAAGCTGTACTAGTCGGTGGCTGGCACAGCATCCTCTCCCATGCTGGTAACACACATCACATCACCCAAGTTCCGGAGGACAGAGCATCCATCCTGAGGAGGAACGGACAGTGGCTGCCTCACTCAGCCATTTAATTGCAGCATATTTCAACCTCCCTTAGTTTAGACATGTCCTGTTAAATAGATTTCAAGGTTATTTAATCTGGTTTAGTAAATTAAACTTCATTCATTGGACAAGTGGCTTATAGCTATCTTAAAAGAAACCACAGATTGAAAATAAACAATAAAGTCACACAAGCAAAAAATAATTGTAGAAAGGGATAGCAAGCCCTTCATCAGGCACATTTCAGTTACAAAGTAGGGATGATTTAATCAGATCTTAGAGTCACAAAAACAACAAACTTTAGGGTTATGATTTGAAACTTGCTTCCCGTCCTCTATCACCGGAGGTGTGCCCGGCTATCTCTGTGCTTTGGACTTTGAAATATTAACTAAATAACTGTATGATATCATCATCATCATAGATAACATTTAAAATATAATAATATAATACATTTTAAATGTATAATTTTTTCACCACTATCTCACTTTTTTAATTTCTATTTTTATGTGTTTTATAGTCTACCGAATGTAATGATCCACCATATAGCTTATTGTATATAGCTTATTAACAAATATAGCAAAATAAAATATATTTGGAAATGTGTGATAATATTTTTAAAGAATAAAGAGACTCAATTAAAAAAAAATTGGAGGCCCCTAGTTTAAGCTATGGTGAGGCAGTTTGTAAAGAAAATAGATGCTAGGTAGGCATTACCAAAAATCACCCAAATCTTGAGATTAATTAAGGTCAGTATAGTAAGCAAAGAAGAGGTTGGGGGTTGGAGATTTTTCTGTTCATATAGAGAAAAACTGGAGAAAATGCAAATGTAATTGAAGGAAGAAAAACCTTTTGTGACTGGAGAGAACCTACATAGGATTTCTCACTTCCAAAGTGAAAGGCAAGTTTCATTCTCCTTGATGAGGGTTTTGAAAGAAGGGGCGTTTAGCAGAAGAAAATCTGAAAGGTCCTTGATGCTAAAAAGTTCAAAGCCCGTATCAGGTTTCAGACACAAGGAACCCTCCCCCTGTAAGATGAAGAGGTCTTTTTGAAAGACAAGATGAAAAAGTCAAGGATTATCTAAACTTTTGCTCTGAATCCTCTTCTCACCCAGCCCCAAACTCTCATGCGTAAAAGACTTTTCCATTTTGACACCTTCAAATACCACACTTTCCAACCCCCAATTCTCCCTTGAGTATTTCTACCTGAATTCATTCTTTATTCAACATGTATTTATTGAAGATCCTCCCAAACGTCTGTTCTTAGCAAGAAAACACACTCATCTTTGCACTTTGAGTATTCCTGTCTGTGTGAGAGTCATTTCTCACAGTTAATTGATAAACTGCAGTCTGGTTTCATTTATCTGATTAATTAGGTCAGAGTCCACTCCTGAGAAATGAATAAAGTATTGGTGTGTGTTCCAGTTCGTTTTCTAAGCTCTTAAGGCTGAGGATCAGACAGACAGTGGAAAGTCATCAAGACACAAGACTTCTGCAGGTTTCTTGGGAGGTAGAGCATAATATCGCTCCGATACCCTCACTGTTTTGTGTCCAGCAAGCACCGGTTTGTTTTTCCTGCGTAACTCCTGCACTACATGCCGGGCATCGTGCTAGATGCTGAGGATGCAAGAGCATTCATTATGGCCCCTGCGAGCTAGAAAACTGTATCTAAGTAAATCACCATCCCCAGCAAATTGTGTCAACTATGACATATGCTATAATAAATGCTATCTGAGCTCTGAGTTGATGCTTTACCTGAGTTTCAATATCAAGCCGGAGTTAATGAGGAATCAGGGAATGACATGTGGGAGAAAATAGAAAATCTACATATTGGCCTTTGGCTCCCTGGTTCCAGGCGCAGGACTCCAAAAACGCTTGTAACTTCCTAAGTGATAAGAGCATTAGGAGCATCGTTGGTCGGATGAGGCGACTCAGGGTGGGCTCCTGGATGGCTCCTGGAAGGGGGCTGGTCACCAGAAAGACCAAGCCATGATTAGAAGCTTGGAATTTTCAGCCCCATCCTCCATCCTCCAGGGAGGGGAGAGGGGCTGGGACAGAGTTCGTGATCCATCGTGGCTATGTGGAGAAGCGGCCATAAAAATCCCCATAGTGCAGGTTTCTAGGTGCTTCCAAGTGGCTCAATACATCCACATACTGGGAGGGTGATGCACCCCAAGTACACGGGGACAGAAACTCCTAGGCACAGGACTCTCCCAGACCTGGTCTTATGTGTCTCCTCATTTGGCTCTTCATCTGTATCCTTTATCATATCCTTTAATAAACTGGTAAATGTACGTGTTTCCCTGAGTTCTGTGTGCTGCTCTAGCAAATTGTTTGAACCAGAAAATGGGGTTGTAGCCAAGTCAGACAGAAGCTATGGGGAGCCTAGGGACCTACTACTTGTGATCGGCATCTGAAGTGGGATGGGAGCAGTCTTGTGGGACAGAGCTCTCAGCCTGTGGGATCTGACGCTATCTCCAGGTAGAAAGTGTCAGAATTGAGTTAAATTGTAGCACACCAAGCAGTTACCACAGAGAACTGATTGTTGGGGGGAAAACTCCCACACATCTGGCATCGGAAGCATTGTACACGTGACAGCAGTGTGACAATAAAGCTAAGACCCAAAAAGAGAACTGTAGGCTTTTGCAAAACAGAACGTTAGGAGAAGGAAAAGAATGGAGAAAATAGAGCTATCTGGAATGAAATACCATGTTCTGGGGACACAAGTGGTTTATCATAATTGAGTGTAATATTATGTATATTGCATTAAAATAACAAGTAACATTTATAGAGTCTTTACCATGTGCCACGCATTGTTCTAAGTGCTTTATAAATATTAAACCATTTAATTATTTAATAATCCTATGAGGTAGATATTCTTTTCATCTCTACTTTAAGGATAAAGAACTGTGGTACAGAAAGGTTAAATATCTTGCTCAGATATAGTCTTAGAACCAGGACCAAAACCCAGGGTGTGGGAGTCCAGAGGCTTCACTTTTAACAAAGAGGCTACATAACATGGTGATTTCTTACGTGTTCCTACTTAATTATAAATGTAATTAGAGCAGGAATTGTGTCTCACCACCATATAGTACAGCCAAACACATTTGACAAATGTATGTTACATGGTGGAAGAGGTTAAGATAATAGATAAAAGCCTGACAAAAGAGATCCTGATTAAGTTTCTCAGACCTTAGTCCCAGGACTGCCTGAGTATCTCCTGAGTAACACTTGTTCCTCCCTCACGTGCAATGAGAATCATGTCCTGATCCTATTTCCCTTTTATACTCTATTTTATAGACCAGAAGTCCTGCATTCCCAAGCTGGTGACTCTGAAAACTGTAACACCCTCTTATTACACTTCTGCACATGCCCTTCTAAAAAATCCACCTTTTAAGTTATTACTTCCAGACCACTATCTACAGATCAAAAAGAAATCTTAATAATAAATACCATATACTATTTTTGTGACAGTTTAAATGTAGGAATGTATGCTGTAAGTTCTGATGTTTCTGTGTCAGAATTAGTAAGTAAAAATAATTTTCTGTTTATATTACAAAATATTCAGGGTGTTTTGAAATTTAAAAATGAGCCCCCTCCCCATTTTTATTCTTTATTGTTTCTTTCTTTGTTTTTTGAGTCCCAATAAAATGCCAGACATAAGGCTTTAGAGCCAGACTGACTGTGATCGAACCCTGACCCTTGACCTCCATTAACTGTGGGACTTTGGGCAAATTACTTGATCTATATGTGCCTCCATTTCCTCATCTGTAAAACGGAGTGAAAATGACTTCTTCATTGTGTTGTTGGAGGATTAAATGAATTAATATTATATAAAGCCCTTACAACGGTTTCTGGTGAATAGCAAACACTACTTAAATATTAGTTAGTGTTATGTTCATTTTTAAAGTACAACCAGATATATCCCTTCTTTCACTCAACAAATATGTGTTAGGAACCTACTATATGCTGGACCTGCTTCTGGCAATGAGAATGTAGCATTGAATTAAAGAGAAAGCATCCCTGTCTTAAGAAGCCTACTTTCTATTGCGGGGACACAGACACTAAACAAATGAGTCAATATAAGTGTGTCAGCTGGTAATAAGTGCTGTGGAGATAAACCAATGCCTAGAAAGCAGGAAAGGGGGTTGGAGAATAGGGGTGTTATTTAATGCAGAGTAGGGAGTAGATATCTGAAGGAAATGAAGAAGGCTATCGCTTCAAGAGGAAGATTATTTCCCTGCAGAATGTATATCAGATTCACTCAGGAAAACAGAAGCCATTCTTTGTATTCCAAGTATGAAGTGTTTTCGTGTAAGTCACTAGAGACTTGCATAAGCTTTGGAAAGGCTGAGGAGGGCAGGTCAAGGAATCTGTTGCCAAAGATAGTGGCCATCAGTACTGAAGAGCTTTTTATGACTTGAATCTCAAGAACTCCAGAAGCTCTACTGGTAGGCTCCAATCCAGAGCCATCTAAGGTAAGAGGTTTTAAGAAATGTGATGCTGAGGAATCCTTAGGAGGGGATAGAAATGATGTGAAGGTAACAACAGACATCCTGGCATACAGAAGGAAGGGAAAATGCAAAAAGAACATGTCTGATAATGTTCCAGGAAAAGCAAGAAAACCAGTGTGGCCAGAGCAGAGGGAAACTGAGCATGGAATGGACAAGGTTTGGAAAGTAGTGGGGAATGAGCCAAGGAGCAGACATTTAACTTGGCAATAAAAGTTTTGCTCTAGTTACTTTGCTGTGATGAGGGAAGGAGGGCAATTTAGTAAAACCAATGAAGAGGCACTTGCAGTAATCTGGTAGAAAGAGTATGATGGTTTGGATAAGCAGTGAAGAGAGGTAGCCAGATTCCAGATTTATTTTTAACAGTTTGGATGTAGTTTGAGGGAGGTGAATAGAGGATGACCCTGAGGTTTTGGATCAGAGCAATGAGGGCAATGGAGTGGTCATTTCATGAGATGGGAGCAATATAAAACATTAGGATTTTGGGACTTCCTGGTGGTCCAGTGGTTAAGACTCTCCACTTCCACTGCAGGGGGAGCAGGTTCGATCCCTGTTCAGGGAGCTAAGATGCCGCATGCCGCTGATGCAGCCCAAAACAAAAACAAAAACATTAGGTTTTTGAGAAGGGGGAGATTAGAAATTTTTTTAACCATATGTAAATTTGCAGTGTTTATTAGACTCCACGAGGAGTGTCAAGAAGAGAGTTAGATACTTGAGTATAGATTTCAGGAGAGAGATCTGGGATGCAGGTATAAATTTGGGAGTAATGAGCATGTAGCTGAGTTTTAAAGCCAAGAGATGGATGAAATTGCTTAGGGAGTAAGTAAAAATAGAGAAGAGGTTTAAGGATTCAGCCCCAGAGGAGTCCACAGTTGATAAATAAGGAGAATGTGCTGAGCCAGTAAAGAAGTCTGAGGAAAAACAGCAGCTAATGAAGTGAGGAGAAGGTTAACCATGAGAGAGTGGGGTGTCCTGGGAGTCAACTCGGGGGACAGTTATAAGGAGGAGGAATTAACCACATAGATCAAATGCTCTGTCAGAAGAAAACTGAGACCTGACCATTAAATTAGCAAGGTGAAGGTCACTGGTGACCATGACAGTGCAGTTTTGATGAAGAAGGAGAAAGCTTGCTTGAGTGGGCTCAAGAGAAAAAGGGAAGGCATTAACTGAATGCAGAAAATATGGACAATTTGTGAGGATTTTTTTTTTTTCTGTAAATGGGAATAGAGAAATGGGCTTAGCAGGAATGGTATGTTGGGTTATGAGGTCTTTTGTTGTTGTTTAAGATGGGATTAATGGCATATGCTTGAATGCTGATGGGAATGATGGAGTACAAGGGAAATACTGATGATTTCTGGAAGAATTTCTCCAGTGACTTTGAGTAAGATGGAGGAAATTGTATCTAACACACAAGCTAAGGCATTGCCTCAGCTGAGATCGTGGACTCTTAACTACTCAGCCAAAAGACGGGAGTGTCAAATGTATGGGCATGGATCAGTGGGTGGGTAGGTGATGGCGGAAGGGCTTGTGGATTCATGGAAGTTCTCTTCTGGTTGCTTGTATTCTGGTGAGAAACAAAGCAAGGGCATCACTTGAGAGGGAAGGTGAGAGAGGAGGCCTCAGGGTGAAGGTATGAAATAGCTGATTAGGGTAGTGAGACGGTGAGCGAGCTAGAGAAACAGGGACTGATGGTAGTCACCGCTCTATGGGTCTGCTTCCGGTAAGTGGCCAGGAAGTTAAAGGGAGGCGTGGGAGGCTTGTTTTTCTTCAGTCACATTCAGGGCACAGCTAAGTGTCCAGAATGGGCAAAGAATTAGATTTAACAAGACGTAGAAGTCTTCCAACCAAATACTAGAAGAAGAAGGGCAAGTCAGATGAATGGCACATACAAGGGAGTGATTACAACGATGGATCAAGGAATCTAAGTTATGTAAGAAGGACACTGAGAAGCTCACTGGGCTAAAGACAGTGAAAAGTGGTAAGATCAATGGATTCAAGGTCTAAGGGGAGGATATCTAAAGATTGTTGGAGATGGATTCCAGAGACAGTGAGCCAGAAATACAGGCAGGGTGGTCAGAGAGAGATGTACATGGCAACGAGATTAAGAAGTGGGTACAGTTATTGTTAAAGACAAGGTCTAAGCTGCACTGTACAAGACAGTAGCCACATGTGGCTATTTAAGTTAATTAAAATTCAGTAAAATTAGAATTCACTTCCTTAGTCATACCAGCTACATGTCAGTGCTCAATAGCCACAGGTGGCTTCTGGTTACTTGTCTTACTCTGTTCCAGCTGCAGTAATAGAGTACCATTCTCTGGGGAGCTTAAACAACAGCTATTTATCTCTCACAGTTTTGGAGGCTGGGAAGTCCAAGATCAAGTGCCAACAGATTCACTGTCTGGTGAGAAACTGCTTCCTGGCTCATGGATGGTCATCTCTTTGCTATATCCTCACATGGCAAAAGGGATGAGGAAGCTCTCTGAGAGCTCCTTTAGGGCACGGGCACTAATTCCATTCATGAGGGCTTCACCCTCATGATCTAATCACCTTCCAAAGGCTCCGCCCCCAAATACCATCACGTTGGAGATTAGGTTCTAACATATAAGTTTTAGGAGACAAACATTCCATCTATAGCATAGGTACAGAACATTCTCACCACTGCAGAAGGTACTATTGAACAGAACTGGTGTAAGATATAGCCATAAGAAGGGATGGCTTTGTTAGGATGGAGGCTAGGATACTGAAGGACAAGGAAATGATACACAAGATCATTGGAAGGATCAAGTATTACAGGAACAAATTTTAAGAGTGATACCAATCCTATACAGAATAGAGAACAATTTTGAAGATCGCTATCCAGGAGCTAACATGTTCAAGGAATAAGGGGGATAGATCAATGGCCTGTAGGTGATTATAACAAATAGAATTGGGCTTCCCTGGTGGCGCAGTGGTTGGGAGTCCGCCTGCCAGTACAGGGGACACAGGTTCGTGCCCTGGTCCGGGAGGATCCCACATGCCATGGCGGGGCTGGGCCCGTGAGCCGTGGCCGCTGAGCTTGCGCGTCCAGAGCTTGTGCTCTGCAACAGGAGAGGCCACAACAGCTAGAGGCCCGCGTACCACAAAAAAAAAAAAAAAAAAAAAAAAAGAGTTATTAGGTAGTACATTATGACAGAATGAGCTTTGATGCTAGTGTTTTTTTAGGGAAGAAGGAGGCATGGTGATCTGAAAGGAATTAGGAATTATATCACGTAACAGAGAGAGGAGGGAGCAATGGCTTATCAGCAATTCCCTTACCTGCAGCACCAGCTCCCTGCATTACACTCCCTCTGTTTAAATACTCAGAGCATTTTCTACTTTCCCAATTAGACAGATGCACATTCTTAATTATATATTTATTACATGCTTATTATTTACTTTTTAATTTTTCACTGCAGTTTTGGTCGATATGTCATGTGATAGAGTAGGCTTGCTTTTTCATTTATTTTGAATTTTATTATTTTTTTAAATAAAGCAGGTTCTTATTAGTTACCTATTTTATACACACTAGTGTAAATATGTCAATCCCAATCTCCCAATTCATCCCACCACCACCACCACCCTCCCCTGTATCCCCCCATGGTGTTCATATGTTTGTTCTCTATGTCTGTGTCTCTATTTCTGCCTTGCAAACTGGTTCATCTGTACCATTTTTCTAGATTCCACATACATGCGTTAATATACGATATTTGTTCTTCTCTTTCTGAATTTCCTTCACTCTGTATGACCGTCTCTAGGTCCATCTGTGTCTCTACAAATGACCCAATTTCATTCCTCTTTTATGGCTGAGTAATATTCCATTGTATATATATACCACATCTTCTTTATCCATTCATCTATCAGTGGGCTTTTAGGTTGCTTCCATGACTTGGCTATTGTAAATAGTGTTGCAATGAACACTGGGGTGTGTGTGTCTTTTTGAATTATGGTTTTCTCTGGGAATATGTCCAATAGTGGGATTGCTGGGTCATATGGTAATTCTATTTTTAGTTTTTTAAGGAACATCCATACTGTTCTCCATAGTGGCTGTATCAATTTACATTCCCACCAAAAGTGCAAGAGGGTTCCCTTTTCTCCACACCCTCTCCAGCATTTGTTGTTGGTAGATTTTCTGATGCACATTCTAACCGGTGTGAGGTGATACCTCATTGTAGTTTTGATTTGCATTTCTCTAGTAAGTAGTGATGTAGAGCAGCTTTTAATGTGCCTCTTGTCCATCTGTATGTCTTCTTTGGAGAAATGTCTATTTAGGTCTTCTGCCCATTTTTTGATAGGGTTGTTGTTTTTTTTAATATTGAGCTGCATGAGCTGATTATATATTTTGGAGATTAGTCTTTTGTCTGTTGATTCATTTGCAAATATTGTCTGCCATTCTGAGGGTTATCTTTTCATCTTGTTTATGCTTTCCTTTGTTGTGCAAAAGCTTTTGTTACATTAGGTCCCATGTGTTTATTTTTGTTCTTATTTTCATTATTCTAGGAGGTGGGTTTTGTTTCATTAGGTCCCATTTGTTTATTTTTGTTTTTATTTTCATTATTCAGGAGGTGGGTCAAAAAACATCTTGCTGTGATTTATGTCAAAGAGTTTTTCTTCCTGTGTTTTCCTCTAAGAGTTTTATAGTGTCCAGTCTTAAATCCACTTTGAGTTTATTTTTGTGTATGGTGTTAGGGAGTGTTCTAATTTCATTCTTTTACATGTAGCTGTCCATTTTTCCCAGCACCACTTATTGAAGAGACTGTCTTTTCTCCATTGTTTATCCTTGCTTCCTTTGCCATAGATTAGTGGACCATAGGTGTGTGGGTTTATCTCTGGGCTTTCCATCCTGTTCCATTGATCTATATTTCTGTTTCTGTGCCAGTACCATATTGTCTTGATTACTGTAGCTTTGTAGTATAGTCTGAAGTCTGGGCGTCTGATTCTTCCAGCTCTGTTTTTTTCCCTCAAGAATGCTTTGGTAATTCGGGGATTTTTGTGTCTCCATACAAATTTTAAGATTTTTTGTTCTGGTTCTGTAAAAAAGGCCGCTGGTAATTTGATAAGAATTGCACTGAATCTGTAGATCGCTTTGGGTAATATAGTCATTTTCACAATTGCTTCTTCCAATCCAAGAACATGGTATATCCCTCCATCAGTTTGTGTCATCTTTGATATCTTTCATCAGTGTCTTATAGTATTCTGAGTAGACGTATTTTACCTCCTAGGTAGGTTTATTCCTAGGTATTTTATTCTTTTTGTTTCAACGGTGAAAGGGATTGTTTCCTTAATTTCTCTTTCTGATCTTTCGTTGTTTCTGTATAGGAATGCAAAAGATTTCTGTGCTTTAATTTTATATCCTGAAACTTTACCAGATTCATTGATTAGCTCTAATAGTTTTCTGGTGGCATCTTTAGGATTATCGACTTATAGTATCACGTCATCTGCAAACAGTGACCGTTTTACTTCTTCTTTTCCAATTTGTATTCCTTTTATTTCTTTTTCTTCTCTGATTGCCATGGCTAGGACTTCCAAAACTATGTTGAATAATAGTGGTGAGAGCGGACATCCTTGTGTTGTTCCTGATCTTAGAGGAAATATTTTCAGTTTTTCACCATTGAGAATGATGTTTGCTGTGGGTTTGTCATATATGGCCTTTATTATGTTGAGGTAGGTTCCCCCTATGCCCACTTTCTGGAGAGTTTTTATCATAAATGGTGTTGAATTTTGTCTAAAGCTTTTTCTGCATCTATTGAGATGATCATATGGTTTTTCTTCTTCAATTTGTTAATATGGTGTATCACATACACTGATTTGCATATATTGAATAATCCTTGCATCCCTGGGATAAATCCCAGTTGATCATGGTGTATGATCCTTTTAATGTGTTGTTGGATTCTGTTTGCTAGTGTTTTGTTGAGGATTTTTGCATCTATATTCATCAGCGATATTGGTCTGTAATTTTCTTTTTTTGTAGTATCTTTGTCTGGTTTTGGTGTCAGGGTGATGGTGGCCTCGAAGAATGAGTTTGGGACTGTTCCTTCCCCTGTAATTTTTTAGAAGAGCTTGAGAAGGATGGGTGTTAGCTCTTCTCTAAATGTTTGACAGTATTCACCTGTGAAGCCATCTGGTCCTGGACCTCTGTTTGTTGGAAGATTTTTAATCACAGTTTCAATTTCATTACTTGTGATTGGTCTGTTCATATTTTCTATTTCTTCCTTGTTCATTCTTGGAAGGTTACACCTTTCTAAGAATTTGTCCATTTCTTCTAGGTTGTCCATTTTATTGGCATAGAGTTGTTTGTATTAGTCTCTTATGATGCTTTGTATTTCTGCATTGCCCATTTTAACTTCTCCTTTTTCATTTCTAATTTTATTGATTTGAGTCCTCTCCCTCTTTTTCTTGATCAGTCTGGCTAAAGGTTTATCAATTTTGTTTATCTTTTCAAAGAACCGGCTTTTAGTTTTATTGATCTTTGCTACTGTTTTATTTCTAGTTCATTTATTTCTGCTCTGAACTTTATGATGTCTTTCCTTCTTTAACTTTGGGTTTGGTTTGTTCTTCTTTTTCTAGTTCCTTTAGGTGTATTGTTAGATTGTTTATTTGAGATTTTTCTTGTTTCTTGAGGTAAGGTTGTATTGCTATAAACTTCCTTCTTAGAACTGCTTTTGCTGCATCCCATAGGTTTTGGATCATTGTGTTTTCATTGTCATTTGTGTCTAGGTATTTTTTGATTTCCTCTTTGATTTCTTCAGTGATCTGTTGGTTATTTAGTAATGTACTGTTTAGCCTCCATGTCTTTGTGTTTTTTACGTGTTTTTTCCCTGTAATTTATTTCTAATCTCATAGTGTTGTGGTTGGAAAAGATGCTTGATATAATATCAATTTTCTTAAATTTACCAAGGCTTGATTTGTGACCCAAGATGTGATCTTTCCTGGAGAATTTTCCATCTGCACTTGAGAAGAAAGTGTAATATGCTGTTTTCAGATGGAATGTCCTATAAATATCAGTGAAATCTATCTGGTCCACTTTGTCTTTTAAAGCTTGTTATTCCTTATTAATTTTCTGTCTGGATGATCTGTCCATTGGTGTAAGTAAGGTGCTAAAGTCCCACACTATTATTGTGTTATTGTCAATTTCCTCTTTTATAGCTGTTAGCATCTGCCTTATGTATTGAGGTGTTCCTATGCTGGGTGCATACATATTTATAATTGTTATGTCTTCTTCTTGGATTGATCCCTTGATCGTTATGTACTGTCATTCCTTGTCTCTTGTAACATTCTTTATTTTAAAGTTTATTTTATCTGATATGAGTATTGCTACTTAAGCTTTCTTTTGATCGCCATTTGCATGGAATCTCTTTTTCCATCCCCTCACTTTCAGTCTGTATGTGTCCCTAGGTCTGAAGTGGGTCTCTTGTAGAGAGCATATATATGGGTCTTGTTTGGGTATCCATTCAGCGAGCCTGTGTCTTTTGGTTGGAGCATTTAATACAATCACATTTAAGGTAATTATCAATATGTATGTTCCTATTAACATTTTCTTAATTGTTTTGGGTTTTTTTTTTTTTTTGTAGGTCCTTTTCTTCTCTTGTGTTTCCCACTTAGATAAGTTCCTTTAGCATTTGTTGTAGAGCTGGTTTGGTGGTGCTGAATTCTCTTAACTTTCGCTTGTCTGTAAAGCTTTTGATTTCTCTTGTTGAATTGGACTGAGATCCTTGCTGGCTAGAGTAATCTTGGTTGTAGGTTCTTCCCTTTCATCACTTTAAATATATCATGTCACTCCCTTCTGGCTTGTGGACTTTCTGCTGAGAAATCAGCTGTTAACCTTATGGGCGTTACCTTGCATGTTATTTGTCATTTTTCTCTTGTTACTTGTAATAATTTTTCTTTGTCTTTAATTTTTGTCAATTTGATTCCTATGTGTCTCGGTGTGTTTCTACTAGCGTTTATCCTGCCTGGGACTCTCTGTGCTTCCTGGACTTGGGTGGCTATTTCCTTTTCCATGTTAGGGAAGTTTTCAACTATAATCTCTTCAAATATTTTCTCAGGCCCTTTCTCTTTCTCTTCTCCTTCTGGGACCCCTATAATGTGAATGTTGGTGCGTTTAATGTTGTCCCAGAGGTCTCTTAGGTGTCCTCATTTCTTTTCATTCTGTTTTCTTTATTCTGTTCCATGGCAATGAATTCCACCATTCTGTCTTCTAGGTCACTTATCTGTTCTTCTGCCTCAGTTATTCTGCTATTCATTCCTTCTAGTGTACTTTTCACTTCATTTATTGGATTGTTCATCTCTGTTTGTTTGTTCTTTAATTCTTCTAGATCTTGTTAAACATTTCTTGCATCTTCTCGATCTTTGCCTCCATTCTTTCTCTGAGGTCCTGGATCATCTTCACTATCATTATTCTGAATTCTTTTTCTGGAAGGTTGCCTATCTCCACTTCATGTAGTTGTTTTTCTGGGGTCTTATCTTGTTCCTTCATCTGGTACATAGCCCTCTGCCTTTTCATCTTGTCTACCTTTCTGTGAATGTGGTTTTTGTTCTGCAGGCTGCAGGATTGTAGTTCTTCTTGCTTCTGCTGTCTGCCCTCTGGTGGATGAGGCTATCTAAGAGGCTTGTGCAAGTTTCCTGATGCAAGGGGCTGGTGGTGGGTAGAGCTGGCTGTTGCTCTGGTGGGCAGAGCTCAGTAAAACTTTAAACTGCTTGTCTGCTGATGGGTGGGGCTGGGTCCCCTCCCTGTTGGTTGTTTGGCCTGAGGCGACCCAGCACTGGATCCTATGGGCTCTATGGTGGGGCTAATGGCGGACTCTGGGAGGGCTCACACCAAGGAGTACTTCCCAGAACTTCTGCTGCCAGTGTCCTTGTCCCCATGGTGAGGCACAGCCACCCCCCGCCTCTGCAGGAGACCCTCCAACGCTAGCAGGTAGGTCTGGTTCAGTCTCCTGTGGGGTCACTGCTCCTTCCCCCTGGGTCCCGATGCACACACTACTTTGTGTGTGGCCTCCAAGAGTGGAGTCTCTGTTTCCCCCAGTCCTGTCGAAATCCTGCAATCAAATCCCACTAGCCTTCAAAGTCTGACTCTTTAAGAATTCCTCCTCCCATTGCCGGACGCCCAGGTTGGGAAGCCTGATGTGGGGCTCAGAACCTTCACTCCACTGGGTGGACTTCTGTGGTATAATTGTTCTCCAGTTTGTGAGTCACCCACCGAGCGGTTATGGATTTGATTTTATTGTGATTGTGCCCCTTCTACCATTTCACTGCAGCTTCTCCTTTGTCTTTGGATGTGGGGTATCTTTTTTGGTGAATTCCAGTGTCTTCCTGTTGATGATTGTTCAGCAGTTAGTTGTGATTCTGGTGCTCTCACAAAAGGGAGTGAGCGCACGTCCTTCTACTCTGCCATCTTGAACCAATCCTTGCTTTTTATAATAATTGTGTATTTTTGGATTCATAATATTTAAATTCTGGAAATGTCATTAACCTGGGACAAGCCAGCTCTCTGTTATCACTAGAAAAATTTCTGCTGGATCTCAAACCTGGCCTCCTTTTTTTTTCTTTGCTTCCTAGTTCAACACCAGGAACAGATTTGTGCCTAATAAATGAATAAATATTCAGAGAATTTTGTCAGGCAAGTTTGAAATATGTTACTCTTGCTTATATTCATTTTATTTTTCTGATTTCACACTAGTTAGTATAATTAACCTATATCTCAAACACCAGAGACAATACCAAGCTTCAAAGCCCAGGGGACACCATGTGAGGAAAGAAAAGGTCACCAAAATCTTGTCAGGTCACAGTTTTGATCGCTCTGTTGTATATGTTTTAGTAATATTTCCATGCTTTATCCTGGCAGCACATACAAACAGTAATTAAATTTTCACCCTAAGAAAGTAATTGTCTTCCCAATTTCTTGCCTAGGTCCCATGAAGATAAATGGCTTCACTAGCTCATATATTGAATAGTTTTAACACCTGGTTGTCTAAGAGGAAAATCTAGAATAAAAGGTGTTAACTAAAGAACACAAAACTGAGATTCCCAATTAAATTACTTGCACATTGTTCCTGCTTTGTGCTTTGTTTTCTCATTTTTAAGTTTAAAATAAATTTCCAGTGGATATAGATCCAAAGCATTTATTCCAAAATATGTTTCACAAAGGAGTACTTTTGCCTGTGGAAATTTATGAACTCTCTCAACTCATAACAATGAAACAAAAAACTGGAAAAGCAGTCATCATCACACAGGACAAGCAGAGGCTGTCCATTGCTTCCCTGAAATGTGTGCCCCGCTCCCTCAGGATGGGACCTCTGCCACCTAAGGACTGGACCTGATCCCCACTGGGAATTAGGGGAGCTTTGATTTCCTTCACCTTCTCAGGGCTAATCCAACCAGAGCCAAAGCAGGCTACGGCAGAAAGCACAGCAAACTGCCCTGCACTTTGTTTCTTCTCCTCTGACATGTATGACTTGATAATCATCCTCCAAGTGGTGATTAATAACACACGTAATGGCAAATAATTATTGTACAAGATAGTGTCCTGCTTTCTACTTCACCATCATCAAATGAAACTGGATGCAATTAACCTGACCCTGTTCAATGAAGCAGTAAAGGGTCTCCACAGATTAAAAAAAACAGAAACTAAAAAAAAGAACCCTCAGCCCATTGTCATCTTAACAAGTTAATTTTGAACATGTAGAAAATTTTTTTAAAAATGTAAGATGGCCTCATCTACTCACTGAATTCCACATTTTTAAGTTAACAAGGGAAATAAGGTGGGAAGAGCATGAGTACCAGTTCCTAAGCAGCTCTCTCCCAGACTAGAAACCTTTTACCTGCATCATATAGAACAGTGATTTAAAGCATTTCCTTGTTATATATTCCTTTATTCATTCATTCTTTCTTTCTTTTATTCATTTACAGCCTGAAACATTAGACAGACATGTAACACATAGAACATATAAGAGTGGAACTGCCAGGGCTTCCCCGGTGGCGCAAGTGGTCGAGAATCCGCCTGCCAATGCAGGGGACATGGGTTCGATTCCTGGTCCAAGGAGATCCCACATGCCACGGAGCAACTAAGCTCGTGTGCCACAACCACTGAGCCTGTGCTCTAGAGCCCGTGAGCCACAACTACTGAGCCCATGTGCCGCAACTACTGAAGCCCACGCGCCTAGAGCCCATGCTCCACAATGAGAGAAGCCACTGCAATGAGAAGCCCGCACACCCCAACAAAGAGTAGCCCCCGCTCGCCGCAACTAGAGAAAGCCCGTGCGCAGCAACGACGACCCAACACAGCCAAAAATAAATAAATAAGTAAAATTAAATTAAATTAAATTTAAAAAGAGTGGAACTGCCATGTTTGAAATGGGACAGAACCTTCAAGTTGCTCACAATCCAACCACAAGGCCCACTGAGGCTCTGTACAGCTTAATTTAAAAAATACTCCTTAAGAAATATGCTGCTTGAGTTGGGAAGGTACAAGCCTGCTATAGCTGTTATCATCTAGCAGATATTTGTCATAAAGAATACAGGTAGAAGGAAAAAAGACATATTAAGTGAGTTTTTTTAAAAAGAATTATTGACCTGATATTCTATATAGAAAACCCTAAAGATTCCACACAAAAACTATTAGAACTAGTAAATGAATTCAGCAAGAAGGCAGGATATAAGATTAATATATAGAAATCTGTTGCACCTCCTTACATTAACAATGAAATACCAGGAAGAGAAAGTAAAAAATAATCCCATTTAAAATTGTGTCAAAAAAATAAAATGCCTAGGAATAAACCTAACCAAGGAAGTGGAAGACCTATATGCTGAAAACTATAAAACTATATAGGAAATGAAAGATGATGCAAAAAAATGGAAAAATATCCCATGCTCTTGAATTGAAATAATTAATATTGTTAAAATGGATATACTACCCAAAGCAATTTACAGATTTATTGTAATCCCTACAAATCACCCATGACATTTTTCACAGAACTAGAACAAATAACCCTAAAATTTATATGGAATCAGTAAAGATCCAGAATTGCCAAAGCAATCGTGAGGAAAAAGAACAAAGCTGGAGGCATAACCCTCCCAGACGTCAGACTATACTACAAAGCACAGTAAACATAACAGCATGGTATTGGCGTGCACACACACACACACACACACACACACACACACACACACACAAAGACACATAGATCAATGGAGAAGAATAGAGAGCCCAGAAATAAACCCACACACCTATGGTCAATTAATCAGCAACAAAGGAGCCAAGAATATATAATGGAGAAAAAAAGGTCTTTTCAGCAAGTGGTGTTGGGAAAGCTGGACAGCTTCATGTAAATCAATGAACTTAGAACACTCCCTCACACCATATACAAAAGTAAACACAAAATGGTTTAAAGATCTAAACATAAGACATGATACCATAAAACTCCTAGAGAGAACATAGGCAAAATATTTTCAGACATAAATCATAGCAATATTTTCTTAGATCAGTATCTGAAGGCAAAAGAAATAAAAGCAAAAAATAAACAAATGGGATCTAATAAAATGTAAAAGCTTTTTCACAGCAAAGAAAACCATCAACAAAACAAAAACACAACCTACATAATGGGATGAAATATTTGTGAGCAATGCAACCGACAAGGGCTTAATTTCCAAAACAGGCAAAGTGTTCGTACAACTCAATGTCAGAAAAACAAACAACCCAATCAAAAAATAGGCAGAAGACCTAAATAGATATTTCTCCAAAGAAGACATACAGACAGCCAACAGGCACATGAAAAAATGCTCAACATCGGGGCTTCCCTGGCGGCGCAGTGGTTGAGAGTCCACCTGCCGAGGCAGTGGACACCGATTCGTGCCCCAGTCCAGGACGATCCCACATGCCACAGAGCGGCTGGGCCCGTGAGCCATGGCCACTGAGCCTGTGCGTCCAGAGCCTGTGCTCCGCAATGGGAGAGGCCACAACAGTGAGAGGCCCGCGTACCGCCAAAAAAAAAAAAAAAAAAAAAAATGCTCAACATCACTAATTATTACAGAAATGCAAATCAAAACTACAATGAGGTATCATCTCACGCTGTTCAGAATGGCCATCATCCGAAAGTCTACAAATAATAAATGCTGGAGAGGGTGTGGAGAAAAGGGAACCTTCCTACACTTTTGATAGGAACGTAAATTGGTGCAGTCACTATGGAGAACAGTATGGAGGTTCCTTAAAAAACTGAAAATAGAGCTACCACGTGACCAAGCAATCCCAGTCCTAGGCATATATCTGGAGAACACCATAATTTGAAAAGATACATGCACCCCAGTGTTCATAGCAGCACTATTCACAATAGTCGAAACATGGAAGCAACCTAAAGGTCCATCAACAGATGAAGGGATAAAGAAGATGTGGCAGACTATATATATAATGGAATATTACTCAGCCATAAAAAAAATGAAATATTGCCATTTGCAGCAACATGGATAGACCTAGGAAATATCATACAAAGTGAAGTAAGCTAGAGAAAGACAAATATTATATGATATCACTTATATATGGACTCTAAAGAATAATATCAATGAATCTATATGTTAAACAGAAACAGATTCATAGACATAGAAAACAAATTTATGGTTACCATGGGGAAAGGGACATGGGAGAGGGATAAATTAGAAGTATGGGATTAAAAGATACAAACTAATGTACATAAAATGGATAAGCAACAAGAATTTACTATATAGCACAGGGAACAATATCCACTATCTTATAATAAATTATAATGGAAAATAATCTGAAAAAAATATATAACTAGGGCTTCCCTGGCGGCGCAGTGGTTGAGAATCTGCCTGCCAATGCAGGGGACACGGGTTCGAGCCCTGGTCTGGGAAGATCCCACATGCCACGGAGCAACTAGGCCCACGAGCCACAACTACTGAGCCTGCGCATCTGGAGCTTGTGCTCCGCAACAAGAGAGGTCGCCACAGTAAGAGGCCCGCGCACCGCAATGAAGAGTGGTCCCCGCTCGCCACAACTAGAGAAAGCCCTCGCACAGAAACGAAGACCCAACACAGCCAAAAATAAATAAATAGATAAATATTTAAAAATATATATATATAACTGAATCTCTTTGTTGCTCACTGAAACTAACACGATATTGTAAATCAACTATACTTCAGTTAAAAAAACTGAAAAAGGGGAATTAGTTATGTATTATTTATTTATTTCACCATAAGGAAACAAGATGATGGTAGAAAAGAGGTAATTTAAGAGAACATTATGTTAAGAACCGTGAAGGGTGTATTTGCAAGCTAATTAGTTAGCCACTAATTCCATGGATGCTGGCATAAGACATGAGATTCCAGGATCAGAGGCAAGCGACTCTGTCACTCATAGCAACAGCCATAGCCAGAGGATTAATATTTGTGCCAGTTCCTTGAACCCAAATTTCCACACACTAATGCAAAGAGGATCTGATGATATCTGTACACACAGTGGGTTGCCCAGCAGGAGAGGAACCCTGAACTAGGGTACCCAGATCTTTTACAAAAGGCAGTAAGCCTTGGAGGGAGACATTATCTTTACTATAATGGACAGTAAACAAACCTGCCTTTGCTCTGGGTGGAGATACCATTTATACCTTTCAAGGCTGTTTGCTATACAAACATCTTTGAAAAGATAGTTTGGAACAAAGATAGCTGATGCATCCACTTGCAAAATGTGCAGAAATGCAAGACACCCATGGATAATTGTCTTCCAACTCATTAAGCATGCAAATGGATAGGGAACCTGGGTAAATAACTATCAAACATTTACATAATATTCTCTTCACTTGTTTGAATAGCTAATTCCTATTTCTAAAATTTATATGAGGAAACATTAGGAAACTGTACTGAGCCTTTCACACATAGTTTAACAAATGTGTTTTGCATAAAAGTATGAATAAATAGCAATGATTTTTCTTTTAGGTTAAGATGAAGGGACACTTAGTAGCTTCCCTAAAACATTCACTGAAGTCTCATTACAGAGTGTAAGAGTGAACCAGGGAGCCACCAGATGTCAGGCAGCCAGGAGCCAACATCCTCAAAGAAGTGTTCACAGGCAGTGTGGATGATTCAGCCAGAAAAGAAACTGATTACCTACTCGAAATTTGATCACTGGTCAAATGGCATAGGAACACTTGTGATGTTCCTCAATAACTTGGATTAAGGCTGACTTTAATCAAAGTATCTCAAATAAATTGTTTCACCCACCTCCTCATTTTTCTTGCATAATCCCAGAAAATAACGCAGTGCAAGATGGTGACTCAGTATATATTCATTGAACTGTACACTTTAAATGGGGGAATTATATAATATGTGAAGTATGTCTCAATAAAGCTGCTTTTAAAAAAAAGATGGTGACTCAGAATTACAAGACCACTGACTCTCAAGTACAAATTAATATTATTTCCTATTAGGGACAGTGGGTTGAAGTCTGTCATCCTTTAGGACTCAGCTAACTGTGAGAGTAAACCTTCCTTCCAGGCTGGATTGGTTTGCCGATTTTCCTCTATGTTATTATAGTACCCTAACTGCAGCACTTGGCACTTTATATTGTAGTTGTCTATTGTCTAAATCTCCACGTAGTTATATAAGAAAAGTTAAAGCAAGAATTGAACCATAATCTTGGCTAAATACCCCAAACATTCAGTACAAAGCTATTTGGATTTATAATAAATATATGCAGAATCAATGAATGAATGATCAGTTAATGAAGAGATAAGCTTCATTGCCAGCCTCTGTAAGAATGAAGATAAGTACATACGGAAGGCACTTTAAAATCATCTTGCTGAAAGATAAGAAGTACACTCATTTATATATGCACACATATATGTAGTTTTACCTACAAACAAGCATGTATAACAATGCATTTGCAATAGCTAGAAAGTGTGCAGCACCAAAGTTTTCAGCAATTTAAATGATTCAGTTGTGTTGTGTACTTCTACAATTAGGGTAGCAATTACTTGGAATCGTTTAGCTTCATTATTGCCCCCACTACCTCATTCCCTTCAAAGTGCCAATTAAACTCTCCACTAGAAAGGAATAAATCATTTTAGGACAAGCTGCTCTCCTGAGACAGCTCCACTTCCTGGGTGCTTGATGAACTGGCTCAAACAGTGATGCCTGGCCAAGGACAAGCACCGTGTTTGCTGCGTAAAACAAACTATCTCAGCCTACACCTAACACCCGCCACCTGGACCAGAAGAGGGGCTGAATGTATTTCTCCGGTTCCTTGCTCCTGTGGTCAGCCCCTGCCCTTCCGAAGACTGAGGTGCACGGCGCACAGCGCAGATGGGGGCAGGAAGGACAGCTGATGGGTTTGAGGGTTTCCATCTCCAAGCCTGTTGTCCCGCAAACTGAGGGAAGTCTCCTGATCGATGCTCTTCTGTTCTGACCAGGTTGCACATGGAGGGTGGGTGTAGCGAATTTTGCTTTTTTTTTTCTGGTTTACTGATTATAAGTAGAGGCTTTGACTGCATATACTACTGGGGGGATACTCAGTGAGTGCTGAGTTACCACTTGGATGCAGGGAGTGGAGGGGCAATGGTCCTCGCCTCCCCCAGAACTAATCCTTGACTCTCCCTTTGGCCATCACTGTTCAGTCATGCAGTACGCACGACACCACCACCCAACAATAAACACACATGCAATTGCAAACAGGGAAAGAAAAGTTCCCGGCAAAAATGGCTCAATTACCTCACTGATAGACACTTTGAAATCACTGTTTTGTGAAACAAAAATGATTTTCTATAACCAATTATAAAATATAGTGTGCAAATATTTCCCTCTGATTATACTTATATATTTTCTTTTGATTGTGTCTTCTTGCTTTCTGTTGAATTTATGTTAGATATACATTATGCTAAAAAAGAATCAAGAATAATTTTCTGTTCAAGTTAGGGTTTATTAGCATGCGATTAATTACAACGACAACTATAGTATTGATAAAGCCAAGAACAGAAACTACAGGATTCAGCTGGGACTTGGTTGTTTTGTTTGTTCTATGGCACTAATAGTCAGGAAGGCTGAACTCTGGTTTCAGCTCTACCACGTTGGAATCAATCATGCAGTTCAGATTAATCATTTATTTCTTTGTGCTTCAGTTTTCAGATCTGGAAATGGTCAATATAAGGCATTCCACCCCTTACTGTGTTTAGGATTTCTGAGAATCTAAGGATGGCTGTTCTCTTTTTGGAATTCCTTCCTTATACAGTGTCTTTCCTGGTTTTCCTCCAACTGTCCTGCTATGTCATCCCTTCTTCCAATATGCCTGTAACTTCTCACTATCATTTGTATAATAAATAGCCTTATTCTTGATCTCTCTCTTCTCCTCTGTCTCTAATCTATTTTAACTACAGTTGGCATATCAGTCCTCTGGGTACCTATCTCTGATCCTGACACTATCCTAATAAAAACAGTTAATTTTCTCAAGTGCATCAAAAAGAGTACTGAACAAAATACGAAATTATTATCTCACCTGTACCATGGTGACTTCTCACGCTCCCACCACAGCCCTGGTACCACAGGATTGGGAGATGGGTGCCACCCACGTTTCTAGATAATTGTCCTGCTTTCCTCTCTGAATCTCCTCAGTCATCAAATGCATATCACCAAACCACACCATCCATATTAATTTAGGTACAACCAATTCACCCTTGGTCTACTCCACTTCATTTCTTGAATATCTGAGCTCTTATCTCATTGCTCATTCTCTCCACAACTCCTGAACATTGATAAGTTCAAAATCCATGGAGATAACTATTCCAACACAGCGGCCTCTAAGTCCCTTTATCTTATCTTCACCCTCCCAAGGCCAATCGCTACTGAGTCACCATATATGCATACGTACCTTGTCATTACATTACATCCTTAATCTCAAGGTCAGACATCTTACTCTTTTCCCAATAATTCATATCTTTCAACTCTCTGCCTCAAGTATCTGACCCTAACAATTCTTTAACCCCAGTGGGATATATAATTTATTGAACCCACCATCTGGGTGATCTTTGCTAAGTAAATTTGCCTCTTCAAATCTTACTTTTCACAGTCAAATGGTCTTTGACAAGGGGCCAAAGGCAATATAATGCAGCAAAAGCTGGCTTTTCAACAAATGGTGCAATAGCAACTGGACATCCATGTGCTAACAAATGAATCTCGACACAGACCTTACACCATTCACAGAAATTAACTCAAAATGGAACATAGACCTAAATGCAAAAATAAAACTATAAACTCCTACATGATAACATAGGAGAAAACCTAGTATGGTGATGAATTTTAGATACAACACAAAGCATGATCCATAAAAGAACAGATTGATAATCTGGATGGACTTCATTAAAATTTAAAACTTTCTCTCTGTGAAAGACAATGTCAAGAGAATGACAGGATAAGCCACAGGCTGGGAGAAAATATTTGCAAAAATCACATCTGGTAAAGGACTGTTACCCCAAATAAACAAAGAACTCTCAAAACTCAACAATAAGAAAACGAAAAACCTGATTAAAAAAATAGGCCAGGGCTTCCCCGGTGGCACAGTGGTTGAGAGTCCGCCTGCCGTTGCAGGGGACTGTGTCCTGGTCCGGGAGGATCCCACATGCCGCGTGGGAGGATCCCACATGTCGCGGAGCGGCTGGGCCCGTGAGCCATGGCCGCTGAGCCTGCGCGTCCGGAGCCTGTGCTCTGCAACGGGAGAGGCCACAACAGCGAGAGGCCCGCGTACCGCAAAAAGAAAAAAAAAAAATAGGCCAGCACTTCCCTGGTGGTGCAGTGGTTAAGAATCCGCCTGCCAATGCAGGGGACACGGGTTCAATCCCTGGTTGGGGAAGATTCCCACATGCCGCAAAGCAACTAAGCCCCTGCGCCACAACTACTGAGCCTGTGCTCTAGGGCCCGCAAGCCACAACTACTGAGCCCACGTGCCAGAACTACTGAAGCCGCACACCTAGAGCCCGTGCTCTGCAACAAGAGAAGTCACCACAATGAGAAGACCGTGCACCCCAAAGAAGAGTAGCCCCTGCTCGCCGCAACTAGGGAAAGCCCGCGTGCTGCAACAAATCAGCCAAAAATAATTAATTAATTTAAAAAGTCTCCTATTTCTTTTTTTTTTGATTTGTATGTGTGTGTGTTTTATTCTATATTAGTCTCTTAAATCAAATAGAAAACAAAAAGTGGAGCTACAAACCTAAGTTACGATAGTACTAGCTTATCTCATTGCCCGTCTATCTACTTTTACCAGAGGTCTTTATTTCTTCATAAGGCTTTGAGTTACTGTCCAGGGTCCTTGACTCCCACCTGAAGAACTCCCTGTGGCAGGCAGGTCTGGTGGTTAAGAACTCTCTCGACTCTTGATTAACTGGGAATGTCTTGATTTCTCCCTCATTTTCAAAGGAAAGTTTTGCTAGATATAAGATTCTTGGTTGACGGTTTCTTTCCTTCAACACTTGAAGTACACTGAGCCATGCCATCTGGCCTCCGAGGCTCCTGATGAGAAACCTGCTCACGACCTTCCTGGCAAATCTTCTCTCAGCTTCACAGACTTTCATAATGTACCTTATCGTGTCTTATGCAACAGAACATTTTGTATAGTATCGTGAAGTCAGTTAAGTTGTAACATTATTTTGAGACCAGAATTTAAGGAAAAGGAATTGAATACTTCAAGTGTAGACATTATGAGGTCTTTATTTTCAAACTAGAAATAAAAAGGCCACTGAAGTATCCTACAGATTTTAATTTATAACAAGGTGAATACCAATATCTAATAACACATGTACAGAAAAATTTCTTTGGGATCCTTTTTCCTAAGTGTAAAGGGGCCTTGAACTCAAAAAGTGAGAAAACCACTGTGGTTTATCCCCAGCGGTGATGGGTCCATTTCTTGCTCTGACCTCAGAGTGCCCCACTGTGATATAATTCATAAGAACCCTAGAAAAGACCCCAGCTGGGCCCAGGTATTTTGTCCTTAGAGCCCAGGAAGCTGCTTTTGGTGACCTGACGGCCTTGGACCCACAGTTAGCTTGTTTTTTCCTTGTTTCTACCATTTTGTTGATATTTTTTCCTCTTTTCTCTACCCTTTATTTTTCTTTGTTCTTTGCCTTTTTCTCATTTTTCTTTATTTTTCTCTCTTTATCATTTCTTTTAGTTTTAAATTTGTTCTTCTCAATTTTTTGGTGTTTCCTTTCCATTTCTTCTGCTTTCCTTTGTTCCTTTGTTCTCTTTCTCATTTTTATCTTAATTTTAGTTAGTACTGCAAGATTAGTACAGCTAGCATAGTCAGTATTGTTGGTATAGTTAGCGTCGTTGGTATAGTTAATACTTTATTAGCATAGGTAGTGTAGTTAGTACTAGTTAGCGCTGTTGGTACAGTTAGCATAGCTAGCATTGTTAGTAGAGTTAGCATTGTTAGTTAGTGCTGTCAGTCAGTGTAGTTAGCAGGTCACCATGATGGAGGGCCTCACAGCCAACTCCGCTGACAAGGATGCTCCTATTGATGATTACGAGATCCTCCACACCATTGGTGAAGGCACCTTCGCTAAAGTGAAGCTGGCCCGGCACATTCTGACCGGGACACAGGTGGCTGTCAAGGTCATTAAGAAAAGGCGTCAGAGCTTATCAACTTTCCAGGCACATTTCCGGGAAGTGCGCAGCATGAAGGCTCTGAATCACCCCAATATTGTAAAACTGCTGGGGGTGACTGACACGGAGGAGACATTGTTCCTCGTTATGGAGTACCTCAGTGGGGGGGACATGTTCAGCTATTTAGTGAACCATGGCCGTATGACAGAGGCGGAGGCCCGAGGCCCGTTCCAGCAGCTGGTCTCTGCCCTGCAGCACTGCCACCAGAGGGGCATCGTGCACGGACACCTGAAGCTACCGAATCTCCTCTTTGATTCTAACATGAATCTAAAACTGACAGACTTTGGCTTCAGCAACAAGTATGATGACACTGCCAAACTGGACACGATCTGCGGCACACTCCCGTATGCTGCCCCAGAACTCTTGCTGGGGCAGAGCTACAGCGGCCCTGCGTTGGACGTGTGGAGCCTGGGAGTAGTGCTCTACACCATGGTAACCGCGTGCCGGCCCTTTGTGGGAAACGACTTCCACGAGCTGCGGAATCAAATCCTACAAGGGCAGTACCCCATCCCACCTTACCTGTCTTTGGAGATAAGGGGTCTATTACAAAAAATGATTGCCCTCAACCCCAGTGACAGAAGCACCTTACCTGACCTCATGAGGCACCCATGGGTGAACATGGGCCAGAAGGAGCCACTCCAGCCACCCTGTGAAGAGGACCTGGAGATGACAATGGTGAGGACTCTGGGCACGACTCGCGATCAGATCAGGAACCCAGAAACAGGCAGTGTGAGCTCCATGAAACCAATGGTGGGGTCCTCCATCATAATTGTGAGGTCCTTCCCTTCCAGGGATCTCAGTGGCAGTGAACGTGAGCCTTCTTCAAGCCCTGAGTTGTCCACCCTGATAATCAGATGGCTCTACCAGGGAGAAAATCTGCAGCTGCAGGAAGACCAGCAGGCAGGGCAGAAGACCAGTGAGCCTGCCTGGCCCCCTCCCAGCCTGCAGTCGACGACTGCCACCCCCAGCCCAGCCCACCAGTGTGGGCCTGGGACATCCCCCTCCACCAGCAGCAGGATTGGAGCCCCAGAGGGAACCAGCTGCCCCCCGGGGGTGTCCAACACTGGAAGGTCCTCCCACGCTGGGCAGCCTGAGAGTATGTCCTCATCCACTCCCTCTGGCCACAGCCAGAAAAAGCAAGGGGTGGCTGGGAGAATCTGGAAGTTTATATTAAAACACCTTTGTTGCAAGCTGCCCTGCAAGAGGCGTCATAATAAAGTGAGCCCATCTGAACCCCATGGATGACCGAGGCAGGAAGGACAGGCCGCCGCGCTCCCTGGGACCCCGGTCCAGTGGAAGATGAGTGTGTTCTCTGCGCGGCCTTCAGAAGCATCATATCCAAGACCCTGGCCAGCTCAGAGGATGGTCCGGAGCAGCCCAGGCGACCGAAAGAGAGGCCACCGTGGCTGCAGGTCCGCCCCTCAATCCCCACCTGGGTGAAACTTCAGAGACTGGACTGTCATTCCTGGGGCACGTCTCCCCTCCCCCACTCTTCTGTCTTCCGTGTTGGTGGGGGAGGGGGATAGTTCTTGTTCGAAGAACTCCTTGGTTCTTCCAATTCTAGTTAATAAACTTGATGCTCCAGAAAGATGTATCACACTGTGCTTTGCATCGTCCCTGCACAGAATTGGGGCTGTGCGTTTTCCAGTTAGACAAGTGTGTAGCCATGTAGTGCCTGGAGTTAATCAGAACAACTAAAGGGGAAAATGACCTAAGAGAATTAGCACAATGAGTCCCAGCAGCAACAACTGCTGCACTGCAGGGCAGAAATGCAGGAAGTGTGAAACACCTTCCTGCACTAACATTACCGAACATTTTCAGGAGGGCCGAGGGGAACTTTTGGTCCCTGCAGCCTGTGTTAATTACAACAGAGAGGCCCATGAAAGGATAAGAAGGTCCCGTGAACCAGCCTGTGCGCGGTGTGGTAAGGTCCCTGTGCAGCTGAGTTTCATGACGGTCACGCAGCAGTTGGGCTCTCCTCTTCCCCCGTGCGGAGGGGCCCTGATGCATGGGTTCATTTTATTTTTGTGATGTACACCATTTTAAAAGTCTTTATTGAATTTGTTACAGTATTCCTACTGTTTTATGTTTTGGTTTTTTTGGCCGCGAGGCACGTGGGATCTTGGTCCCCGACGAGGGATCCAACCCGCACCCCCTGCACTGGAAGCGAAGTCTTCACCACCTGACCGCCAGGGAAGTCTCTTTTTTAATTTCATTGTTTTGATGCATGGGTTGGACCACGGGGACTGGACGATTATACTAGATGATCATACTCTCAAAACACTAGATTTGTCAGCGTTACCTGGTTCCCTGGTTCGATAAGCCCTTGAACACACGGGTGACTGGAGCAGGGTCTTCTTCCCAGAGGCCTCTCTCTGGGGGCACATGCTCTCGGAGGCATCACCTGCACAGTCCCATTGGCTCTCGTCCGCTTACAGGTCACTTGCCGACTGCGGAATCCTTCATTCACCACGAGACACAGAGCACTCTGACCACGTGCCCGTGAACCACCTAAGAACAAATACTCAAGGGGCAGTCCCAGATGTTACAGGGCTGGACCCAGCCATCGGCTCCTGGAGGTGCTCACAGAAGGCCTCACTCACTTCCTGCCCGTTGGCCATTACGCACTGGGGTCTCTGAACTGGGCTCCCAAGTGGCCGCGAGTGGCACAACAATGTGTCCAGCCACCAAGCTCCCAGAAAGTCTCCAAAGCCCCCCCCCCCCCATCCATTGCACTTGTAAATACCACATTTCCCTGGTCTGGAGAGAAGTAAAGGTGAGAATCATCCGTGTCCTTTAAGCCAGTGCTCCAGTCATACACTTGCTCTCCTTGCTCAGAATTTGGATTCACTTGGGATTCAGTCTCTCTCTCTGCTCTTTCTTCTAGCACTTTAGAAGTAAAAAGAGTTCCTGTGAGTGCATTAATCGTTTGCATAATGTAGTGGAACGGCACTGGATTTCACAGTGATCCCTCGGACCTGTTCATCCTCTCTGCTGTCCATGTACCTTAACTTGCGTGCCAGGCGGCTGGAGGTGATGCCATTGTAGATATAAGACAGTCAGCCAGAGTAGCTTTTCCATGGTCAACATGAGCCACAACACAGATATTCCTGATGCTAGCCGTGTTTTTCTGGAGTTGCATCATCTTATCCGAACTATTGAGCACCACGGTCACTTATTTCCTGTGACGGCCGCCGCCGCCCAGCCAGCCCAGCTCAAATCACAGCACCGACCACCCAGTCTCCTATTTCTAAAAAAAAAAAATAAAGGCCAAAATCCTAAGCAGACACTCACCAGAGAAGATCTACAGATGTCAGTGAAGCATATAAAAACAATGCTCCACATCGTGTGTCATCAGGGAAATGCAAAGTCAAACAAGACACCACTATACATCTGTGAGAACGGCCAAACCCAGAGCACTGACAGTGAAACCGGAGGTTCAGTTCAGGTCACCTGCCTTCATCAATCAAGATCATTTTAAGAGTTGCAGGTCCTCCAAGTGGCACGTAGCCTAAAGAGTAAGATGTTTGCCTGAGCTGTTTTCTAGAAACTTGGAGTCAGTTAATTAATTCTAGTTGGCCCTGAGCTGGTTACGACTGGATGGGACCACTGCCCCGCTAGCCAGGCGTGCACTAGTGTCTGCTTGTAACCTCTTCCACATGCAGAGGCCTGTGGCTTAGTTACACCTGTGCAGAAAGACCATTCCTGCACCTTCTGCCTACCGCCTTTCCCCACACTCCCCAGGCCTCACGCCGCCCTGCCGCTTTATTCGCTATTCCATAATCCCAATCCCCTCACCTTCAGGGAGGCAGATCTTGTTCTCCCATCTCCTCGCTCAGCTGCCTTACGAATAAACCCTCTCTTTGCTGCAGACCTCGGGGTCTCACTGTTTTGACTTGCTGTGCATCTGGCAAAAAAAGACACCTGGTTCAGTAACACCACCACCAAACGCTGGCGAGGATGTGCAGCAACAGGAATGCTCATTCACTGCTGGTGGGAATGCAAATGGTGCGGCCACTCTGGAAGAAGCTTGGCCGTTTCTTAAAAAACTAAGCATATCCTTATCCTAGGATCCAGCAATCGTGCTCCCTGTTTATTACCCAAAGGTGTTAAAAACTGATGTTCACACAAAACATGCACACATGTTTACAGCAGCTATATTCATAACTGCCAAAACTTGGAAGCAACCAAGATGTCCCTCAGTAGGTGAATGGGTAAATGAACTGTGGTCCATCTAGGCAATGGAATACTATTCAGTGTTAAACAGAAATGAGCTATCAAGCCATGAAGTGACATGGAGAAAACTTTAATGCATCTCACTCGGTGAAAGAAGCCCATCTGAAAAGGCTACACACATTGGCTACACATTGGCTATGATTCCAATTATATAACATCTTGGAAAAATCAAAAATTATGGAGACAGTAGAAAGATCAGCAGTTGCCAGGGGTTGGAGGTAGGGGGGAAGGATAAATATGTGGAACTCAGGGGTTTTTTAGGTCGATGAAAATGCTCTGTATCCATGTCCACATCATGATGGATATGTGTCATTATACATTTGTCCAGACCTGTAGAATGTACACCACCAAACGTGAACCCCAATTTAAACTGTGGAATTTGGGTGATGACATGTCAGCGTAGGTTCATCAGTTATAAGAAATGTACCCCTCTAGCGGGGGATGACGACAATAGGGGAAGCTGTGCATGTTTGGGTGCAGTAGATGGGAACTTTCTGTACCTTCCTTAATTTTGCTGTGAACCCTGAATTGCTCTTAAAAAAAACAGTCTTAGTAAAAAAACCAAACAGTTACCTTTCTTCCCAGTTGATAATTATACTATCTTATTGGGCTGTGGTAAAGACTTAATACGAGGTAAGTCAATTGCCTAGAATAAGAGGATTTCAGGGTATTTACTATTAGTAATAGCAATAGCAAGAGTGTGCGTCCTGTTCTTGGTATAATACGGTTATTTGTAATACAGTCCTTGTTATTTGCCTGTGGCTTTTATTAGATTTACTGCCCCTACCAGCAGGACCAACCTTCTCTCTTTCTGCAGCTCTATAGAGCACCCGAGGCAGCACACTTACTCCACGCAGAGCTTTAATAAGATTTTGACCCTGAGGATATTTTTTCAGAGTTAAAATTGTTATAGAAAAGCACAGACTAACAAATGGGCAAGAATGACGTTTCTCTTCCGGCTAGAGCAACTGCTGTGTCCTATTTCAAACATTGGGAGGTTTTTGCAAAACTTCTGGGAACAACTAAATATCTACAGTCTCCCCTTTTATCCCATCTACAGAAGCAGTCATTTCAGGAACTTCAGAATAAACAACAGGGCAAATATAGCTCTGCCTCAAGTGTTTGGTTCTGTTGTCTGGATGTTCAAAAGCTCTAGCTCTTTAAAATTAATATCAAGTAAATTCCAACACTTGCAGCAAATGGAACTATACCCACATCACTTCAGTGAGAAATTCTGCTGTAAAATTTCTAGATGAGCAGAAAATGTTGCCAGTGGGGAAGAAACCCTGCCCGCTGCTGTTTTTCATATCCCCCAATACTCCACAAAGAGGGGTGATGAAAAGCCTATGGGAAAGGATGCGTCAAAAGCACTGTTACATTTGACAAGGTTCTAAAACTGGTGTTGAGCACACCTTTAACCCCACAGGGCTCTCTCAGTGAGTTCTAGCAGCTGTGATGTGCCTACATTACCGTCACAGGAGGCTAATTTTTTAAATCTAATTAAATATTAAGAAGGCAATACACATCTTTTCAAGTGATTTGATGCCCTAATAAGACACTGTTGATCACATAGACCAGGAGAATGCTATCGCTGGCTCTCAGAGTACCTTAAGTGGCACTGAAATGGTGAGTATATCAGACTACAGACATGAAGTGCTTTCTATGAACTGACTGTTGGCCCTTCTGTTAATCAGAAAATCTTTGAAACACGATCTCCATCATAATGTAATGTGCACACATTTGTTCAAACCACCTATTGCATCTTTAATGACTTTTTCATCCCTAAACAAAGAGCTTCAGATAGGAACTCCTCCGTGTGCTGTTCTAGAAAAGCCCAAACTGTCAGATTCCAGATTCCCTGACTGGGACGGAGTTAACTAGAGCTTAGTCTTTCTATCAGAAGGAAATAATTATAATGGACTCTCTTTGTTTCTAGAAAACATCCTATTATCCACCACAATAAACATATGATTATTTGATTGTTACCTCTGCAAAAAAGTGCTCTGTTCAGCTCCCAAACGGCATATGCCTTAATGCCCTGCTATACTTGCAGCTACACTTTCCAAAGCTATCTGTCGACTCTGCCATCACGCCTGCTTTGGGGCTACAGTAAGAGCTGGAGCAAACGTGGGCTGTGGTCCTTCTTCTCCAAACCCTGCCTGTTCCCCTCTGCTGGTCCTTACCCACCGCCTTCAACCTGTACACCCGCTGCCTCTCCCCCCTTCACCCTCTGCAGACTGTCCCCAGTGACCCCCATCTCTAAAACGATCCCTAATAACTACTATGTCTTCAAAATGGATTGAGAAGCAAGAATTCTCAGGTTATTGTCAGTTCAGGCAAATTACATAATCTTGGAAGGCTTGCTTGAAGTCTCTGAAAGATAGTCCCAAATGTTTAACTTTTGTGTTGGAGGTGAAGTCATTTTTGGTTTTTAAATTATCTTTCCTATATTTTCCTTCCCTTATGCATGCGTACACACATACACGACCGAAAACCATGCTGAGAAAATATAAGCTCCTTCAGGGAAGAAACCTAGAGCCTGGGACCAGTTGATATAAATGATAAATAAATATTCTCTACTTTGGAATAGCGACTTGTTACCTGATAATAGACTTTCCGGTAACAGCTACAGTGCCAAGGGCTGTATCACCTGATAGGAATCTTCTCCAGCTGTGTCCAGCCTCCCCAGCAAACACTCCATTTCTCTGGCTGGACCTTCCTGGTGTCTGAAGGCTGAATATTTGACACACCCACTATCTTGTTCTTCCTTTTTAGCTGATTGCCTTGAACACTCAGCACCTACCCCATTAGAGTAGATATTTCTCATTTTAAGATTTCTCTATGTATCTCCTTTCCAAGAATCTTAAACTTTCAATCCTACTACGGTCGTGACATAACCGTGATAAAAAGGTTATTCTCAGGAGCTAAGAAACAGAGAAGATTCCAACTTAACTGAACATTTTAGAACTTAGTTAATCTCAGGTTAACTTGAATTTGTTCAGCATGTAATTTGGGGGGAGGTCTATAATTCAGAGAAGTTGTATTAAGATTTCAAGGCTGAATTCTAAAAGGGTTGCATTTGTAAGAATTAGCCATTTTAGCCACATGGAAAAGTTTCATGATTCTTACAAGTGTGACATACATTAAACAAAAAGTAACTGTATCTGGGTCATGCTCTTCAGATGTTCTATATTTGTACTTTTTGAATAGGACAGATTTGATTTAAGTACAATCATTTCAATTATAAATTAGGCATATTTTATTTAATTCATTACACAGTAAGAAGACATTTTAAAAGCTTATGTAGAATAAAAACCTTGTTATTCTACTGACTGTTGAATATTCTACATAAACTTTATGTTCATTACTAATTGGAGATTTTAGGTTCATTTATTTAAAATAGTAATACAATTTTCAACTACAACAGCAAACTGAACCATTGTATGCTTACCTTCTTCTATTTAAAAGATTTAAACAGGTATTTCTGAAATCACTGCCGACTAAACCATCTCTAATTCACAGGAAAATCTTGAGATAAGCTGCATCCATTTCCAAGGCTGAAGTAAAACTTCGAGAAGCAGACCCAGAAATGAGTAAACCTCAGTGTCCCGAGCTGAAATGCCCTCATTACTTGTCTGCTCATCAAGGCTGCTGACACTGAATACAGAATGATTGCACTGCCTGCAAAGAGCTTACCTTGTGAAGATCCCAATACTACTGTGAATCAAACAGTCCTACACCCCATTCTGGATGGAGGAACAGTTAATGCATATTCTGGATAGTTTTAAATTTTAAAAAATGTATGTGTGTACGTATACACTTTTAAACTCATTCTGAATCTCCCAGTGCTGGTTTTTTTGGCTTGGTGTTAACAGATGCATATGACTCCAATATTGTATTTCACATTGCTTAAGGAAAGCAAATTAGAACCTGTTCTGCTATAAAAGCAAAAACATTGTTTCTATTATGCTTCACATAATTTGTTTCTGTATTTTAAGCGATGTCATTAATAGAAATTTTATGTTTCATATTTTAGAGCAAATATGTTAAGTATACTGAACAATGCTTCTTAGGTGCCTCATGTTGATACTACTTTAATAAAGTTACAATCATGCATTTGAGGAGGTAGGTATGTCTAATACTACAGATGAAGAAACTAGGGCATAATGAACATTACTGTACTTTGATTTTGAACCAACAAGTGAAAAAAATTAAATAATCCTAAATGACAAGACTATTACGATTTTCAATTTCATTCACCAAATATTTATTGAGTGCCCATTAGGGACACTGACTCACATAATTAATGATCTATTTGAACTACCTACTGAATCTTAATCAAACTTAATATGCTCCTTTAATGATTCTTCTCTAAACCTTTTATCTAAAGCTTAATGGCTTGAACTTCTGAAATGGAATATGACTACCCCAATATTGAGTTAACTTCAATCTGAAGTTTCTTTTGCAAATATTTTCAAGGATATATAGCTGAGATATCATAGACAAAGAGGAAATAAAGTATTTAAAGGAGGAATTTCTGGTGAAAATAGGGGTAAGGACAGTTCTGCTATGTAAATGATGTCCAGTCGAAATCCCTGAAGAGTTAATTTTTGATTGCCACAGATTCAGGCAACCTGTATTGTTGCTTTACTTGTGAGCATCTTCTGATGGTGATTGCGAGGTGTGAGACGGCTAAGGTGACTTTCAGACTCCTAAGGTAATTGTTGGGGTGGGAAGATCCCCCATTTACCAATGCTTCCTTTCCCATCTGATCTCTGGAAGAGAAACTGGATAACAGCGCGACTGAATGCATTTCTTCTGCTGACAATGCATCCCAGCCATATAATCAGCTGAACCTGTTACCATCCAAACTTTATCATTGGCTCTGCCAACCTGCGAGGAAAGCTCAAAAATCGTTTTCATACTTTTCCCTGTTAACGTATGTGGCTTAATCATTCGTATTAACTCCATGCATCTCAGACAGATAAAAAATATGGATACTAAATCTCTGTGGTATTTTGTGGAAAGCCTAAGATTTATCCAATGGATACATGAAGTAATATCACTATACTTTACCTCTGAAATTTAGTAGAACAAAGGATAGTTTATTTAGTACAAAACTGTTAGCGGATGTGTAGTAACAGTTTTTTTTTTCCATCTTCCACAGGAGGAAATTCTTGCTGACCACTGGCTTATACTCATCTTCTCAACCAACCTCTACCCACAGAGAATTAAGCATCTCTCCTGGGCCTTGATGTATAACTGGGGAAATAAAGGGGGTATTGAGGGAGAACCTGAGATGTATCTGGGCTCATTAGGATTTACCTTGGAGAGGCTAGAATATTGCTCTGGTTCAAGGTAACAGAAAGAAAAGAGGAGAATGGAGATGAGGAGATAAAGAAGAGAGAAGAGAAAGCTTGTTATGTATCTGGCTAGATTCCAAATAACATGTTTCTTCTTTTATCAGCAATAAACCAGGTTTGCATTTTGTTTTGCACCTCAAGCTATGGACAGGAAGCTTAACTTTCTGTTGATGCCTCTCCAGGTCCTGACAACTAAAAAAATACCGCTCACCATCTGATTCTACCAGAATGAAGTCACTAGCCACTGTAGTTGCTGACCTTTAACACACCTTGAAAGTTCAGGGTGAAGATGAGGAATGAGGCCCTCTGTGCTCTGGAAAAGACTGGCAGAACAGGCCTTCAGATAGACAGGTAATTTCAGGAGAAGATTTTATGAACCCAATTTCTTCCATCTTCTTATATCTTCAGAAGCACTAAAGTTGTTAACAGAGACATCTGCTCCTCGAGGCTAGAAGCAACCTTCTCCTGAGCTGTGTGTTTGATCGCATGTACCCCCTTCACCAAAACCACATATGTACTGACCTCCCCCTACTCTTCAGAACAGTTTCTCAGAGCTACCTGAGAGATTGCTTCCCAGGCTATAGTCCTCAGTAAGCCCCAAATAAAACTGAACTCACAGCTCTCATGTTGCGTGTGTTGGTTTAGCCAACAGAGTCCTCAGTGAGAACACTGCTATTTGACAAAGACTATTTAAGGAACACACTATCTCTTGTATTTTAGAGATCAGGTATCTAAGGCTTGACTTTGATATCAAGTTAAACACACACACACAGACACACAGACACACACACACACCAAGTTACGAACATACTTTTATTCAGTATTAATTTAATCATTTGCTTTGGTTTTCCTTGAAAATCAATAGATAGAATATTTTTATGAACATTTTTTGCATCTTTTACCACTCCATTGTTCAGATATTATCATCTACTGTCTTTAACTCTTGTTTTTGAATGCATGTGATACATTTCTTTATAGAATGCCAGAAACAATGGAGTTTCTTCAATAACATATGTATTTTATCTGGTCTGATAGTAAGAATTACACAGCAGTCCTTTTTCCATATTTGCCTTGTTTTTGGAAGCTCACAGCTAAATTTTATGCTTAATCATATGAATTATTTTTTTCTTATACATTTGCATTTCTTATTTATATGACTTTTTAATTTTATATTTCTATTGTAAGATCTTTGTTTTATACCTTTCTTAACAAAATAAACTGTAAATGAAAGGAATACACTTTACATGTCAGTAAAAGCTGGTTGGCTTAGTGTGTGTGTTTGTGCCATTTTGTTTAGTTGTTTTAAGAAAAAATAGGGTGTATACAGGAGAATGAGTTGTAAGAGCAGTAACAGCTTGTAAGCTATATATATAAAACTCAGTAATGCTTTGAATGAACATGTATAGGTTAGGAGATGTATAGGTTACCTTATTTGTCCGGCAATGTTCCCATCCAAACAAAGCACCCAGATCATAACTGAATAAAACATTTCATTCTAAACCCATCAGGTACAATTTGTATAGAGATCTGAGATCAGAACATTCTGCAATAACTTTAACTTCTAGACTGAATTTTTAATCAAATAAGATAATAATGGTGTATAAGGGAGAACAAAGTTTAGATGAGTTGACAGGCTGGAATGAATTGGAACTGTAATTTCTTATTTGATCTGGTCAGTCTGCCCTGACCATTTTGGTTCATTTCTACTATTTAGAAATTAAGTCAAACTGAACTATGCCACTTACTAAGAAATTCTTACTCCTAAATAATTTCACCAAGGTTTATTAATTCAGGACAATACATGTTGAAGATCATGCAAGAGCTCTCAGCACCTGGCTCACCCATTATATTCCGACATCAATGCAAGTGAGGTACCTAGAGAATAAAACAAGGGACCTGGAGATTGGTGTTGGAATACATCTGTTGCAACCCACAACTCAAGCTGGCTACACAACACACTTCTCCAAATGCTACTCAATTCTCAAATTCCCCAGACACTTCTCCAAATGCTGCTACAAGCTGATGTCTACACATGGCACGCATATGAGAAGACACACAGTGTTGATGGCTCATCTCACGGGATGAATTCAGCAATATGGCTCAGTAATCAAGAGGAAGAAGATCAAAACTCAGCCTACATCTAACCCAAACAAAAGATTTTAATCAGCTAATAATATGAAAGTCTGCAACCGTCTTCTGCACATACCAAAATGAAAATTCACCTTGACATAGTTAATGGGTTTCAGTCAACAATATTAACCATGTACCCATGACATTCAAAATGTTTGTAGCATGCATTAATTAAAGATGTTCTATTGACACCATCAGAGAGAGAGAAAGAGAGTGGGAGAAAGAGATAGAAAGAGTAAGAGACCAAAAATATACTATACTAATTCATATTTTCAGTCCTAGATACTTACAAGCTAGGAGTGATATCATTCACAATGGCAAGATACATCCAGAAACCAGGGATGAGGCTGAAGCATGCTCCTTCCTGGACCACAGAGACTGGAAAAAACTGCATTCTAAGGGTAAGAGGAGCAGCTAAACTCCAACTACATCACTCCTCCCAGGCTGGCATAGTGACACTCCAAGGGGAACCAGCTGGCCTATGGTTTCTCCAGTAAGGAAAAAAAAAAAAAAGAACCCAAGGTGAACATCCAGCTTCCCCAGCATCGAGGGGCACTTCCTAGGAGGCCTACTTGGGTCTTGCCTCACAGGGATCTCTGAGGAAATTTGTGGGACTTGATCACCTAGGATCAGATAGAAACGGAGAGGTGGGGCAGGCTTAAGGCAACCAGTGCTCAGATGTTGTCAGACCACATTCCTCCCTGAAGCTGCACCTGAGCGGACACCCCAGCCAGCAGCTCTGCCCATCTACACAGCAGAGCCCGTCTGGCCAGGGAGCTCAGTGGGCAGTTCTGCTTGATTCATGTCCAGTCAACGGGGCTACACTGGCCATGGAGACTGCTCTACAGTCCCACCAGGGCAGGGAAGCAAATTCAAAGCCTTGCCTACTGCTAAGTATAGCTTCCAGTCCAGCCTGACCAGAGAGCCTGTCCAGAGAACCTGGGCAGCTATATAGCCCATCCTACACGTATTTGAAGCAGCACCAAAGCAGAAATCCCAGCCAACAACTCTGCTCATTTGCAGAGCAGAGCCAGTGGCTCTGACTGGAGCTTGGTGGGAAGTCTAACACCCTGCAGGACATGGAAGCAAATTTGCAGCCTTGTCCAACAGCTGAATATAGACTCCAGTTCCATGCAACCAGGAAGCCTGACCAGAGAATCCTGACAGCTTCAGAGCCCATCTTACAGCTGCACTTGAGCAAGGAATTGAGCCAGCAGCCCACCCAGCTGTTAAGTACAGCTGCTGGCCCTGCATAAGCATGGAGCCTGAAAGTGACCCTGGACAGCCTTAGCACCCAGTATGTTGTACAAACCAGCCATGAGGCCCAGACTACACCCCTGCCTTGCAGGACAACCCAGCCAACAATCTTGCCTGATTGCTGAATGCAGCCTGTGACCTTGCCTAGGCAGGGGGCTCAGCCAGTGACTCCATCCAATCGTGGAGCACACTGACAAGGAGCTCTGGACCCTTGTCCAACTGAGGAGATACACAAAAGATTATGATAAAGGAGTCAAAGCATACTGCTACAAGTGGTAATCACATCAAAGAGTGCAAGAGAGGAAGCAAGGAACACGAATCTACAAAACAGCCAGAAAAAAAAAGTGAACAAAATGACAATAATAAGTCCTTACCTATCAGCAATTACTTTAAATGTAAGTGGATTAAATTCTCCAATCAAAAGACAGAATGGCTGAATAAATCAAAAACAAGATCCTACCATATGCTGCCTACAAGAGACTTACTTCAGCCTGAAGAACACACATAGACTGAGAGTGAAGAGATGCAAAAAATTATTTCAAGCAAATGATAACCAAAAGAAAGCTATATATATATATATATATATATATACCTCAGGCAAAAGACACTTTAAATTAAAAATGGTCAAAACAGGCAGTCATTATACATTCATTATATATATTAATGAAGAAGATATGACAATTGAAAACCTTCATGCGCCTAACATCAGAGCATGTACATATGTAAAACAAATACTAACAGGGCTAAAAGGAGAAATAAACAGCAGTACAATAATAATTGGAGACTATAGTACCCCACTCTCAACAATGGATAGATCATCTAGACAGGGACTCAATACAGAAAGAGCAAACCTGAACAACACCATAGATAAATGGACCTAAAAGACATATATGGAGCATTCCATCCAACAAGAACAAAATACATATTCTTCTCAACAACACATGGAACATTTTTTAGGATATGTTGCATGTTAGGCCACGAAAGAAGTCTCAACAAATTCAAGAGAATAGAAATTATATCAAGTGCCTTTTCTGATCACAATGGAATAAAACTAGAAATAAATAACAGGGGGAAAGCTGCCAAATCCACAAATAAAGGGAAATTAAACAATATACTCCTGAACAACCAAAACGTCAAAGAAGAAATTGAAAGGGGAAATTTAAAATAACTTGAAACAATGAAAATGGAAACACAATATACCAAAACTTATGAGATGCCAGAGAAATACAAAGGATTATAAGAGACTACTATGAACAACTATATGCCAACAAATTGGAAAACCTAGAAGAAATGGGTAGGTTCCTAGAAACGTGAAACCCATTAAAGCTGAATCATGAAGAAACAGAAAACTCCGAACAGACCAACAATGAGTAAGGAGATTGAATCAATCATCAAAACCTCCCAACAAAGGAAAGCTCAGGACCGAATGGTTTCACAGGTAAACTCTACCAAACATTTAAAGAAGAATTAACACCAAATCTTCTCAAACTCATCCAAAAATTGAAGAGGAAGGAACACTTTCAAACTCATTTGATGAGGTCAAAATTACCCTGATACCAAAGCTAGATAAGGACATTACAAGAAAACTATAGACCAGTATCCCTGGTGAATATAAATGCAAAATTTCTCAAAAAGACACTAGCAAACCAAATTCAACAGAGCATTTAAATGATTATATACGATGATTAAGTGGAATTTGTCCCTGGGATGCAAGGTTGGTTCAACACACACAAGTCAATGAGCATGATAATTCTCAGTAACAGAATGAAAGGTAAAAAGCACATGATCATCTTCATAGATGCAGAAAAAGCACTGACAAAATTCAGCATTCTTTCATGATAAAAACTCTCAACAAATTGGGTATAGAAGAAAAGTACCTCAACACATTAAAGGCCATATATGACAAGCCTACAAATTATATGCAATGGTAAAAGGGTGAAAGCTTTTCCTCTAAGATCAAGAACAAGAAAAGGGTGCCCAGTCTCACCACTCTCACCAAGATAACACTCGAAGTCCTAGCCAGAGCAGTAAGGTAAGAAATAAGAAGGGGGAGAACATGATTAAAAGAGATCATTTCCAGTTACCAAGTTTATTGATTCTATTAGCTTCTTCACCTGAGGTGGAAAAGCCCATTTCTTTAAAAGGTTTCAATTTCTGTAAATGGTTGACATGCTGATGAAATGGTCGCTATAGGCACAATGTATCTTTTCTGCAGGCTCTGAACAGAGGTAACATCACTGGGTCAAATTGAAAGGACAGTTGTAAATAGATGACTATGGGGTGTGTTCATGTATCTCTGGGAGTATGAACAGGCCAGGCATACCATAGACAAAATCCTGCCCTACACAGAGCAAGTGTTCCTAGAATTCATAACTGATCAATACTTTTACATTTTAAATAGATTTCACAGTTTTCTTAGCCAGTAGCAAATATAATACATGGTCACTGTAGAAAATTAGGAAAATATAAAAGAAAAAAATGTAAAAGCCACAATCTAGGGATAACTACTAAGCATTTATATGTGTATATATATATATATAAAATGTATATATATATATATATATATATATATATGTATTTGTGTGTGTATAGATATTGCATTTATAATTTTATGGGCTTTTATTGATTTAACTGAAAATCATATTAAACCTCTTTTTAAATGGCTGTACAGTATTTCATCATAGGACTGGATCTCAATTAATTTATTACCAAGGTTGATTTTTTTTATTATCATAAATAATCTATGGTGGGCATCCTTTTGCATTTACATTCCTAGAGGTGGAGTTAATGGATTTAAAGCCTATATACGTTTCTCTTAAACAGTTTTATTAACACACAGTAAAGATGTAACAGTCTACAGAGAATGTAAAACCAGTGGCTCAATAAAGTTTATCTCATTCTGCCAGAATATAACATTAAGAAAATCAATAACACACTTCATTATTTTCTCTTTTTTAACATTATAATTTTTCCCAGTAATGCAGTTTTGTGTGGCACTCTTAGGCTTAAAAATTACTTTTAACAAGTGTTAATTTATACACTATAGTATAATATCCTTCTTTAAACAGCCCCTTCTGGATTAACCTAATTTAATTTAAATTGCTGCACAATGTAATTAAATTGTGTTCAGGTAGTGGTTACTATGGAAAACTACCAGCAGTAAGAGAAACAGTACATGTTTAAATGTGAGATGATAATAAACTCTTGTAGCACTCCAGGATCCTGATTTCAGAGGCTTAACATTATCTTTTACATGCATAAACATAGCATTTCTCTCATTGCAAGCCCATAAATTGTATCCTACTGTGGTAAATATGAATGACACCTACAATCATGTTTAATCCATACTCACACTATAATTACCATGAAACATTACAAGTATTTTCAAGGGAGAGAGAAAGCGTTCTATGCCTGTAATTGAAAATGTCTGCCCTCTATAAGAGTGGGTTCAACAGTCCAGCGGGAGGGGCATACCTTATAATAAAACACTGAATCTCATTTTTCTTTCATTAAGCAGCATTCAATCAAAAGTTTTATTCAGATTTATGAGCTTAAAATAAAGGCTTATCTCCCATAATCTAATCTATTACACTAGTGATTGAAATCTGACTAGATTTTGAAGAATTAAAGAACTTTAGTTTCATAGAAAATAAAATTAGGTAACCCAGCTTAAGTTACTTTAGAGATTTTTTTTTAACTGTGCCCTGGAAAACCATCAAGTTATTTGCATACATATATTTAAAGGAGAATTATCTGAGAGTTAGCTTGTGCTTCATATTAGTGAAACTGAGACATGTTAGTGAATAACTATCCTAAACCATTAATTCACTGAGAAAAAGTGTCACTAGCTACACTTTAAATCTGTTTAACAAATTATCAACCCATTTTCCCATTAGGGTGCAATGGAAATAAAAGTATCTAATCAGATCTTAACTAGAACACTGGATCCTGGCCTACATGAAAAGGCGTTTTACAATTTTCTAAGCATTGCAGAACATTTTACATATAAGGACCAAAACCTTCTTTTGTGAAGAAATGTAGAATTCATCAGTTTATATCTGAATTAATCCATAAAAATTTTCTATGAATAACGAAATTAAACATAACCAATTACGTATGATAATTTGGCATTTTAAAGGGGCAAACTAATGGCTAAAAATGAAAGTATCGCATGTTGACTCTCTTCTATACCCAGGACAGCAAATATTTCCAGAACAGGCCACAAAATAAGTATCTTAGGCCCTGTGGACAATACGTTCTCTCTCATAATGACTCAACTTTGTTGTCTTAGAACAAAACAGCCAAAGACCCTGTATAAACAATGTGTTCCAATAAAACTATTTGCAAAATAGTCAAAGGGCTGAAACTGCCATAGTTTGCTGAACTTGGGTCCGTGCCAACAAATGGACTAAATCCTGAGACCACAGCACTGACAGCGGCTTTAAGTTCCAGCAATATGTTCTCTTCCCTATGTACTGTGACTCCTATAACATACCATCTCGAGTGCTCCAAATTTTACCAAGTTTCCCAAATAGTAATCTTCCAAAGCGCCTGGTGAAAAGTCTCTCCTACAAGAGACAGTTTGAGTAATTAATAATAACTTTGATAAACTCGTAGGCCATGTGCTCAAGACTTCTGGCTTGCAATGTTATCGGCCTTTAATAAAAATTTAAATGCAAAATAAAATTTTAAAAGTCAGTAGTACCAGGTACCTGAAAGGTAGTTTATCCAGCATTAGAGAAAAGAGAACGAAGTCATTTCCCTTAGCTGCATGTTTCCACGTGGAGAATTTTTAATGAGAGGACACAGGTTTGTGCCTCTCTGCTCATCCCTTATTATCAGAGGGTGCAGTGACTGAGCGATCTGTATGGTGGGTTTGGGAGAAGAAGTTCACACACATGTTTCAGTGCCTCCTGCGTCCCATCTCTTTCTTGGAGCACAAGAAACACACTTCCTGTTCGCTCTCTACCCGGCAATGATGAACTTGCTAGGACAGGTTTTGCCCGCCAGGGGGTGGTGTGTGTGCCTAGACTGGGCGAGAAGTCAGGTTACTGAGGAGCAAAGACCTAGGAGGCCTTTGACGTCCAGACATCTAAGCCAGGCCATCTACCGACCCAGCTTCCATCAGTAATTACAGCATTTGACTATCCCCATGTAGTGTCAGGAATACGTTTGGCAACAGGCTAAAAAAGAAATGGAGAGAAGAGTTGCTATGGGTTACCTTGTGTCCTGCCAGAATTCATGAATTCATATGTTGAAGTCCTAACCCCAGTACCTTAGAAGGTGACTGTATTTGGAGAGAGGGCCTTTCAAAAGGTAACTGGGGTAAAGTGAGGTCATATGGGTGGGCCATAATCCAATACGATTGGTTTCCGTATAAGAAGAGGAAATTTGGACACAGACACACACAGAGGAAGACCATGTGAAGACACAGGGAGAGGATGGCCATCTATAAACCAAGGAGAGAAGCCTCAGAAGAAACCAACCCTGCTAACGCCTTAAGTTCAGACTTCTAGCCTCCAGAATTGTGAGAAAATAAATTTCCATTGTTTATACCATCCAGTCTATGGTACTTTGTTATGGCAGCCCTTGCAATCTAATGCAGAGTCTTAAGCAAGAGATATGGCTTCTCTTATGAAAACAAAATCTTTCATCTGGAGCTGGTAAACCAGCACTGTGAAGCCCTCAGGAATACAGGTTATCTCCATGTTTCAGATCCAGCCATCACATCTGCATTCCAGCCAAGAGGAAGAAAAATCAGGAGAGAAACCAGGCATCCTTGGTGTAAGAGCATTTCTGCTTACAAACTGTCGGCAGAACGAAGATATATCACCACACGTAGTTGCTGGGAGGGAGACTGTACAATGTGGCCATTAGTTTAGGAAGTCATGTGTCCAGCTCAAAACTCAAGGTTCTCTTACTTAAGGAAAAAAAGAGAAGGGATAGTGACAAAAAGGAACTATCTTTCCTTTGGATCCGAACCAACTAAAGAAAGTAATATTACATAATTATCCCCTAAAGAACCAGTAACTTTTAAATGCAGATTTATCCAGAGTATTATAGGTAGCTCCATGGAACAGGGAAGGAAGTGATAATTCATATTGTCTTCAAAGATAGATCTGAGTGGAAAAAGGCATTTGCATACAAGAAATTATCCTTAAAATCCACGAGAGCTGGCTTTTGAATTGGACTTCAGCGAGGCTAATTTGAGGCTTTGACATTTTCCTGGCTATTACCATTTGCTTAGCTTCAACTCAATTATGTGGTGATCCACATTGATCATTAAGACAGCTAACCATCATTCTTCTTCTCTGTTATAGTGGAATAAGCAAAGCAGAACAGAACAAAAACAATCCCGTGGCCTGTCAGTGTAAGATTGGCATTTGCAAAGGTGTCTAGTGGCCCTAACCCTGGTCTAAAATCCATGCACATCAAAAAATAATGCTGCAGGAATAAGAGAAATTATTTAGGAAGTCACTATGGTAATGTCACATGAAACAAAGTATGTAAAAATACTGTGACAAATAGAAATGTGTAAATTAAAAGACATTATTATAAAGCAAATCACTCATTAATTTGAAACAAGTCATTTTTCCTACATAAATGACACATTATGAATGTTAAATTGCTTTTCATTACAGTTTGCAATCAAATATAAGTTTCCTTTGTGGAACAGAGTCTGTTGATAAATGGTATCGGAACAGATTTTTGAGACATTTAGAGATTAAGGCCTTGGGTTTTTTAAATTACAAAGTTATACAAAAGTGGAAGATCTTATTACTTATTTCTCTTTAACTAATCAAAGTGCCCCACAGAGCAGGGCTAGAAGGCCCATATGTTTTCTGCATTTTGTGTGAATTACACACATGCGTAATGATGTTCTACATAAGCTTGAGGGCTTGCTGTTCAGGTCTCTATTTTTGATGATTATAGGGTTCTTGATTAATGTTTGTGCCCCCAAAGAGGGATTTGCTTCTGCTTTAGTTTGTAATGAAAATAAACACTGCCATGTACTCAGAGTCTAGCCTTTTCTGAGGCCCTATTGTGGAAACAGTAACCATCTTTTCCAGTGCTATATTCTCATGCCTAGAACCCTCTTCCTTTATCAAGGAAACTTTCTATTTTCCCTGCATACAAGTCTTGAAATCCCACTACCTCTGTGGAATCTTACATTACTCATGGGAAAGTGCCCAGAAATTCCCTTTGCCTTAGGCCACGATGTGCACTAAAAACTAGGGTATTAACCCACACAACTTGCTAGTCTATATTTAACACTTTCTTTTATAAAGAGGAAGGTAATTGAAGAGAAACTGAGCTCTAGTCTGTAATGGCCACACGTTTATTGGATGTGTGAAGCTGTCATAACACCAATTTTACTGTTTTCTGGACACTGGTGCCCTGGTGTCCCTCTCCCTGACATTTCTTACTGTCACTGATTATAACTGTCACCACAGTCTAAGTGCACAAACCCAGCATATCTTGGGTATCAATAAATGCTAATTGATTAGACTTCTGCCTTTCATTCCCCTTATTATACGTTTGTTTCTTTAACATTTGCACAGCGGGTGGTGGCAGGCTATTAACAGCAGACAGAGGCTGGTGACATCAGAGACCATAGCAAGGTGGTCTCCATTCTTGGATTTGTGCTTTGTGCATTCATAGGAATAAAGATCTTTTTTTGGCAGTTATTATTCAAGTTTTACATAATTTATATAGTACATAGAAATTTTTTATTCTCTATTTAGGACAGAATGGATTCCAAAACTTATGAAAAATTCAACTTAAAAGTGACTTTTTACAACCTCCTTTACATTCTTTAAAATGTTTCTTAACTATGGACTAATGTTCTTTTCTTTTACAGACATTTTCATCAAATCTTAGGTAAAGTACCATTTCATGGAAGTGAGAATCACTTTTTTACAAGGGATATAATCTTGATAAACCTTTAAAAAAGGTTCTCAACTGTAATTCTGCCCTACTATAAACGAAGGGTTTTAAAGCTCTCCGGAAAGAAACTGCTTGACTTTTACAAATGTTTTCAGAAAGCAATGGATGTAAGAGAAGAGAATGCCTGTAAATAGTCATAAAACTTTAATCCTCTCCGTACATACTATTAAATACAGACATGCAATAAAACTGTCAGTTATAAAAGGAGATAACAAATACAATTGTTAAGGTATGTAATTTAAAACATGGCTGCTTTTTCAATATTAAAAAAACCCAGAAAGTAAAAAGAATAGAGTATATGGTTTTATGATGATTAAGATTAAATTCAGAAAAAGAAATTGAGCTTTGTACCTTATTAAGAGTACATTTCAAGCACATGCTAAAAATTTATAACAGATCACTCAGATATTAGGCCATTAAGAATGCCTGAAAATATTCCGCAAATCAGAACTTATACAGGTATAATATTTTAAACATAATAAAACAGAAGTTTATATCACATTAAAAGTTCTTAAAATAAAACAGGTTCCTTTATTTAGAAAAAAGGCTTGTTCTTAAAAATACTTTTGATTGAAGAGAAAGCAAAGACACAGATTTTTAAGAAAATTATGATATTCAAAAAATTACAAATAAAACTTAAGGGAAGTGATCAGGCTATATATAGAGTAAATTCTTTTTAAGTTTTTTATTTATAAATATATAAGAATGAATATAAATTAACAGTCATTTCAAAATACTAGGAAAAAGTCTAAAGAAGATATGAGAAAAGAAAGATTAAAAATTGAAAGCAAAATTAATAAGTTAAAAAAACAAGTATTTTTAAATTATTTTTTAAATGATATTAATAAAAGTAAAATTTATAAATCAGAATGCTGGTTGTTTTGAATAAAGGAATTAAATGTACAACATTCTGGCAAGTATAATAAAACTATCAAATATTTCAAATTATTTTATAAATATAATGTAATTCCAATCAAAGTACCAGCAGTGTTTTTTGTCTGTTTTTTTTTTCTTTAAGAAACTGATGAGTTTCTAAAGTTTATGTGGAAAACTAGCAGATAAGAACACCTAAAACTTTGGGGGGGAATAAAGAATGATGAGTGAAGCTGGAAGATGATAAAAGCCTTGCTAAACAAATCTTCCTGTGCTTTGTTCAGACTTGGCTTCTGCTTCACTGTCATTTCTGCTTCATGGAGGTGTGAACTGTTCCTTAGAGCCTGACTGTACACTGCGTATCATCACTGAGTCCTTCAGCTGTTACTGCAGGATAACTATGCTGAATAATTGGAGCTGGTTGGTCTGAGGAACAGCAGGGCTGTGGCAGAGTGGGGCAGGGGAGTAGCTGGAATAAGTCTGGAGAGATAGGCAGGGATCAGATCACCGCAGGGCATCGCAAAACAAGGGAGGTCTTTGTGTATCTTGTTCTAAGAGCAGTGGGATGCATGGGTGGGGAGGGTGCTAAAGGGGAACAGGCTTTGTTTCCTTTAAAGAAGAAAGTACATTTTGCTCTTATGTGAAGATTAAAATGTGAGAGAGCAAGATTAGAAAGGGGGAGTGAAGAGGAAAAGAGAAATAAAGAAAATTCCTAGGTTGCTTTGAAATTAAAAAAAAAAAGAAATAGTTGCTTCGTTGATAAGATGTGATGGAAATGACGCTTTATCTCTGTGATCTTCCTCCCCTAAACCCATAACCCCAATTTAATTTTTTTTAAAACATCAGGAATAAATCCAATAGAAGAGCACCATACCAGTATACCTCAAAACTGTCAAGGTCATCAGAAATGAGGAAAGCCTGAGAAACTGTCACAGTCAAGAGATGCCTACGGAGACCTGACAACTGAATGTGATGTGTATCCCACATGCGATCCAGGAACAGAAAACAGACATTAGATAAAAACAGACAGTAGATAAAAAGAAAATCTGAATATATGGTGGACTTTAGTTAATAATATGTTAATAAATGCTTATTAATTATAACAAATGTACCATATTAATGTAATATGATTTTAATAATAGGGGAAACAGTGGGAGAGGTATGTGGGAGCCCTCTGTGCTACCTGTTCAATTTTTCTATAAATCTAATAGTACTCTAAAAATAAAGTCTGTTAATAAGAAATGGATACATAGTCTATTCAACTGTATTTAGTAAAATAGGGATTGCTGTTAGAATAGTTAGGTGGCCCCTAAAAAGGCAGCTGGTAGGATCTGTGAGCACTGGCCTGATTTCCTACTTGACTAGTGGTTAGATCCAAAAACCTTCTGCTTTAAGTACTAGGGTATAAAACACTTAATTCTAATACTCCACTGGGGGGTTATAAGAACAGAAATTAATTCTACCACTAGGACAGCCAGGTCTTCCCAAGGAACCCTGTCAGAATCTGAGCTGAATCTGTTGTAAACTTCTCAGATAAGCTATGGGGCTCAGAGCCCCTTAAACACCTGGATCAGGTAGGATTACCTGCATCTCTGGAAAAAAATGTGTATCAGTACCTGTAACTATGGAGCTAGACCAGGGTAGGTAGAAAGCAGAAATCACTTTCTAATTTAATGTTAGTTTCTCACAGTCTTTCAAAAGATGGATCCCCATAAATTGCTCCAGGCACTAATACATTTGTCCCAGACCGAGGGACCTCCTTTACCCCACCCCTAGATCCAAGGTGAGGAAAACTGGTACCAAAATGAGGAGTTTGTCCACTCTAGCACAACAGAGGTCATTCGAAGAACCATGGCAGGCCAGACTGAGACAAGACAGGGGGCAGGTGCACAGGTGTGTGAGAGCACAGGAGTGCAAGTAGAAGGAATTAAGGGAAAAGGCAGTTCTGAACGTGTGGCTCCAAATGGCCAGAAATATGATCACTGCTTTTCTGATGGTCCCATGAGTCACAGAAACTAGCCCACTAAGTGGGCTAAATTCTCTATGGCCCTATCAGACAAGTCATGCTTCAGGTAACTTCTCTGTGCTTTATTTTTTATAGACTTTAATTTTAGAGACATTTTAGGTTCACAGAAAAATGGAGCAGAAGGTACAGATTCCTCATATACCTACTGCCACCACACATACACACAGACTCCCACCATGAAAGTCCTGCACCAGAGGGACACATTCTAACAATTGATGGACCTACACTAATACATCATTATTACCCAAAGGAAGGCCACAGTTTACATTAGGGTTCATTCTTGGCGTTGTCCAGTCTGTGAGTTTTGACAAATGTGTAATGATACGTACTCACCATTAAAATATCACATAGAATAATTTCACTGCCCTAAAAACCTTCTGTTCTTCACCAGTTCATCTTTCCTCCTCCCCAGCCCCTGGCAACCACTGATCCTTTTTCACTGTCTCCATAGTTTTGCCTTTTCCGAAATATCATATAGCTGGAATCATGCAGTGTGTAGCCTTCTCAGACTGGCTTCTTTCACTTAGGAATATGCATTTGAGGTTATTCCATGTTTTTTTCAGGCCTTGATCGCTCATTTCTTTTTAGCACCAAATAATAACCCATTGGATGTACCACAGTTTATTTATCCATGCACCTTCTGAAGGACATCTTGGTTACTTCCAAGTTTCAGCAATTATGAATAAAGTTACTATAAACATATGTGTGTAGGTTTTTGCACAGGCATATGTTTTCAACTCCTTTGGGTAAACACCAAGGAGCATGATCACTAGATGTATTGTAAGAGTATATTCAGCTTTACAAGAAACTTCCAAATTGATTTGCAAAGTAACTGTATCGTTTTGAATTCCCATCAAGCAGTGAATGAGAGTTCCTGTCGTAAGACATCCTCACCAGTATCTGGTGGAGTCAGTGTTTTGGCCATGCTGATAGGTATCCATTGCTTTAACTTGCAATTTATAATGCTGAACATCTTTTCATATGTTTATTTGCCATCTATATGTCTTCTTTGGTGAGGTATTGTTTCTTTGGCCCATTTTTAAATCAGGTTTCTCATTTCTTGTATGTTGAATTTTAAGAGTTCTTTGTACATTTTGAATACAAGACCTTTATCAGATATGTCTTTTGCAAATGTTTTCTCCTAATCTGTGGCTTGTCTTATCGTTCTCTTCACTGTGTTATATCTTTTATAGGAGGGACTCTAAGAGAACACAAGGTGAGGCGGAGAAATATATGAAAGTACTTGTAATCAGCTAAAGTTAAGGAGGCCAAAATGTGAGAATGTTGGGGAAAATCTAGCATGTGTGGTTTGAAAGGTGTGTGGCAATAAAGAATGATGTGAAAAAATTGCATCTTTGGAAATACACCACTTTACTTCATAACTATGGACGTTTTTGTCCATCAAAATATGTCTAACATTTTACTCTTTCAGACAATAAAGAAGTTTATACCTGGAGTCTATTTGTTATTCATTCATTATTTATTTGTTATGTGCTTATTTTTGCTAATGTGTGGATTAACTGGGAATTAATTGGTTAGAAATCATCCCTGAGGAGCAATGTATTATTTGTTCAAGATAAACTCTGTGATAAAAAGAAATATACAATCTGCATCCATTTATATGTGTTTCCCCATCAGTGTGGATTTTGTGCAGGGATGTTGGTAATGGTCTGGCCTTAATAGATACTCTTTCTCCTGTGGTATGAACTCAGGAGAAATTATTTCTAACATATTTGTTTTTTGGCTTTTTGGTTTTTTTTTTCCTATAGGGAGATATGTTGTTGCAAGGTTATAAACATTTCTAAAGCAAAAGGCTACTATTTCCTTTTACCTTAAGAAACTATACTGACACATCGTCCACGAGATGTTATTGATTTCATGAGCAGGAATCCAGAGAGTGGCCATGGACTCAAGGATGCTATTATGGATTGGATTTCATTTGAAGAGCAAATGTTAAAGCAGTTTTTGTTGGCTTAAAATCCATTGTGAAAATACTGGAGAAAGATGTTAGAGCTGGCCAGAGCTGACGAAAGAGAAGGGGAAGTCCTTCGAGAAGGTGACAGTAAGTACTTCCATTAAGAAAACAATTAACAACATATGGGAAAATGGATGCAAACAAATGATTCTCAAAAAAGGAAGTAAAATATGAAATATCTAAAATATTGTACTGAAAATTACAAATTAACCAAAAAGATATTTTACCAATATGATTGGGAAGGATATAAAAATGACAATGTCTTGAACTGGAAAGTTTATGTATGTATTTCTTTTTTCCTGTGTATTTTACTTTATTTTCTCCAAGTTTGTATGACAAATAGAAACTATTTATAGTTAGAAATAAATACATTAACTTAATTTAAAAAATTAAAAACATACATTTTAAAAGACTTCCATTTTTCCTGTCATTACACCCAATTATGTAGCTCAGTCTAATGAATTGTACATATTGTAGTATGGACATGAATTCTCTTATATCAATGTATTTATTTTCAAAAAAGTTTGCTAAGGTGTTTCAATAACTCAAAATATCCAGAAATATTTTAACCAGTCCTTTGGACTGAGAACTGACTTTAACACTACGTCTTAAGGACCCCTCTATTTTAATGGCATTTAATATTAACTGGAAGACATTAGATCTAGCAATCTACAGGAAAACAGATGTCTCACTAAGAAAGAGAGCACAACTCAATTTGAATCCAGCTCCTGTCAAGGAGTGTGATTTTGGTAAGAAATTAAATCTTCACAATTGTATATCTTTACCTTCAAAATGAAGATAATAACTAATATTTCACGGGTTTCTTAGAAAGATTATCAGAAGGACTAATTTAAAATGAGATAATCACATATGTAGGATCTGGTGCAGAGATGGTATTCAAAGGTAGATCCACTTTGTGGCTCCCAGATCAGTGAGGAAATGGTAGATGGTACACTTAGAAATGATCGAAGGTCAAGCTCTGCTTTCTTTACCCAGAATAAACATCCAGCTGGAAACATGGACTAAACACTGTCCACGTGTAAGAACCAGGATACCCATGGATTTGTTCACTTTCTTGCAAGAATTAGTCTGCATAAGAACTCTCCTGGTTGGTCAGGAGATGCTAGAATTGGAAGCATTTTTGCCATAATGTCAAATTTTAATTTTATGTTGAGTGAAATGAATTAGTCTTCTTGCAAAAATAAGTCTTAAGAATAACGATGCCTCTGTGTTAGAATTTCTAGGACTGAGCAGATTTTTAGTTAGTGTGATTTGACCAATGTAAGAATCTTATAAACAGAAACTAGGGAACCATCGTACATTGTTGGTGGGGATGTAAATTGGTACAGCCACTATGGAGAACAGTATGGAGGCTCCTTAAAAAACTAAAAATAGAGCTACCACATGATCCTGCAATCCCCACTCCTGGGCATATATCTGCAGAAAAACATGGTCTGAAAGGATACATGCACCCCAATGTTCACTGCACACTGTTTACAATAGCCAAGACGTGGAAGCCACCTAAATGTCCATTGACAGATGAATGGATAGAGAAAGTGTAGTACATATATACAATAGAATATTATTCAGCCATAAAAAAGAATGAAATAATGCCATTTGCCGCAACATGGATGGACCTAGAGATTGTCATCCTGAGTGAACTAAGTCAGAGAAAGACAAATATCAAATGATATCACTTGTATGTGGAATCCAAAAAAAAAAAAGATAAAAATAAACTTATTTACAAAACAAACAGACTCACAGACTTAGAGAAGGAACTTATGTTTATCAAGGTGGAAGGGCTGGGGGGAGGGATAGTTAGGGAGTTTAAGACTGACATGTACACACTACTATATTTAAAATGGATAATCAAGAAGGACCTAATGTGTAGCACAGGGAACTCTGCTCAATATTATATAACAACCTAAATGGGAAAATAATTTGAAAAAGAATAGAGACATGTATATGTATAACTAAATCACTTTGCTGTACACATGAAACTAACACAACATAGTTAATCAACTATACTCCAATATAAAATAAAAAGTTAAAAAAAAGAAACTTATAAAAAGTACAAAGGATTCAACAAAAAACACCAAACTGGCTACAGTTTAGAAAATAAACGTTATAAAGTTTTAATAATGTTAAATTTGAAAACAAATATAATTTGAAAAGGTGTAGCAGGTTTGAATCTTGAAATATATCAAAGCACTGTTCTCCAAACAGAATGATGGCAACTGTCTTTGTTTCTAAGGAGGGCAAAGTTAGGCTAAAACGATCGAAGATATCGAATAAGAGATTCAAATGAGAAGAAGAAAACAGCCTGATGAGGATGTTCTTAAACTGCTCGTGATGCTATGAATTGTGATGGAATCTGATTCCCCTGTGGATGTTTGGAAATTGAGGAGACCCTCACTCAGCTGCAGTAGCTTAAGGTTAATCTTGCCTAAGGATGACACTAAAAACCTTCTCATGGTATCATACGTAGGATGTTTATGAGCCTATATTGGGGCTGATTTAAGTCACTGGCTCAAAAGAAAGCAAGTAGATCTAGAAGTTTACACTCATGCTATATTTTTGCCTTCAATACAAGGGTAATGTGTTGTGAATTCTAAAAATGGGAATTATCATGGATGGTGGTGTTCATAAACAATTTGACCATCATTAGAATCCTTTCATGATGACTCAGAATGGTAACAGAGCAAAGTAAGACAATGTAATTATATTTAATTATATTTAATAAGGTAAGAAAGAGTAAGAACACACTTCAGGGAGAATTCTGTGGTGTATTTTTTTCTCAGAATATTACAGCTGTTTTGGATTAAAAAAAGATATAAAGTTGATACCATGATAAAGAAAAAATCAATTTTTGATTTTTCAGAATTGTTTAATTCTTGGGAAAGCCAGGATTAAATTTTGGGGGGGAAAAGGGATTGTTTTTTCTTTCATTCTTCTAAATTAGCTAGTATACTTTTAAATTGGGAAAAAATTCTCAGGAATCTTGAGCACTTGGAAAGGTACCTTGAACCTCCCACACCATATAAAAAAGAACACAACAACAACACTGGGTTTTTCACTTTAGACCCATTTTCGGTACTAAACAAAATAGAAGTTTCCTCTGGCTATTGTATAGTGAGTTGTGCCGGCCTACAGTACTTTACCAAAATGTCTCTCTAATGTATTTTCATAATGACATTAGATCGATATTTCAGCTAAATAAAGAAGTTCACGAAGAGTAATGAACTTCCTTTTAATGCCAAAAGACACACATCAACAGATATTCTTCACTGAGCAAACAACTCCTCTGCTCCCATTTTATCTCTGTGGAGTTGTTTCTTTCCATGGATACATAAAAGTGCATTTTCTTTCAACAAACTTTTCTTCAGCACTATTTTAGAGAAAAATCTCTCACCAGTAAAGTCAAATTCAGCTCAACTAAGTAAACCATAAGAAAATTTTATCCTAAGGAAAGCTAGAGAAATAGAGGAAATTTTGTCAAAGATGAAGAAATTCTTTAAGGAGCCAAGGGTCAGACGTGTGTACCTCTTACAGGACTGGAAGAAAGTCCTTTTGAGAAAAGGTGTTAAAATAAGTATTTGAAGGGCACAGTGATGGTGGCCCAGGTTGCTTAACAACACAAGATGAGTCTACTTAATAGAATAGCCTCTTGGAAATACATTTTAGATGATCAGTTGAACCCACTTCTAATTGCTTTCTTCAAATGACAAATATGTTACCTTCATATCAACAAAATATTCATTATTCCTTTATGTGTGCACTATAAAATCCCTTTTCAAAATGAATCATTTAAAAAAAAACATTCTATAGATATATATGGCCAGCTTCCTTTCAATTCCCTATTGGTATTTCTTAATTTCTCTCTACATGCTTTTTGCTTTCTGCATATTTAAGCAAGTCAAAAATACGCCTTACTTTCAATAATTCAAAGTTCTGTATGGAAAATATTTAGTAGTTCTTTTAAGATGGCTAATTGAAAATTACTTTTTGTTTCTCCAAGCTGAACATTCCCGTTTTTCTTACAAACTATTTATTGCACTTAGAATTAAGCAAGACAGAGGGAAACTGTCTTACATGCCGTCTCTCCCAAGGATGTCTAAGGTCTATATGCTGAAGAGCCACCAGATAAATCTATTAAATCAATTTATTTTAATCTGTTTAATCTAAACTATTCAAAGATGATGGTGTATTCTTATATTTCTAGGCTAAAGCAATCTTATTTTTGTATAAGCATTTATGTTGTTGCAATACTAAGCTTTTATAATTATAAAGGTGATGCACTGGGATTGTAGAGACTTCATCAAAAACTAAAAGAAAATTTAAATCACCTGCATCTTATAATGTAGACATAAATGCTGTCAACATCTGTGAAGTTTCTTTCCAGTCTTTTCAGAATAGATAGGTAGGAATTTATAGATATGTAGGTAGGTAGATAGATAGATAGATAGATAAGAGGTAAATAGATGGATAGATATTTTATTTTAGAAAATTGGAGTCATACTGCTTGTAGTTTTCTATCACTTAACATTATATTGTGAGTATTTTGTCCTGTAATAGATATTCTTAGAATATTTCATTTTTAAAAACAATATATTTTAGTTGTAAAATATATTTAAATCAAGAGTCATTAATCCATTCAACAAGTATTTGTTGAGCATCTACTTTGTGCAAAGAACAGTGCTCAACTCATGAAGTATATAGAAGGATTTGCACAACATCTCCACAGACCCCTCATCTAGATGAAGTGTCATATTCAAGGAGCTATAACACAAGATAGAAAGAACTTAAATGCTATAGTAGAACAATAAGCTTTACAGTTGCAGAGGAGGAAGAAATTCACATCCTCATTTAGAGAGTAATGAAAGGAGTCCTATATTTGAGCTAAGCCTTTGAGGTCAGCTGGACCTTGGACATGCAAGGATGAGAAGAAGGAACATTCCAAGTGAAGGAGTACAGGGAAGGGGCAGGAGGGACAGAGCATCTCAGCATCTCAGCAAGTGTAACATGATGCATGAAGGTTCGAGGGCACAGACGTCTTACAGAACAAGGGACAGCAACAGAAAACAGTGTAGTAACAAATAAAGGATTTTCCCTTTCTTTACTTAATTTCTGTGGAGGTTTCACTTATTTTACTTAACAAAGCACATTTAGAGCCAAGAAGTTCTCTTACAACTTCATAAACATAAATTCACTTGATCATTTTGACACAGTGAGGTGGGTATAACATTTCAGATGAGGAAATGGGGGTAGGTGGAGAAGATGGAAACCTGAAGGCGTGGGGTACACAGCCAACAGGTCCTAGAACTTGATGTCAAAACCAGAAAGTTTTGCTTCAAAGTCCAATCTCTAAAACACTTGCTCTGCTGCCTTCCCCCCACCCCATCATTTATAATTAATTCATAATGTAATAAACTTGTGGAAAAAGAAATTGAACAGCAACATAATACATACTTACACAAAGTTATTTCCATAGATACCCCTTTATCTCCATGAGCCAATTGATTTTTGGTCCAGCCCTATAGGTACAGGTATAAAATAACATGACAATGGCTCATACTCAGGAGTGAAACTCTGCAGAATCTCAAGTTTCAATGAATTTTCTAACATCCCAGAGGCAAAGGTTATTCCCCTGTTCTTGCTCTCCTGTGGATTTCAGTTTGGTCTCTCCAGGAAGGACTGAAATCACTGATAAGCTTCTTTAAAGAACTTGTCACAGGAAGTGACCATGTTTGGCCAAAGACTGTCAGTTTTGAAATCTGTTTTTCTATCTACCTGACAATAATTCCTGGCACATACTCCACTCAAGAGAGAGAAGGATAAAGATGTGGTATACACAATGGAATATTACTCAACCATAAATAAGGATGAAATAATGTCATTTGCAGCAACATGAATGGACCTAGAGATTATCATACTAAGTGAAGCAAGTCAGAGAAAGACAAACATTATATGACATCACCTGTATGTGGAATCTAAAAAAATGATACAAGTGAACTTATTTACAAAACAGAAACAGACTCACAGACATAGAAAACAAACTTATGGTTACCAGAGGGGAAAGCAGGGGGAGGGATACATTAGGAGTTTGGGATCAATAGATACATACCACTGTACATAAAGCAGATAGACCACAAGGTCCTACTGTATAACATAGTGAACTATATATTCAATATCTTGTAGCAACCTATAGTGGAAAAGAATCACCACTTTGCTGAACACCTGAAACATTGTAAATCAACTATACTTCAATTAAAAAAAAAGAAAAAGTAAAGAGTGGAAAGGAAAAGAGTAATAAAAGAAAATGAGTAGAAGGTTTGTTCATACGTGAAACCATTCAACTCAAAAGCACAGACATGCAGCACTTGCTGGGCACCCAGGGGCCCACACGCTTACTTCTGTACAGAATGTCCATTCCTCAGACACCTCAATACCTCAGTAACTGAATGTTCCTTGAAGGTCCAGGTGGAAATGCTCCCTAGTGAGCACCCCTATACTTACTGTTGAGAAACAGTTATCCGGCAATTGAAATTATTCTTCTAAATCAACCCATTGCTACATTATTTTGTGTATTCAACATGTGAGATGCTTTAAACAATTATAGAGATCAAGTGAGATATATCAAGAATTTTGTTCAAAAGAAATAATTATGAAAATCTGTATCTGTCACCCTTTCAAAGAAGCTTGGAGACTGAGCTTTCAGAAACATGTAAGAATTTTCATGTGAAAATAGAAGATAAATATTTGGGTAGAACATATTAGGTAGACAAGATTGAAGTGTGACAGACCTTTACTAGACCAAATCTCTTGGAGTAACTGCTTATTTGGGGGGTTATAGTTTAATTATTAGTTAATAATCTATTACTTGTTAATTGAAACTTAAACAGAAATTTTGACGTTTATAAATGCATCTTCGTAATGGAGAAAAATAAAACGTCTAATATAAAAAAGAAAGTTAGTGATTAAAATTTGGAAATACTTCTCCAAAACTCTTCCTACCCCCAGAAGTATTTAGTTTCAAAGTACTCTTGAGTTTTTTTAGTTGCATTCAAGTACAGAATGCAAATAAAACTAAGTCATATAGAATATGCTTTGTAAACTTTTTAAATGAGGTATCAAAGAACTGTAAAAAACTGGTAAAAATAGTTACACCCATTGAAACTAAAGTTTAGTGTGTGAATTTGGGTATCATACTTGGCCTAAAAACACTTGCACAAAAGAAAAAGAAGAGAAAGAGAAGAGGTTGCTTTGCACTCATGAAACCAGGCAAGCGTTAAGTCTTGGAGGGGCCTCCTTTCTAGTTTCAAAGTGAGCATCTAGGAGAGTTTTGTGTATGACTCCATGATTCTGATACTTCAGGTTGAATGATCCTAACAAGTTCAAGAAACAGCTTTTCCACTTCTAAAATGCAACAGGTTCAAACCAATCCAAAACACTGATTTTCTGAAGTCCAAGGCTTAGTGAACAAGCTCAGAAGTCGTGACATTTAAAAACTCTGCCGCAAACCACAGAAGGGACCACTGCCTCCACTACACATGTGTCCCATGACGCAAGGGGCATGAGGCTTTTCATCTTCAGTGCAAGGAAGTCTGAAAGCTCAGAATGCTGGGGTTGCCAGCTTCTGCCCAGGGCACCATTTTATTTGCTAGTATAAACAAAGCAACGCAGGGAGGGGTGGCACATTACGTGTGTACTTGGCCAAGCTGGTTCACCCAAGAGACGTGGGGCGGGGGGAGGTGGGAGGGCAGGGAGGGGCAGGAATCATCAGCATCTCAAAGAGCTTAGAGAGACACCACAGCTTCTTACCACCTAGCACTGGCCACACGGGCAGGTGCGGGGGAAGCACCCCACCAAGAAAGGGAAAGTACAAAGGTGTAAAATGCCTTCTTGGAATTCTTTAAATAAAATCTGTTCATCATCGTTTTTTAACAGAATTGGGAAATGTTAACGACATGATGTAAAATACAATAAAATAATAAAATGAAATGAAATAAAATGAAGAGAAATGAAATGCAACAGGCTCATTGGTTAGTGGGCAGAGTAATTTCAGAATAGACTATATGCAAATAACATAAAACTGTACTCAAGAAAGAAAGATAGAAGAATTCTTATGGATTCTTGGTAACATCAGAAATGTCCTCTGCAGTTACAGTGTATCCATTTTGGAAGGATTCCAAGATGAACTATGAGATTGAGCTGATTTTTCAGATTAACTTCTCTTTAAATATGGAACGTGTGCACTTATGCAAGTGAAGGCTCATAAGCAAAAGGCTTTCGTACCAATACGACTGAAATTTTTTTTCTTTGCCAAAGGGAATACAAGGAAGGAAAAGTTGTACATTTTCTTTCACTTATCTGCTGAGAGAAAGTTCTCTTTTTCTGATTGCCCACTTCTGAATTAAGCACTTGATGCTTGAAGTGTGTATGTATAGTTTGCTCATATTAGAAAAGTCTCAATTAGATGTTCAAGTCCTTGAATGACCTTATGCAATTCTTTTATGTAATTCTTTACAGTAGAGACAACTGAAGCAAATTGCCTTTGCCAACTTCAACCATTCATTCCTTCTGTGTTAATTTACTTTTCCCTCCATGAATATTTACTGTTATCTCTAGGCCGCTCATCTGCTGTGCCCAAGGAATACAAACACACCAGCACAGTGCCTTTGCCCCAAGCCAACACCCCAAGAGCGAAGACAAAACAAAGATAAGAGATAAAGCAGTATGACAAGTGCTGGGAGAAAATGAAAAGGAAGAAGAGTTAGGTATTGGGGCAGAGGTATCTTCTTAGCCTTTGTGTGAACTTTACAATTTTATAATTCTAAGGTAGTTGATATTTTGAATCAGGTTTTACAGATGAGGAAACTAGGACAAAGAGAATTTAATTGATTTGGGGTAATCTAACTGGCATCATCACAACTTCAGAAAGATCAGTTGCTATATTCTTTTTTTGTTTTTTTTTTTTTTGCGGTACTCGGGCCTCTCACTGTCGTGGCCTCTCCCGTTGCGGAGCACAGGCTCCAGATGCGCAGGCTCAGCGGCCATGGCTCACGGGCCCAGCCGCTCCACGGCGTGTGGGGCGGACTGGGGCACGAACCCGCCTCCCCTGCATTGGCAGGCGGACTCTCAACCAACTGCGCCACCAGGAAAGCCCCCAGTTGCTATCTTCTTTTTGACTGAAAACTCTGGCTAGAAGTGACATTTCAATTATGCCTGTAGCAGCCTTTGAACAAAAACTTTAAAATGCTGATTTAAGTCATGTATTAATATTATGAAGACTAGCTATGAACAAGTAATATGTCACGTAAGAAAATCAAGAAAAATAGCACATGCAGAGAGTGGTAAAATCTACTGTAAGCACTTTAACTTCCTCTCACTGGGTTTTTAATTATGCTTTTTAATATAATTTAAAAAACATAATTGCCTTAATATAACTTTTGAAAGTTCACTGATCTAATATTTTCTATACTTTAAGAATTGTCCTCAAGATACCAGTGGGACAAAATAGAAAAATAAGAGAGCTATATTTCTATTTAAGTAACTTTGTAACCTTTAAATAGGGAGACCACATAACTTACGGTCCAAACTAGAATACTCTTGAGATGGAAAGGGGGCTTTAATAAAAATCATCCCAGCACATCAGATGTAAACCGGGGTTAATCTGAACAAGATGGGATGCATGGTCAGGGGTGTAATCGGCTGAATTGTGTCTCCCAAAATGTATATGTTGAAGTTCTGACCCCTAGTCATTCAGAATGTGACTGTTATTTGGAGATAGGATCTTTAAAGAGGTAATTTATTTAAAGAGTGGCTGTTAGGATGAGCCCTAATCCAATATGACTGGTGTCCTTATAAGAAGAGGAGGTCGGGACACAGATAACACAGGCACAAAGGGACAGCTGTGAGGGGGCAGGCTGGGGAGGTGTCTGTCTATAAACCAAGGAGAGCAATCTCAGGGGAAACTAATTCTCCCAACACCTTGACCTCAGACTTCTGGCCTCCAGAAATAAAATTCTGTTGGTTAAGCCATCAGCCTGTGTTATTTGTCATGGCAGCCCTAGCACACAAATACAGCGTGCCTATCAGGTACTTCATTGCTTTCTTCATATTCCAAAAGCTAGAAAATACTTGTTCTCAAACTTGAGGGTACAAAACTATCACTGGGAATGTAATTAAAATGCAGATTTCTGGGCCTCACTTCAGGCCTACTGAATCAGAACATCTGATAATTGCAGGATTATCCAAGGGGAAGGCTCAGGAATGTGACGATTAATTTTAGACAGTCTAGAGCCATATACTCTACGACTCTCATCTTCATAGGAATATTTTCTTATAATTCTGAAAAAGAACAATCCAAATATATTTTAACAGAGCTTAAGGAGAAGATTTTCTCTAATCAAACTTGCATTGTAATTATATTTCTTCTTTATCTAGCTATATTCTTTTTTCCCAGGTTTATTGAGATATAAACAGCATTCAATACTGTGTAAGCTTAAGGTATACAATGCATTGATTTGATTCACTTATCTGTTGCAAAATGATGACCAGGGTAGGGTTAGCTAATACCTCCATCATGTCACATAAAGCTGTATTGGTCCTGATAATTAAAATTATGGTATAGCAGTTATAAAACTAGATTACTGGGTACAATTCCCAGAATCAGCACTTCCTTCCTATGTATATTCAGACAAGTTGATTAACCTCTCTGAATATTTCATCTATAAAATAGAGATAATAATAGTGCCTTCTTCACAGGATTATTGTCAAAGTTAAATAATTACAGTCATCCCTTGGTATCTGAGCAGGTTGGTTCTAGGACCCGCCAGGGAGACCAAAATCCACAGATGCTCACGTCTCATAGTTGGTCCTCCATATCTGCAGTTCTACAGCCTTGGATTCAACCAGCTCTGGATCGTGTAGCACGACAGTATTTATCGAAAACAATCCACATATAAGTGGACCCACTCAGTGCAAACCCATGGTTTTCAAAGGTCCACCTGTATATGCAAAGCACTTAAACTAGTGCCTGTGCAGAGGAAAAAGAATCAGTGAATAGTAATATAATAATATAGTTGTATGTACATTAAACTTATCAAATATCTCTATCCTTTCTTGCTGCAATAATTTGGGTGTTGAAGTGATCGGATTGATTTAACAACCTTTTTTCAGGTTGTTCATCTGTGCCAATTAGATTGCTTTCTGTTTCTCAGAAGACTGCTCACAATTCAAGTCAATTCTGGTACCTTCTAATGCTATCAGATTTATGTCAATATCTCAATGGCAACATATTCCAATATATTTGGATAAATAAATTGTATGATACCATGACAGATTACAAAATCCGAGAGTTTTGGAGCTGTAATGGTGGAAACAGTCACTTACTCTTCAGACTGGATTTGACTGACTGCTCAAAGTCACGTGCATTTTTTACAGAGTCAGTGCTAGATCCCAGGTGTCCTGACTAGAACACTGTTGTATACCTTTAGCATGATTGTATCGCTTATTGTTTAACTAGGATACTTTGGAGAGTGAAGGACAATGAGAGTTAAAAGCACAATGGGAAAATAGACATAAATCAGGACAGTCCCAGGAAAACCAGAATTATTGCAATGGACTGAATATTTGTGTTCCCCCAAAATCCATATGTTTGAAATCCTAACCCCCAATGTGATGATATTAGTAGGTGACGCCTTTGGGAAGTTATTATGTAATGAAGATGGAGCCCTCATGAGTAGAATTAGTGTCCTTATAAGAAGACACGAGATCTTGCTTCACTCTCTGCTCTCTGCCATGTGAGAACACAGCCTGCAAATCAGGAAGGGGACTCTCACTGAACCTGACCACGCTGGTACCCTAATCTTGGACTTCCATTCTCTAGAAACGTGAGAAATAAATTTCTGTTGCTTATAAGCCACACCACCTATGTTAAAGACAGTTATGGTGTATCAGCCACCATGGTCTAACAGATAAAATAGAAACGGCATCAAATATTTTAATAAGCAGAACTAACATGGGGAATTTGTTAGACAGCGTTACAGAACTGGAAAAACAAAAAGGGAACAGTATAGTTAGACAATAGTTGCCGGAATCAACTATCACTTCCTGGACTAGGGAGATTAAAGGAAAGATATTGAGATTTTTAATCCTTCGAAGTTCAGTGGAGGGGCGCCACAGACCTGAGATTCAAATTGTTTGGAGAAAAAGTACCACTGGCTATTACTGGTACCTCAGAAGCCCAAAGAAGGGTCCCAGAAGAGTTGGGACTCAGACCTTTAAAGATGATGTGATGTCTTATGTGACAACTGATTTCACATGTCAACTTGGCGGGGCCACGGTGCAGAGAAATTTGGTCAAATGTTATTCTGGATGTTTCTGTGAACTGTTTGTCTATCTTATGCATGTCACACTATCAAATTTTAGAAGCACATAACTTGTGCGGCTTCACAGGTTCACAGCTGGAAGGAATTTTGCCTCAGGATGAATCATACTTCAAGTCTCACCCGTACCTGATTTAGATGATATTTAAATGTGACTTTGAACTTTAGACTTCAGAGTTGATGCTGGAATAAACTTTAGACTTTGGGGGTTGTTGGGATGGCTATTTTCTGTGCAATAAGGACCCGGATTTTAGGGGGCCAGGGAATGCTATGAACTGAATTGTGTTCCCCCAAAATTCATATGTTGAAATCCTAACCCCCAATGTAACTCTAACTGCAGATAGAGTCTTTATGAGACTTCAGGGGAGCAGATGCTACCCCACTGCTGCTGGGATCTCTGAGTGGGAACATTAAGGCTGGTTCTGGAAATGACTAAGAAGCTTGAGATGTAAACCAACTGCTGCTGATTGAGTGAAACACCATTTGCTAGGATGATACTGACATGAAAGAGATTCTTCTTCCTGCCTTTCTACCTCCCTCCAGGGTCTCTGGTTGGATGAGCTCACTGGGAATCAGCTGACAAAGGAGAAGGTAGTTTTCAGAATCTCAGGTTCAGCATCTCCAAGCAGAATACATAAGAGTGGGTTTGGAACACAATCCATCCCCAGTCTAAACAGTACCAATTTTATGCTTCTGTATAACAAGTTGCAAATAGATTTCATGTAAATGAAAGAACTCTCACCTGCTCCCTAAAAAGGGAGGTACAAAATCCAAACCATTATGTAACCATCTCTATAGACAGTAGTTTACACCTCTCTAGAGATTTTCATTACTGCTCTATTTCAGTCACACTGAATATTCTGTAACCTAAAGGCTAAATTTTGGAGTAAACCACCAGCACCAAGTTTTAAGTAAAATAATAAATAAAATAAGGGAGAAGAAAAAGAAATTAGTGAATACATACATACAAACATAGATACACATGTATGCATACTCATATAGCCAAGTACTTAATAAAATATGCATACTGATGGCACTAACAGTTACTAAATGGAGTTATCATTTTGTAACTGGTTATGAAGCTGTAACTGGTTTCTGTAACTTCTTTATTCTACTATCAAGTCCATAGACTTTTTGTCATTGGAAGCAATGACAAGTTTAGGCCAACCTAAATTTTCATTCCTAAAACTCCAAATCCTCAGTGGTCTTGTATACTAGTATTTGGGTTTGCTATAATTTCCCACGAACTTGTGCCCTTGGGTGGAGGCATCACAGATCATCTTTTCAGGCTTGCTGACATATCAGTGACCCAATTTCTTCTTTGTAATCAGGATCAATCACGTCAGCCAGTGTAATAACCTGCCTTTTGGTTCATGACAGGAGTGGCATAAATTGGCCAGGTGTCAGTCAATTTCTAATTCAGTGAAACCATTGCTGTGTCCCCTGCTGAAATTTTTTTTCCCTTAGGCAAGTAAAACCAGCAGTGTCTAAGTTATGGGAAAGAAATGCAAAAATTCTGCAAAAGGGTTATTAAGTGAAATAGTGAGTGATACCACTCATCCTACACTCCTTGACAATCAGACCCATACGTTCTAGCTAGAGAAAAATGACATGATATGTTGGTCACCAATTCAAAACATATTACCCATCCTACACAATAAAATTTAGTTTTCTAAGGGTATAATTTCTAAACTGCACTGTAATTAAGTTTTAAATAGACCATTCCAGCATTTGATCAGGCTGCCTACTTTAAACTGAAGGAGTGCATGAAGACCAGATAATTTTATGGGCATGAGCCCACTGGCACACTCCTCTTTGTGTGAAATGAGTATTTTGGTCCTAGGCAATGTCCTAGGAACATAACGGAAGTATATAAGACCATAGATTTTGGTGCTAGTAGAAGCGTTTTAAACAGGGAAAGCAAATGTATATCCAGAATACAGTCCCATTTTGTAAGGGCAAATTACTGCCTCCCCCTGTTGGAAGGTATTCGGTGTAATCATTCAACAGCGAGGTGGCCGGCTGGCGCCCCTGAGAAAGCTGCACGTTGGAGCCTGTATTGATCTTTGCAGTTCAGAGGGTTGAGAGCTGAGCCGCGGTGGTGGCCAGATAGGACACTGAAGGGGAGAACAAATCTGACTCCATATTGGATCTGTTTCTTTTACTTTAAGCCTTTTCTATTGTTTTTGCTACAAGTTAAGAATGTTGCCTGGTAGCCTGAAATATACAGGATAGCCCATTCTCAAGGCACTGACCTTTAAAGGTGTAACACTTTTCCATTCATATAGAGATAAAAAGTTGCAGAAGAGAGAATAACATTTGTCTTGCTGGAGGTTTACAGGAACACCACGACTTGACCTACAACCTGACCTGCATGGACAGCTGCAAGAACAAAGGATTCTGACACTAACCAGTCTGCAATTTCCACACTAAGAAGTCTGCAACAACCAACCACACCCCTTCCCCTTTTAGTATAAAAGGGTCCTGAATTCTAACTCGGGGAAGATGGTTCTTTGGGCCACTAGTCCATCACCTTCTCGGTCTGCTAGCTTTCTGAATAAATCACTATTCCTTTTCCCAACAACTCAACTCTCCGTCTATTGGCCCGTCATGCAGTGAGCAGTACGAGCTTGGACTCAGTAGCAAGAGGAAAAAGAAGGGCAAACGCTGTCTTCACTATGGTTGTCAAGACAGGCTTTGTGAAGGAGCTGGGGTTGAGCTGGGTGCGGAATGGAGGCAAATAAGGTAAAGGGAGGAAAAGTATATTGCAAGAAACCACAAGAGTGAAAGAGCATGGACCACGGTTAGGGCACGAACCAGTGCTGCGGATGTGACAGCAGCAAGGAAACACAGCCTTCGGGTTAGAAGTAGTTCTGTGTGCTAAACAGCAGTGAAGGACACAGGCTCGGATTGCGCGGGACCCTCCCTGCCCTCCATCTGTGGTCCTGCTACTCAGTTCCGTGGGACCTTTTTGGGTATTTCCCAATCCATACAAAACCGACAACAAAATATACTATTCTAAGTTCTGCCCAAACGGCAGATTTCCCCTTATCACTGACTTTACAGAGACATTCCTCAGTTTTCTGGTTGCTCCTTGAAGAACAGTTTACCTAAGTAGCTCTGTTTTCTCATTTGTGGAAAGGAGATTCACAGAGCTGCTGCAGTGATTAAAGGATTCAATGAATGTAAAGCACGTAAAACAGTGCTTGGCATATGGCAAATGCTATAAATGTGTTTTTAAATTACTATTTATGATTCAATTTTTAAAAGTGTTAACTTACATTCAGAAATACTTCAGATAAAAAAAAAAATAAAGTAAAACCTGTCTGCCTCTTTCCATATTATGTTTCTTAAGCCAAAGAACTTTCTTCTGTGTTTACTTTTTGGTCAAAGTCATATACACAATACATGAAATTCAGTGTGAAGGACTGGTTAAACTAGAAACACTTTCTCAATAAAACTGTTGTATTTGGGGTCATGAACAACAAAACAGCATGTTAAAATATTTATTTTCTATTGCTTTGTATTACAACTTCCATGAGTCATGGCCTGATTTTGTGAAATATCTGTGAAGCTGCAATGTCCCACATCATCTTCACCTTGGAAAAGTGGTCAGATTTACCACGCCCAATTTGGAAGTCATCCTCAAAGTGCAGTAGTACGAAGTAGTAAAGCAAAGAAAGTAGTCATGGTTTTAACAATCTCCTTCATATCCAGGAGTTCTAGAAACATGTCCTCCTGGCTAAGCCAGTTGCTTCTCTAATTGTAGCTCCTGTTAGGACTCACATCAAGATAATAAGGCGATTGTTCTGTAAGCCTCTTGGGCAGCTTCCTGACCTTGTACTACGTATGGTGCCAGGCAGTGCTCTTGAGAGCCTGAGCTGATGGAATAGGTGTGGTATTATCTGGGCAGAGAGATGGTGGTAGATATACCATATAGGGAAAACTGACAGGAAATCCATCCTCACCAGCCGTCTTGCAAGCCGGACATTTTTCTACTCTATTTTTTCCTCCTGATGGGGATGAATAGGGGAGCACTCATTACCTCCCCAGATCTGTTTTGGAAAGTTTGTTTTGATAGAAAATTCTCCCTTATAATAAGTTGAAATTATTTCCTCTCAAATAAGATTTCTCCTTGTTTTCATACGTTAATTCCTTTGGATTCTACACTGCCCACCATTACCACCTTTCTAATGTGGAACTGTGTTTATCATTAAACACAGTTGGAGAACTCTCCTTCAAAAAAAGAACAAAATGGGTATACTGGTTCCTTCAGCATTCTCAGAAAGCAGCTCAGAGTAAATCACCATCAACATCATCACAACACTGTTATTATTACCGTTATCATTATTATTTTGGATTAGCCTGGGCGCCATCTGTAGGGGACCACTTTATAAGCAACTCAATCAACTCTTGTCAACTAAGAGAAAATAAGTAAGGAATTTACTGGAATACTACTACATCACTCACAGAATCAAAGCAGCATTTTAACACTTAGATCTCAAGCAGAGCAAGAGCCCTGAGGCTTGAGGGCAACCTTCTCAGGAAGCTGCCACCTTGATGAATCAGCCTCAACCGCCTCTTTCCTACTCTTGTCATTCCTCCCCAAATTCAAATTCTAGGGGGAATGCATCTCACTGGTTGAACTAGTCTTACGTGCCTACATCTAGGCCAGGAGACAGCAGAGCACGGGACCACAACAGTAGGAGAGCTGTGATTTTCCAAAAGAAAATCAAGGTTTTGTTCAGGAGAAAAGAAGAGTTGGATTCTAGACAAACAAAACTCAACTCATAGAGTATCACTAATGGATGCGCTGGCATTTGTGTCCTGTAAGTGCTTATGGTGTTTCAAACCGCACCTCTGTCCTTGGGCTGGTTCTAGACACTTCCTGGGAATTTGACCTTGGGCTTAATTTGGCCACCATCATAGATTTTATGGAATGTTAACTCTTATATTCATCTTATAATTCACCCATTACCATTCATCCAAAATGCCTTCACGACAGTCCTTCATTACAATCTGCCATTTACTAACCCAGGGTAGCAGACCCAGGAATACGCTTCCCTTTAAGGAAGGCTTCATCTCGCTGGGGTGAGCATGGTCCAGCTGTCACCCCCTTTATGGTCCACTTCTGCAGCAGAAAGCCACCTTGCTGATGGCAGGCCCCGTCAGGGGACGTTCACACCCAGTGACTGAGGAAGCAAGGTGGAGGATAAACTCCCAGTGATTCCAGCTGGTCGTGGGCCACTCTGACCTGCAGCATCCTCTCCTGAGATCTCAGCCTAGTCGGCCACAGCAGTGTCGGGTCTGTACTGCAGTTCAAAGTCTTCCTCAACTCAACCCTGCTTATTCTTACTTTCTTTCCTTTGTGTCAAGTGTCGATGTCTAAGAAACATCTTAAACCCTAAACTCCCCTTAACACCTGCTCCAGAAAGTCCAACGTGTAACACTTGTAAACTGAGGCAGTATCCATAATGTAACTTGTTCAAAGTCACATTAACTAGAGGCAGAGACATAATTAGAACATGTGTCTCTTGACGGGAAATCCAGTGTTGTTTCTACTCTTCCATTCTGCCTGATGTCAGTCTTCCATGACAATTTGGTTGACTGAGTCTTGCAGGAATTGGTACTAAAATGATTAGATACAGCAGCAAGACAGAAATCATGAAGTCACCTGTATCAATTGACTATCATATCCATGGGACTCCAAGCACAGGGTGCTGGCCCACCCTTCCATCTCCATAAACCCATTTATTTATGGTACAGTCCTAGCGGTACAGGTAAAATACAAAATGATGTTGTCTTACACACATGAACAACACCCACAAAAGCTGAGTCTCAGCTATATGAAATGCCCCTATAATTCCTACATTAGCCTCTACTCCCAAAGATGTCAGGAAAATAATGTCTCATCTGTTATCTCTAGCTTTACAAAAAACTATGCTTTTCTGTTAATTTTCTTTGAACTCCTGGTTGTAGACCAGCCATATGTTTTTCTGGGATTCTTTGCCATGAAAACTTTTGAGTTATTCTGGGTCACTAATTGGAGAGTAGGTGTTCCAAGGAGGAAAAAAGGTAGCCAAAAATTTCTACTGTCATGTAAGTTGAGATATTTTACGATAAGCATAATATATGTGATTGTCAATCTGTTTGGGGTTCATTATGGTGGGTAGGTGCAAGTAGTATAATTTTCAAATGGCATCAAAGATCATCACTAATAATGCTTCAAAATTAGCTTGTCTAATAGTTAAGTTACCAGCAAAACCCCCAAAGCCTAGGTCTTTCTGAATTATTGAGCTCATCTCCCCACAGTGCTGCAATCACAGATCTTTACAACAGTTTCAAATTTCATTAGCTCTATATACTAGCTTATTATTGGCAACTCAATATTTTGCATATGAATTTAATGGAAAACCGCACAGTGTACACCTAATTCATTTACTGAGTCATCTTGATATTTCAAAGGATAAAATAAAGAAAAAAGGGATGAATTCACCAGCATATTATGGAAAGTTGTTAGAATACTCTGCCTTCTGGTCAGTTTAAGAAACAGGCTTTTGTCAGGAAAAGGTTTCTCTCTGCCTTGGAGAGTCCAGGATGGTTCAGCCTTAAAGAAGAGCCCAAACAGAGTCATCTTTCTAATGCTAAGGGGACAGTTCAGTGTGTCTCACAGCTTCCCTACTTCTTAGGTCTGGGGTATGGAAAATATGTAACTCAGCTCTTCACCCTGTACTTTTAGTACACTTAGGGAAAAAGGAAAAACCTAATCCTATATAGCATCAAATTGATGTTAAATCATTTACACAAAAACCATTAGGTTTTTGGTGTTTTTCTTTAAATACATCTTTATTGGAGTATAACTGCTTTACAAAGGTGTGTTAGTTTCTGCTTTATAACGAAGTGAATCAGCTATACATATACATATATCCCCATATCTCTTGCCTCTTGTGTCTCCCTCCCTCCCACCCTCCCTATCCCATCCCTCTAGGTGGTCACAAAGCACTGAGCTGATCTCCCTGTGCTATGTGGCTGCTTCCCATTAACTATCTATTTTACATTTAAAAACCATTAGTTTTAAAGTTGATTGTTTACAAAAGCATTACACAGAAAATGAATTCAAGTCATTCATTCATTCATTCAATAAAATTCAATAAATGTATATCAAGCTTCACTCTGAGCAAAAAATAAACAAAATAAACAAAAATCCCCATCATTGCATACTTTTCTTGTGTGCATGTGGGGTGGGGAGACCTTACACTCTACAGTTTTGTCTGTTTGATTGATTTTTAAATATCCTGTATTATTAAGCCTAAATTTTTTTAACCGCCCTTAAAGAACCTTTTAATCTGACCCCACTGTGTCCATCCAAAATAGAGTCCATAATATCCTGCTTTTCTTTTCACACTGTTCTTTTTTATCAACTGCATATCTTAGGCCAGTGTCATTTTCGCCTATCCAGTTCATCAATGTAAAGTGGTTTCCTCCAGAAAAGGTTGCTGATTCCTCTAATCCAAGACAATTATGTTTATCTCCCAATTTCTACTGCAATTTAATTTACTTCAATATCTACCTAATCTCGCCAAATAGATTAGTAGAAAAGGTCATGCTTCTATTATTTTTGTGTCCCCCAAAAGGCTTCAGATTATGCTGAGCACGGTGGGCGATGTTAATTAATTTATTTTTAAGTAATCTTTCGAACTTTATCTTTATCTGATTGTGGTCATGCTTTTTAAAATCACAGTAGCATTTTAATCGTCCCTCTCAGTAATTAAAAATGATTACATTTTCCATGATGTTTTCCACGGGATGAATTTGCATTATGTATTAAAATATCCCTTAAATACCACTGCGACATTTTGTTGAGATTGTTACCTCTATATAGTTAGAAAATTCTACCAAATTCTACAAAGATGACGAAAGTCCAGATCTGTATTTAAATACAGGGCACATATTTACAGAATTTTTTAAAATGTAGGCAGCGTTTGCCTTTCAAACATGTTTTTGAAATATGAATAAAAATAGCACATTCATCACACGGTGAATAATTATTTGAACATTCCTGAATCAGCATGTGCACAAAGAAATGCTATAAATGTGGAACAATACATTTGAAGATTGCGACTTGTGAAAAATCATCACTAAATTCGCTTGGAGAAAGGTATTGCACTTTATATGATAATAACTTACTAAAAAGATGGTATAAAAATTGCAGATTTAAACTTTTTTTGGTGACTCTTTTCCAGGTACTCAGAGTAGGAAGATGATGAGCTATGGTCCTTATACCCTTAGGATCTATGGTGGCCAGAATATTGTTCCCCTACAGACGTCCATGTCTGAATCCCCAAATACTATGACTATGTTACCTTATATGGCAAAGAGCGTTTTCAAGTTATGATTAAGTTAAGAATCTTGAGATAGGAGATTATCTTGGATACCCAGGGGAACCCCTTATAATCACAGGTGGGTCAGAGTCAAAGAGGGGAAATGACAATGGATGCAGAGGTCAGAGTGATGTGTTGGCACAAGCCCAGACATGCATGCAGCTTCTAGAAACTAGAAAAGGCAAAGAAATGGGTTCTTTGCTTTAGTCTCCTGAAGGAACACAGCCTTGTTGACCAATTTTAGATTTCCGACATCCAGACCATAAAATAATAAATTTTTGGTTTGACTTAAGTCACGAAATTTGTGATAATTTTTTACATTAGAAATAGGAACTAGCAGCATAGCTTATATTGCCTTTTAGGTATTAGCTTAGTTTCCTTTTGCATACGCTGAGCCACTTTTAGTTCATAATTATTTATCTTCTTCTTTTTCATATCTGGGTACTAAAAGCTGTTTTGTAGTTATTATAGCTTCTTAGGAGAAAAATAAACATGATTTAACTGTTTCTATTTCTGTTGACTATTATCAAAATTCTAAAGGTATGCAGTAATATTCCCCAATGCAGACGTCTTTGCTTCCATCCTTGTAATAGGGAAGAACAAATCTGACTCCATATTGGATCTATTTCTTTTACTTTAAACTTTGTTCTATTGCTTTTGCTACAAGGTAAGAATGTTGCCTATAGCATGAAATATACAGGATAGCTCATTCTCAAGGCTCTGACCTTTAAAGGTGTAACACTTTACATTCAAGTAGAGATAAAAAGTTGCAGAACAGAGAATAACGGTTCCTCTTGTTGGAGGTTTATAGGAACATTGTGACCTGACTTACGTAAACAGCTGCAAGAACAAAGGATTCCAAACCAAGAAGTTTGTAACAATCAACCACACCCACTCCCCTTTTAGTATAAAAGAAGCCTGAATTCTAACTCAGGGAAAATGATTCTTTGGGACCCTTGTCCACCATCTTCTGAGGCTGCTGGCTTTCTCAATAAAGTCTCTATTCCTTACCCCAGCAACTTGTCTCTCCATTTATTGGCCTGTCATGCAGTGAGCTCTATGAGCCTGGACTGGGTAACATCCCCAACCATCACTGCTCCCTTTGATTACGTGTTCTGCCTTCTTACCATCTACTTTTCCATATTATGTCCTCTGCTACAGCACATTACTAGTCTACATAATGTACAAAACCAAAATCTAGCTATAAAATTAAAGGCACAAAACATACAATAGCATTTTTTTTTTTTACAATAGCATTTTAAACTAATAGTTAGTGTCCTAAAATGGCAGTACATGGTGCAGTTTACATTACAATGGTTCACTAACAATACTCCTGTCAAATCAGACAGTATCATTAGCTACACTTTTTTCATATTAAGAAGCAAATTCTCCGAGTTTAAGCTAATTGTAGCTGTCCTAATATAGTACAGAGAGCACATTTATTTTCATTAGAAAGAGCAGTCTTCTAAGAGTTTGCTACATGCCTAGTATTTTAGGACTTTAGGGAGCAAAAACTTTATTTCCTTACCTATGTGAAATTTACAATCAAATTAGGAAAACAACACGTTAGTGAAAAAAGTAGTACATGATGAATCGCCAGGTATTTCCGTCATAATGGTACGCATAAAGAAAGATGATCAAAGAGAGCGTGTTTCTCAGGAAAGACTTTTATGTAGACAGGACATGAGTTGGGCTTAAAATTGTGTGCAGAAGAGGAGAGAAGATATTCCAAGTAGACAAACAACAAGAGTAAGGACACAGAAAAGCCTAAGCACAGGACTGTGACGACTCTGTAGTGTGGAGGAATCGTGGAAAATTAGAATAAACAAGAAGAGAAGTCCATAATTAGTGGAGCAGTCAGCAGCAACTTGGAAACACTGGAAACTTGAGCAAGAAAGCAGAAGTGATGAAAGCATTAAAAAACAATGATTAGCACAATGGGATTAAGACTGTGAAAACCAAACACCAGAAACCCCATGTTTAGGGAGTGTGAATGGATAGGAAGATTTTAATCCTGGAGCCGCCTGGCCCTTCAAGGATCTACGACATGTGACACACGCAATTCCCGTAGCTCCTGCTGTGATGCTTAACTATTACACATGATTTCTTAGGGTGATAAAAGATATGAATTTAGAGGGTTATTTGTATTTTCTGAGTGTGCACGTTTATTAATAGAGCATTTTCAAGAAGTTAATCTAAATAAATATTTCTCCTTGACATGAGAGGCAACCTCACCTTGATATCAGTTCCACAGAACACTTTCCAAGGGAGGCAATGAGCCAAGTGAGTTTTAATAATTTATAGATTACTGCAGTTATTGAAAAGGCTGAGATCTCATAGTCTTGGCCAGAGTCAAGTCACATGGACTGAACAGATTAGCTCGCAAAAAAATGAAAGCACGTAAAAACATTACTTCACTCACTTTGATGGTATTCTGATAAATTCGTTAAACTTCATCTGAAATATTAGATGAAAAGAGGGAAAATTGATCTTCAAATCAAAAAAAATAGTAGATAAAAAGGATCATTACTTCTGGAAATAGTCAACTGTATTTGCACTCTTTCTTAACCATATCTGCAATTTTGTCTTTAAATCTATCAGCAACTCCTACTCTCCCTCCACTGCCTTTAAATTAACACTCGTCCTGAACTTTCACCCACAAAACAGATTGCTATATAGATGCAAAAAACCATGAACATGAGTGTAACCCTGTGGAAAGGTTAGGGATAGTAGAGCTTGAAAAATGTGCCTATTGAGGTGAACAGAATTCATCCTTGTGGAAAATACATGGGCCAAAACTAAAACCAAAGCAAATACCAAGAAGAAAGCAAAGTCCTGCCAAATAGAGAGAAAAACTACATGACTAACTGAAGGTAGTCATGAAATGAAGGCTCCAAGGGAGTGAGAACTGAAATCTGGGAATTAAGGAGGAGAAAGCAAGAGAAAAAGCAGAAAGATCAAGCAGAAAGGGGACCAGGATAATTGTCAAAAGCAAGTACTAAGGTTCACAGCTTGCTCTCTGGGTCCTGCCTGGGCAGACTGTGTGGAGGGGTCAGTTGAGTTTAAAGCTCTAGGGACAGCTTAGATCATCCCAGAGTATCATTTAGGAAGGAACAGTTGGACTCATGGCTGTAGCTCCCCAAACATTTGCTGTTTCAAAGAGCTATAGCTAAAGGCACCTTAGAATAATATTTTCATAAGCAGACAGTCCCCAGGTTACTATTTCAAAATATGCTGCATACTGTGAATTACAGAAGTCAACACTTTTATAAAATATTTCTTGCCTGTTTCCTCATTTTTCATTTCATCCTATAATTTAACATTTATAAAGGATAGAACATTTCTTAATCTTGGAAAATAGTCATTAGTAGCAACAAAGATTCTATTGATCTCTTACCTCTTTAAGACTCCATGAAAATTGCTTAACTTTCTCTAGATAAACATTAGGGCATGAGAACCATAATATTTGCATTTGATCTTCCAAATACAAAGTTATATTTTCCATCTCCTGAATCAAAGTTGAATGCTGTTTAATATCATAGAATCTTTCACACATACCTTTATTCTTTCATTATCCTACTCTGTAGAAGATGCCAACACAAGGACATGTGAAATCTCTGGTAGGGTGTAACTTTCTCATATCATTTGTCTAACATTTACTGTAGACTCTTGTGCAAATGTTCTGGACTAATTTCTTCATTGTCTTACCTCAGCTCTTTCGGCTGTGAGGGATTCCTGAACAAAGAATAATTAAAATGCCTAAAAAATAAGTGGATGTTAAATATGACTGCATTACTAAGAGGAAAATGTAGATTGTGTTTCTCAACACTCTCACCAGCCAACAGTCTGCATAAGGTGCTTAGTTGTATTAATGAAACACTCACCACTCCACCTACATAGTAATTATCACCCAGCTCAAATACTGTGACCAGATATAATGTGCATAGCATCTAAAGAGCTATGTGGCTGTAACCTGCTTTGAGAAAGTACAGAAGGCAATGGTGTATGGAGGACACAACCCCTATGACCTGCCTCCTTTGTCTTTTATTACAGCCCACTGCCAAGTACAACTGCTGGAGATTAGAGGCGCCTTCTGAAATTTTTCTTGGGGACTTGAATTGCCAGGTGAGCAGCAGTGAGTTTACTTTTTGAAAAATTTTATCCAAGAACAGAGACAGAAAAGTGAAAAGAAGAATGTGAACAAATTCTATTTTGGTCAGGCTACTAAGGCTAAAAATTACAAAGGGAAGAGGAAGTTAAATGAAAGGGAGCGAAAGGAAAGACAACATCACATCCACTGGGAATTCAAAAGTGGTCTCCCATTTGCCTGTTTTTCAGCCTCCAAATAACTCCTCCTTGGCTTTGCACCCCTATAATTGGATTGCCTTCCTCTACCTTCCAACTGCTTGTCAGAGTTCCACTCCGAGGTTCCAAACAAGCCTTACATTCTATGTGACACTCTCCCTCATCTTCCTCTAAAAATGTATTGTTTTAGTATATTGTGTGCATTCCTGTTGGGTGAATCACGCAGCCAGTGTGGTATAGTGCAAATCTCTCGGGATTTGGAATCAGACTTGGATTAATTCTGGCATTCACTTGCTGAATGACCTGGAAAAGTTATTTAAGCCTCAATTTTTCTCATGTGTCAAATGGCAATGATGCTACTTGCTTCACAGGGGTGTGGTGAAGTTTAAACAAGATGAAGATATAAAATGCTGAATACGGGGGTTAGTACATAGTAGATTCACAATGACTTTTCATTGTCTTTGCTTCTACCTCTTTCTCTTTCAGTCTCTGGTTTTCGTCTAAAATCAGCAAAAACATAAAGCCCATGTCATAGTTAAGGTACCAGGACTCATCAGGTTCCTATGGAATCTATAGTCAGTAGTGAACCACTCTGAATACCCATTCATAGACTCAGTGACTTACATCAGAATCCAGCAAACCAAGCCTGCAGACCAGACCCAGCCCACCGGCTGTTAGGCGAAGCCCTCGAGCTAAGGACGGCTTTTACATTTTTAAAGTGGTTGAAAAAAATCAAAAGAAAAATAAAATTATATGAAATTGAAATTTCAATGTTCACAAATGAAGTTTTATTGGGACAGGTTCATGCTTACTTGTTTATGTGCTGGCTATGGCTCCTTTTATGCTGAGAGGTCAAAGTTGAGTAGATAAGAGATTATATGGGCTACAAAACCTAAAATATTTACTGCTCAGCCTTCACAGAAAAAGAGAGCTGACCCCTGTCTTAGATTAGTAACAACAGAGAACTGAATCAGAATGATTCATGAGCAAGTGCCCCAGACTTTGATGCAAATTTCCTGAAGGCAAAAATCACTGTAGCTCTAACAGTAGTTTTGTATATAATAAGCCCTAAGTAGACACTTTTAAATATATAAAGAAATAATTAGATAAAGGACACAGGTTCTGTGAAAGGTAAATAATTTCTAACTTTCATCTATTAAAATTTCACTTAAAATACACGTAGGGAATTATAGTTCTTGCAGAAATCATATAGAATATTAAGATATCATAATTAAATTCCCAAGAAATTTAGAATTTTAAAAAAGTCATGTTTAACACAAACCCAATATTTAAGTGGTAGTTGAAAGAATTGAGCATCTAACATTCCATATCTAAAACTTTCCTGGAAGATTGATATAATAAATTTCATTCAGTCATTAAAAATGCATAATCAGAAGGAGTGAAATGTAATGAGGTGACATTTAGAGATGCTTAAAAACAATTTTCCCATTTGTCCCCTGCATGCTCTCAGGTAAAAATAAAATTCATATTTAAAAAGACCAATAGTCATGAGCAATAATCTTTCCTTTCTAGAAGAATTTTAGCATGCACATAGCCTTGACAAGTTTTCTTCTTTTAAAAATAAATTATAGCCATGATTTTATTTTTGGCTATCACATTCTTCTTCATAAAAAATTTAAAATCTAATAAACAGTGTCTTAAATTAGTGCTCCTAAAACCTGAAGTGCACATGAATCACAGGGGATTCTGTTACAGACGCAGGTACTGATTCAGTAGCTCACAGGGGATGCTCATCACACAGTGAGTTGCAAGGTCTAAACAATACTGGCTTCCAACACACACAAAAGAACAGCATAGCCTTGTTTGAAAATCTATAATTTTGTTCTTTTTACCTGGCATAAATTCAGAGTAAAACTCCTTCCTCTGTGGCATGACCTGGAGTTTCCAACAAACTATTATACTGTTTGGGATTTTAAAATGTTAATCCTTTTTAAAATTCACACCTTGTTCTACATTTAAAAACCAATTCCAGATTGTAGCAACATTCTTTGTGTTCCTCTACTGTCTTCTGTTCTGTCCACATCCATTGTACTTTTTGTTGAGATATAATTGACATATAAAATTATATTAGTTTGAGATGTACAGCATAATGATTGGATATTTGTATGTATTGAGAAATGATCACCACAAGAAGTCTAGTTAACATCCATCACCACAATTACAATTTTTTTTTCTTGTGATGAGAACTCAACTGTAGTCCCCATGCTGTACATTACATACCCAGGAGTTATTTACTTTATATCTGTAAGTTTGTACCTTTTGACCACCTGCAGCCATTTTGCCAACCATCCAAGCCCCACTCTGGCAACCACCAATCTGTTCTGTGAATCTATCAGTTTGGGTTTTTTAAAATATATTCCACATACAAGTGAGATCATACACTATTTGCCTTTCTCTGTCTGACTTATTTCACATATTTCATAATGCCCTCAAGATCAATCCATGTTGTCACAAATGACAAGATTCCCTTCTTTTTAATGGCTGAATAATACTCCATTGTATACATATACCACTTTTTTTAACCCACTCATCTATTGATAAGCATCTAGGTTGCTTCTATGTCTTGGCTATTGTTAATAATCCTGAAATGAACATGGAGGTGCAGATATCTTTTAGAGTTAGTGTTTTTATTTCCTTTGGATAAATACCCAGAGGTGGAATTGCTGGATCTTTAAGTAGTTCTACTTTTAATTTTTTAAGGAACCTTCGTACTATTTTCCACAGTGGCTGCACCCACCAATTAACAGTCCCACCAATGGTGCACAGGGATTCCCTTTTCTCCACATTCTCGCCGACACTTATTTCTTGTCTTTTTGATGATAGTCATTCTAACAGGTGTAAGGTGATATCTCACTGTGGTTTTGATTTGCATTTCCCTGATGATTACCCGTTGAACACCTTTTCATGTGCCTGTTGGCCATCTGTATGTCTTCTTTGAGAAAATGTCTACTCAGATCCTCTGCCCAATTTCAATCAGCTGGTTTTCTTGATGTCAAGTTGTACATGTTCTTTACATACTTTGGATATTAATCAACTTATCATATATATGATTTGCAAGTATTTTCTCTCATCAGGAGGTTGCCTTTTCATTCTGTTGATGGCTACCTTCACCGTGTAGAACCCTTTTAGTTTGATGTAGTCCCACTTATTTATTTTTGCTTTTGTTGCCTTTGCTTTTAGTGTCCCATTATATTTCTTACTTGTAAGGAAAAATATGGGAAATTTGCACAATGGATGTGCAATGTAGGTATGTTTTTACTGGTTATTACTAAAATTTACCTATGGAGAAAAATAACTTCTAAAAATGTTTATGAATGATAGCCTTAGTCTTAAAGTCTTTCCTAATCCTAGTTAAACATTAAGGGAAAATGAAACTTTGAGAAAGACACAGTGTTTTGAATAAAAATCTAATAGACAAGAATAACTCCCCAGAGTGATCCAATGATCTTATAATAATCACTGTCACCTAATATAGAGAAACATTTTTATAGGCTCCATTAAAAAAAAAAATTCAGTGGTTCTCATTGCCTATGAGATGAAGCCCACACTTTTTCGCAGAACAGACAAGTCCTTCGGGATCTGAGTTCCCACTGCCCCACCCACCGTCCTACTCTCTTAGCACTCATCCTCTCACTCCATGTGCCAGTCTTATCAGTAACTGTGCCGTGTTCCTCACCTCTGTGCCTTTGCACATGCTGTTCCCTGTCTGAACAACCCTATTTACCCGCAGAAGTCTCCCTTATGCTCCTTGAAGACCTGATCTGTTTCCAGTCAGAGTCAGATCCTTCCCCTAACATCCTCCCAATTCCTCTCTAAAGCACTTAACGTCATTGCTGGAATTATTTGCTTACAGTAGATTATGAGCCCCTCTAGGATAAGAATAATCTCATCATGTTTATATTCCAGTCCCGAGAACAGTGTATTATAATAGACATTTAATAAGTGTTCAATGAGTTGATAAATAAATGAAACAGATTTCATTTCTGTATAAAATATATTAGAAATGCCAACCATTCAACTACTTGGACATAGATGTAAAAGTTTGCTCAAAAACTGTCTCAGGGGGCTTCCCTGGTGGCACAGTGGTTGAGAGTCCGCCTGCCGATGCAGGAGACACGGGTTCGTGCCCCGGTCTGGGAAGATCCCACATGCTGTGGAGCGGCTGGGCCCGTGAGCCGTGGCCGCTGAGCCTGTGCGTCCGGAGCCTGTGCTCTGCAACGGGAGAGGCCACAACGGTGAGAGGCCCGCATACCGCAAAAAAAAAAAAAAAAAAAAAAAAAAATTGTCTCAGGTAGAAACAGATAAGGGTACATGATGACTAAATCCAAGATTTGATCCTGGGGCATGAAAATAGACATGAATGGAAAAAATGATGAAACTCAAAAAAGTCTGTAGTGAATAGAATAGTATCAATGCTAATTTTCTTAATTTTGACAAAAACAATATATAAAAATTACAATTATGTAAGATATTAAATTAGGGGAGCCTGAATGATGAGTATATGTGAACATTCTCTAGCATCTTCATAATTTTTCTGTAAATCTAAAATTACTCCAAAGTAAAAAGTCAAAGAAAAATTCTGCTCAAGTCATAGTGACAAGCCAGAAATCCTCAACTCATTCAGTCATTCAATATTTATTGAAATGCCTACCATATAGTAGGGGCTCAAAGGTATTTGTTGAGTGGACCACTGCTACAGGAATAACACAGCACGTGATCACTCTGGAATTGGAAATCCTACCATTAAAGTCACTGTGGAGGTGGCCAGCGAAGGAAGTCAGTACCATTGCCAGAATGCCCCTGTTCGCGTGGACACACCAGACAATAAGACCTTCAGCCCAGTACTAATTTGTAAGAAGATTTTTATCTTACTTAATTGCTTCTTTAAGCAACAAGTAAAGATAATACCAAGGAGAACATTTTCTATAAAGGCAACAAAATAAGAAAGATGTCAGTAAAATATACCATATTATTTTAATAGTAAAATTAAACAAATTATTTTAGATAGTATAAGTCCTGTGCTGAAATAACTGACAAATGATTTGGGGCAAAATGAACAAGTAGATTATGGAATGGCAAAGTGACTTTCTATAGTAAAGATCTATATAAGCATTTAAATAGTATGTTTATCATTCAATTTGAAATAATCCCTGTAAGGTTGTTTCTTCATCAGAAGACTTCAAAACTGCACATACTGTGATGGTTATATATTTAGCCAATAAGTATATAAGTGTTCAGTCAATAAGAATCTCTCCTGCTTACTCATTCCACTTATCCCAGAATGTCTGTCTACATTACATCTATATCATTAGAAACTCAGAAAATAATTTTTATTTTTCTCCAAATATAGAAATTTTATGTAGCTTTTATTACTTAAATAACTATTTTCAACTGTTTAAGAATTGTATTAAAGTATATGATAGAATTTCTGCATGTTTTAACAGACAAATTTGAATTTACTAACAGAAACTTCATAGTTACAGCTGAGAATAGTTTTTCTCTGGAAAAAAATATAGCTGTGTAATTAGACTGTGATACTAAATTCTAAATATTTTATTAAATTGTATAATCGTTAATGTAATGTGACAAATTATTTTCTGAAATTCTGTGTAGATGTTTAGTGACTATAATGAGAAGTTAATCTTAGCAGTGGTTTTAGGATTTCTTTTATTTCAGTTCATGAAACCAAAACCAAATTGGTATCAAACCCAGTGGATGGCAGGAAACCATACCATCCACTGATTTCAAATTTTCTTTGAATATATGAAAACTCCTACCCAGAATGCTCTGTTTTGCTGGTAAGTCAACAGCTTGGCTCTTTTCTGCCCTTTCTTTTTTCTTTTCTTTTTTAAGGATACACTTTATTATGTTGTAGGAAAAAAAAAAGTTATGAAAGAGGGAAAGATGATATCAAATTGCCTGAGCATTTATTGAAATGTGTGCCAGATACAGTGTTAGTTCCTCCCACACATAAGCTAAACTCATGCTTTCCTTTATACTGAAACTTGCTCTTTTCCCATTATTCCAATTAAGGAAATAGCTGTTACTTTTCACTGAGTTGCCCAGGCCAAAAAGTTTTAAGTTATTTTGGACTATTTATATCCTTACACCCAACCTCCTTCTTGTAAGTAGATCTACTCTACTTTCACTGTATGTCGTGGATCTGACAGCTTGTTGTACATCCAAAAGCATCATCCACGGTCTGATTTGGATCATCACTTTTCCCAGACTCCTGTAAAAGCTTTCTAATGGGTTCTCTGTTCAATTCATGTTTCTCCAGTTTATTTTCCATACTGCCTTCAGGGAGCCTTTTAAAAACCTAAATAATTTCTAATCACAGTTAGAATAAAAATCAGAGCCTTACAATAGCTTGAAATATTCTGCACGTCTGGCCCCTGGATACTTCTCAACTCCATTTTCCTTCATGGTGCTTCAGCCATTCTTGCTAGAACATTCCAGAGCATTCCTGCCATAGAACCTTTGCACAGAAGGAGCTTCCTCCAGGCACTGCAGATCTAACTCCCTAATTACCTTCAGATGTTCAAATTTTACCTTTTTCTGACAGCTTTAACCTACTTCATTTAAAATATCAAACTTTCCCTTCCCCAATTGCCTCTCAATCACTTTATCTTTTTTTCTGTTTTTAATAATAGCCCTTACGATGTGACTTAATACATAAGTGTTTGTTAGTTATCTAATCACTAGGAAGTTATAGCTCTGAGGACTGTGTTAGGAACATTCTTAGGGATAACAAAGTTGGCGACTTTGTTTACTCTGTTTACTCTGGTATATCCACTGTCCGGACGCTTGTAACATAACAGATAGTAAGCATGTAACAGATAATTATTAATTTTGTAAACCAATGAATTAATATATTCTCCTTTGATTCTTATACATTCCTGTAAGTTGTTTTCTTATTCATATAAGATATTGACTATCCTACATATTGAGAAAAACCTGGGATCATACAACATAAAACAGATAAAATTTAGCCTTTCTCAGGAAAAGAGTAATAATCAATTTTAAAACCATATTCTTCACTCTGATTTTTTTTTATGTTATTTTTTATTGCTTAGTGACCTAGGCTGGTCTTTTAAAGTGTACTACAGTCTACAATCAGCTGAAACTATTGAAAAAAAAAGAGAGTTCATTCCTGAAAATGTTGTTTCATTTTACCACACAATCTCCCAGTAGTTTCAGACTATTTTGAATGACCTGTTTTGACCAAGAAAATAGTGAAAGTGACATTCTAGGAGTTCTGATTCTGAGCTTTCAAAAGGATTCACAGATCCTACTTTCACAAAGAGGGAACCCCTCTGCCATGTAACAAAGTCTAGGCCAGCCCATCCCTTGAGAATTAGAAACACGTGGGAAGAGAAAGTCACGTGGAGAAAAGTGTGGCCCTCCCACCAACAGCCAGCACCTGGGCCCCAGCATGAGCATGGGGTCACCTGGGAGTCTCCTTGCCCAGCTGCTCTGCCCCGCACAACACCAGAGAGGGCAGAGAAGAGCTGTCCTTGCCAAACTGGACACAAATTCCTGATCCTTGGAATCGGTGAGCAATGAGCATCATGGTTGTTTTGAGCCAGTAAAACTCGGAGAGGTTCATCCAGAAGCCATATCAGTCTCCTCGGGCTGCCAAATACCACAGCCTGGGGGTTTAAACAATGGAAATATACTTCCTCACAGTTCTGGGGGCTGGAAGACCACGATCAAGGTGCTGTCAGGGCTGGTTTCTGGTGGGAGCTCTCTTCCTAGCTTGCAGACGGCTACCTTCTCACTGTGTCCTCACCTGACTTTCCCCATGTGTGTGGAAAGAACACTCTCAGTCTCTTCCTCTTCTGACAAAGACGTCAATCCTATTGGATTTGGCACCACCCTTATCACCTCATTTCACCCTAATTATCTCCCTACAGGCCCTATCTGCAAATACAGTCACGTTGCGGGGCAGGAATACAACTTATGAATTCTGGGGGGACACAATTCAATCCGTAACAGCAGCAATAGAGAACTTATGGCTATAGAATAGTTCTTAAGTAGCAATTAATCCCATAATGACCTTCCATATAGTAAATGCCAAGCATGAAGAGTCCTAGAGAGGACTAACATATGTGACATTGCTATTTCTTATATTTAAAATAAGCACTAGTGCTTTCATTTAAAATGATAAAAGTCAAATGTTTCTACCATTGCTATTGTGTGGGACTAGCTGAGTATCATTGATTTTTTTAACCACTAGTTCCCTTAAATGGAAGCAAAAAATAATAATAAAAGAAAGTTACATGGTACCATTCCCTTAAAACTTGTGATGTGCTACCCTTGCCCATAACCAGGACAAACTCTTATCCTATCACAGTTTGCCATCAGCTGAAGCAGCATTAATGATCAAAGTGACACTCAGCCAGCCTGGTCCAGAGCCAGAGACTTGCTTATTCATCTCTTTCTCAGCAAATGACTTTGCTATTCTTTGATCTAATATTTTATGTAACTTCTTTTTGACTCCTTTTCACTAAGGTTAAAAAATAAGATTAAAAATACTTTCTCTTAAATACTGTACTTAAAAATACATCCTGAGGCTAATGGTACTAATGCACTGAGGATAACTGTGCTAATTTTCATTAGCATACTTGGAACTCCTTGATGAAAGGCTGTAACTAGCAGAACATATTATCATTTTTTAGAAGAGAATACTCATCGTTTCTCGATGCTCTAGCGATTCTCATTTTTTCTATTCATTTTACTAATATGGCCCAGATTTCTGAGGACAAAGGGGAAAATTTTAACATTCCTTTTTTACTTTGAAATTAGGAAACATTGTCTGTTAAAATGTTTAAACTGTCATTTGAATTAATCTGTAAAAATAGAGTGTTTTAAAAGTTAATACTAAATATAACTTGTTGGTATCTATGTTAAATTTCATTTCTAAAATGTTTTTATAATATTTTCACCCAAAAGCCAATCACCTAGGCTTTGCAAAGCTTTCAATTAGGGTAAGCTGCAATTAAAAAACTGACAGGGTCATCCCTAATCCAGGTGATCTCAGAAACTCAGGTACAAGTTGAAGTCACCTGGGACCAGGAATGCTTTCCATCCAATTAAGGAGGCAAAGGTTTTCATTCATTCACCAAATACTTATCGTGAACATTCGTTATGGCAGGCCCATGCTAGATGCTGGAAGCAGTAAGATGAGGAGAGGGGTGGGGGCAACTTACAGGGAGTGCTCCGGGAAGGCTTCAAGGTGGAGGTGGCTGGATGAGAAAGATAAAGCAAAATGCCATCTGTGGGAATTCACAAGTCCACAGCCCCTAATTAACTGATGTAGAGAATGATTTAAAAATATACTATGACCGTGGCCTAAATTTGAATAGCAGGTAATATAGTATACTATACTATAGTGTACTATAACCATAGAGAAAAATGCACTGTTTAGGTATTCAAATCTGAAGAGTGTTTAAAAGAAAGAAACTGTCTAAGAAATAAAATATAAACATTCCCATTCTCTTTCATTTTAAAACCTTAGATGCTATGGTAATATATTAAAGAAGAGATGTTTTTGGCATTCTGATGAAGAATCGTTTTATAAACATTTTAGTATAAATTTAAACATAAATATCCTTTACTACTTTTTTAGAGAATAAGCAATTTTTAAAGTAATTTTTAATTATTTAGAGCTTAAATTTTTATTTTGCTTCTGTGGTAAAATTTTAATGACTTTCATACAAGGAACAGCATCTGGCCTTATCTCATGAGATACTCTGAGCAAGAGAATCTATACATTCATAAAATTATAAGAAAATCCACATTTATTTTCACTCATCAGGACTTCCTAGAGGGTATTGCATTTCTCTACAGAACCTTATACTTCAAAACATCTGGGTCAGAATAGAACCATTATTCTTTGAGGAATAATGATTGTAATGGGCTAAAAGTTCCCCTAAGTACACTAAAATGAATTTATAGGACACTACTGACTTTAAGAAACTTAGATACACACATGCATTGGTTACATATCACCACTCTGACATTATGATTAGTGTGGTCTGATTATAGACATGAAATTAAAGCCAAGATGCTTCACCAACATAAGGATGTATTTTTTTTCTGGGAGGTTGCTGGTAGTTTTATAACCTGAAGAGAAATTTCTTTGTGTATTTCAACAGTCCATACTGGTAACCAATTGAAAACCAAACACCATGGGAGAGAAAATTGACGATATCCACTTTAGATATATCTTACTGTTCTCCTTGGTGAATTACCATTTATGGAGGCCAGGTTGGAAGGTCATAAGAGGTGAAGCTGCAAGAAAGAACACTCCAGAGGTCATCCAGGCCATAGCCACCATTTTCCAGGGTTTGTCAGCGACTTGTGTCACCGGTTAGTCTCCAGAAGATGGCCCTCCAAGCAGTCACACCTGTGTCCTCCCTCCCCTTAAGCTGGGACTTGACCTGTGACTGCTTTGACTCTGAGACCAGGACGCTGGGAGAAGCCCAAGTCACGTGGAGATGTCCTGGACGCTGAGGGCAGAGGGAGAGAGGTCACGACCTGTGAGTGAAAAAGTGCTCACTCCATCGTCCTCAGACTTTTGGAGAACTCCGCCCAGCTGCAACTGAGACAGGCTGGGACCTGGGACCTGGGACCCTTTGCTGCAGTGCTTGCACTTGGACAAATATCTCCTCAAGCAACAAAATACAAAGAAACTATAAGGGACTAAAAATAACTGTGTGCATGCACAGTTGGTGCAAATTACGGACAATAAGATACAAAAAGACTGAAAAAACTCAACTGCCACTTCTGAAGAGCCAAAAAGCAGGGTATCTGGAGCAAGAGCAAAAGCACATGCCCCCTGCATTCAGCACCACCAAAGGGGTGGTCAAAACACCTCAGCCACCCCTCTGGCCTGATACCTGGACACACCCCTACCTTCACCCCATATAAGGAACAAGCTCACTCCCTCCTTGGCAAGCAAACAAGCAAGGGAAACTGCTGTTTGTTCTTTCCCCCCTGGTGCAGCAGGGGCTCCAAAAAAGGCTTGCCTGAATATTTTGTCTGGCCTCTCATCAATTTTTATTGATTAAGGAGGCCAAGAACCCTGGTCAGTAAGACCACGATCAGACTGCACACGCAGAGGAGACCCCAGGCAACAACCTCCCAGTTGAGCCCAGCAAACCCAGAACTATGAGAGATAATAATACATTGTTGCATCAGGCCACCAAGTTTGGGGTAATTTTTTTACTCAGCAATAAATCATCTGGAGACTTGCCTAGAAACCAGAGCTGGAACACGAAGATGATGACCCACCTCCACTAAATTCTTATGTCCTGACTTTGTCTACAGTCACCTGCCATGTGGGTATCACCACCTCCTCTGAATATCTATAGTATTTATTACAAAAAAATCAACATTTGATACTAAGCAAATACTGCTTTGTATGGTTAGCTGTCTATTTATAACTTCTTTATCTCTAACAAGAAAGCAGAATATAGCTGCTTCTTCATCTTCAGGATGAGCAGAAACAGCAGAACCACATGACCTCCATCTGCAGCAGTTATGTAGAGATTACAATGATATTTTAAAAATTGTTCCATTACCTTTACTTAATAAGCACTGAACGTCAATGACTGTCTACCTGCCATCTGGCTAGGTTATGACAGGGGTTCCACCTAGAGGGCTTGTGAAAACCAGATTGGGGGACTCCATCCCCCAGAGTTTCTGATTCACAAGGTCTGAAATGTGGTCCAAGAATGTGCATCTCTAACAAGTTCCCAAGTGACGCTGACGCTGCAGGTCCCAGACCACATTTTGAGAACCTCAGGGTTAAGATAATGCCCAGACAGTATTTTCTACGATTGTTAGTCCCCCCAAATTACAAATCAGGTAAAAGTAAGTTTGTCTGCTATGCTTCTCCATTTCTCATCCTGGGCTGCGCCCCTTTGTGATTCCGCTGCTTTACGACCCTCTCCATGGGCAGGGCCTTTAGGTCATCCCTGCCTCTCCATGTAAAGTCCTCCAAACATACAGCACATGCCAAAATTCCCACTGCCTTCTACTTTTGATTCAGAAATACTGCATTAAATGATCAAGTTTGAGCTCATCCTGGGTTGAGATTATACCAGTATATTCTTGTACCAGCAGTGCCCAAGAACACAGTGCCTGATGTATAGAGTTGGTACCCATCTCTATACATCAGGCACTGTTTTTAGGTAAAATTAAATAAAAATTCAATGTACAGTGTGACTTACTGATCACTTTGCCATGGTGCTACATGGCAAGGATTCTATACAAGTTTAAGAATTATGTCTGTGAACTGAAAAGGAATAAAACACCAATATTTGATTTTCAAGTGATTTAAAAAACAATAAAAAAGAATGAAATAATGCCATTTGCAGCAACATGGATGGAACTAGAGATTGTCATACTGAGTGAAGTAAGCCAGACAGAGGAAGACAAATATCATATGATATCACATATGTGGAATTAAAAAAAAAAAGGTACAAATGAACTTATTTACAAAATAGAGTCACAGATGTAGAAAACAAACTTATGGTTACCAGGGAGGAATGGGGAGGAGGGATAAATTGGGAGATTGGGATTGTCACATACACACTACTATATATAAAAGAGATAACTAATAAGGACCTACTGTATAGCTCAGGGAACTCTACCCAATACTCTGTAATGACCTTTATGGGAGAAGAATCTAAAAAAAGAGTGTATATATGTATATGTATAACTGATTCACTTTGCTGTACACCTGAAACTAGCACAACATTGTAAATCAACTATACTCAATAAAAATTGTTAAAATTAATTAATTAAAAAAAAAAAACAAACCCAAGAAAACAGAGGCAACGACAGACATTTGTTAAGTTCCTGCGTTAACTAGAACCAGGGAGAATGATGAATAGGGCACAATCGCAGCTACTTACAGACTCGGGGAAGACAAGAGGGATGGATGAGATTTTGCTTTAAGCTATGGAGGTTCTAAGCACTCTGGTCAAACATAGAAAAGATCTCTCTTGTTAGAGTGAGGTATTCAGGCACATGCTTGCCACAGCATGTGCCTGAATTTTATATATTTTATATATTCATACTTTACATATTTTTATATTCATACTTTACATATATCGACCCACTGAATCCTCATGATAACCCTGTGTGGTAGAGACTGTTCTTTTCAGCATCCCCATTGCACAGATCAGGAAACTGAGTCACAGAGAATATGTTAATAGAATTGAACTTGGGCAGACTTGTCCTAGAGACTGGGGTCCTTGTGACTAGGCTGCAGTGCTCTCTTTTAAGGCAATAAGACAGTACAATTCTGGAACAGTTCCAAATGGCAGCATTAAGAACACAGATCTGTCTCTTCCTTGGCTCCACTCCTACTGTACATGACGTTTTTACCAGAATAGTTGACAGGTTCACCTCTAAAATAGCTCTGAATTTATAAAATCTGTACTATTAGCCTGAAAAGACTATAACACTGTATAGTTAAACCAAGTTGATCCACACCAATTATCCCCAAATGGACAGGTTTAGGCATATGGAAAACCACACAGAGCACTTAACAAGGAGTCTGCTTTGTTACTCGTTTTTTAAATGAGTAACTGAATGAGTTATAGTAAAGTTGCATATGTAACAGACTGTGGTCCATTCACTTAATAGGTCCAGTATTTGATACCTAAGAGCGTATGCATTACCTCCATGTATACGTAAGGATACATATATGTGGAAAAGGACATACTTTCATTTGTATTTCTCACAATTTTCAGTGTAATTTATAATATACCAGAGACTGAGATGTTAGACACAATAACGTAAAAATTATAAAATGTAAGTATATTTGGCATTTGAGGTCGTGTGTTATTACTAACAGCTAATGTTATATATGTAGCTCTTGCAGAGTTATATTGATTTAGTTTCAAGGAGTTGAGATTATTAATATTTCAAAGGTTACAATTTATATCTAATTATACTAAACCTTACTACACTAAGATGAAAACATACAATCATACCATTTATAAATTGGTGTTTCCAATATAATTTCATAAGGTATTATCTTTATAAGTATAGTTATTTTGCATACAAAGAAGGTATTGTTTTATCTTAATTAGGTTATTTAAATTCTGAACCATTAAGGAAAACAGCATTCCGGTATAAAGCATGTTTATCATAGCTACAGGCAGTATCTTTTTACCTAATAATTAGAATGGAAACTGAGTATCCAATTTCCCAGTAATTAAGCCTAATGACCAAAGCAATTTTTATGCTGATAAACATATAATGAACATCTATGTGATGTTTATTGGGCTAGGTGTTCAGCATTTAAAAATATATGTGAACTCAGTAATTATAAGGGTGATCATGATAATGCCTGGTACATAACAGATACTCAATAAATACTTCTTGAAGAATCAATAGATAAATGAATTAAAGCTAATATTTTAGAACTCTTTTTTAATGCCAGGCACTGTTCTAAATACTTTCATATATTAAAACATTTAATTTTCCTAACAATCGTACTATTTTCATAATTTTCCAGATGAGGAAATGGGCCTTAGGAGGAAATACCCTCCGTGTCACCCAGCTATCACATAGCACAGCTGAGTTTCCAAGCCAGGTTTGTCTGCTCCAGCAGAAAAATCAGCCTTGTACGCAGTGAAGTCTGCTAACAACTGGTGTGATGGTGTTATCACAGACATGCAAAAACATGCTCTGACAGCAAAAAGGAGGTGATTTTTCTGATTCTCTGGAATGGAAAATATTTTACAGCTGAGGGAAAATATTTTCCCTTTTTAGCTGGGGAAAAATTCAACCACCAAAGAACAGGAAAAGAACAGCCAGGGTAGAGGGGGAAATGCCAGCATGGCTGTCTATTCAGGCAGTTATCAGTAGATCAATAAGTTCACAGCAATCAGAGTGAAATGATTCTAGTGAGACCCGGAAGGAGAAATGTCTTTGGCATCCAGTCATTAAGGGACCTTGTGTACCATGACAAGGAAATTAGATTTATTGGGAAGACAGTAGGAAGTAATCGGAGTCACTTAAGCAGAGGCGTGATATTGTCAAATTATCTTCTACGAAGTTAACCTGTTGACAGAGTCAAGCCTGGTCCTTGACAGAGAGGAGTCAGGAGCAATAAGCGGTGAGAGGAACCAAGAGGAAATAAGTGACCATGATCGGGGATCCATACTTGATCTCAGTGCTACTGCACTCCTCCTGGCCCATTTGTTTTTCACTTTGAAGACATGCAAATCACTTTGGCAATTTGCATAACTAACACAATCAAAACAGTACCAGAGCCCTGCTTTAAACCACAGCTGCCAGTGTTTTTCCTGCTCTCTCACTTTCTGCCCTACCACCCAGCTAGTTTCCCCAGGCCCCCACTACTTCCTTCAGCCAGTGCAACAGAGAGAGAGAGAGACGTTCAAAAGCTAGTGGTGGTCATGTGGGTCAGTGTTCTCCAGAGAAACAGAACCGAGAGAAGATATATATGTATATATGCATATAAACAGAAAATAATATATATACAGTGCATTAACACGCTGCACTTTGTATTATATAATATATATCAATCTCTTCATATAATACAGAGAGATTCTGTTTTGTAAGGACTTGGCACATGCAATTATGGAAGCTGGGAAGTCCAACATCTGCAGCATGGACCAGGAGACAGAGATCCAGGAGAGCAGATATGGCAGACAAGGCTGACGGCAGTCTACCAGAGAACCCCCTCTTCCTTGAGGAGTCCAGTATTTTCATTCTATTCAGGCTTTCGACTGATTGGATGAGCCCCACTCACATTATGAAGAGCAATCTGCTCACCAATTTAAATATTAATCTCATTGAAAAACATCCAATTCAACACATGGAATTAACAATCAAAGCGGTCATTCACGTTTCTAGTTGATATGCTATCCATTAAGCATTCGTAAGAGTCCCCTTGGCATGGATGGAAATATCTTTCATCCTACTGGTATTTGCCGCTGTAGGTATTCATTTGCTGTAAGTATTCCCCTAGTGAGAGCATCAAATTCAAGGCTCCTTGTACCCATCTGCATGAGAATCCTTTATTTGCAAGTAGCTTCTTGAATGCTCCTTGGACCCTATTCACTGTACCTTATGACCCATGAAAAATGCAAGTCTTGTTTTGGTTTTTGAAAGGCATTTTAACGCTCACTTAAAGACACTCCTATTATGGAAACTGGGCAAAAATAAACAAAGTAAGAGGAAAAGTTAGACTTAAATTTCTACCTGGGTATTTCCAAATTTGGCATTTAGAAACATTTTACTACTTGTTTCAAAGACAATGATTACCACCATGTATTTGTTTTTCTCTGAATACAGAAAAATGTCCATCACTGGCCATGTATTACCATTATTAAATAATACTTGAAGCACTTAAAGCATACAAAGAGCATTAATCAAAAACACCATTACACTTCACCGACATTTGCTAAGCTCTTACTCTACGCCCAGCACTGAATAAAGGCTTTCTGCTTTCTGACAGTTCCGGGGCATCCTTCCCAGTTGGACACACTACTTCATTTGCACTTAAGAGAAGCCTGGGATTGTAGATGCAAACACCCAAATCCTAATATTTGGCAATCATTTCCTCTCTTATTCAGCACCACTCTCGTCCATCTGCCCCTCAGCCAACAAACAGCTCTGAAGTGAAATTAGCCCTGGAAAATAAAATGCAACAAAATAAAAAGTAGACTTCCTGGCTCAGGAATTGTTTATCCAAATCCACCACTTCTAGCCACAGTGCATTAATTAGGAGGGCTAAGCTTAATGACTCCCCCTGGCCCAGGCAAAGCAGGAAGGAAGATGGCTTTGTGGCAGAGCTTGGTCCGCAGGATGCGAGGTCCTGGGGAGAGCCAGGATCCCCAGCTGACACGGGAAAAGCAGCTAGGCACTGCAGCTAGCCATAGGCACAGGGTTGGAATTCATTCTCAGCAGAGACCCAGTGGGGCAGGGTGGGCAGGTGCTCTCCAGAGCGATCACCTGTTTCTCCAAGAGCTTTGACAAGAAAGGAGTGGGGGGCAGTTCCTGAGAGAGAGTCAGAGCCTGCACACTGCCAGAGAAATGGGATCGTGCACACACACACACACACACACACACACACACACACACGCACAGCTGGCGAGCTGTGTTTGTTTGCATGTTCATGTGCTGTGCTGGCTCAATATGTAAGAGTACCATTTCAATTAAGAAAATATAAGAGCAGCACTATGAAATTCAGTATGTTTCCTACAGCATTTTCTACAAGTTAAAGCAAATTTTGTGCTGGAATAAAAATGCTTTAAAATCTGTTCAAAGAGATCTCAGTCAGAGGGGTGACAGATTTCAGGGAAGAAATAATGCTTTCTGGGGAATCGATTCTTGACAATAAAGCTGGTATGTGACAGGATAACAGGAATATGTATTTTAACAGTCTCCTTTTACAGAAACTTAAATTGTATTTAATGTAAAAGTGAAAACGGTTTTCCTCAGACTGGAAGTTCATCTTTCCATTATTTATCTTTTGTGATAAAGTGACATACATTGAAGTCCATCTGGATGGGCAACAGATCAAAACAAATGACGTGAAACAGAAATATATGCTACATGCAACTTGTTTCTATGATCCAATTTTTCTTAAACTTGATGCCATGTAGCTTATTAATCAATGCATTTATCATTCAGCAAACAGACGTAGATTCGAGTGGAAAATGAAGTGGGAGAGGAAATGAACGGAAATCATTCAGCTCATAACACACGTTTGGGGGAAGAATTAAGGAGAACAGCAACAAACAGTCTCAAAATAATCTGAAATGTGTGACCACTATTTAAATAAACAGGATTTATAGTCAAAGAATCAGATTTGTAGTTAAATCACTTCACCAGAGTGACACTTGGCGAGGAGAAGGGCAGGAGGGTGATAGGACAGAGCAGGGCCCAGTTGTGCTCACTCATTGCAAGAGCCAGAAAGACAGAGCCTCGGCACAAGACACAATGACATCATCACTCTGACGGCATGACACCTTTCCAGGTTCCATTCACATCATGTCTTCATGGCGTTGGGCAGAATAGTAGGTGTACTATGGAGACTGGTATGGAGGCTCCTTAAAAAACTAAAAATAGAGCTACCATATGATCCTGCAATCCCACTCTTGGGCACATACCCAGAGAAAACCATAATTCGAAAATGTACTTGCACCCCAATGTTCATTGCACAACTATTTACAAGAGCCAGGACGTGGAAGCAACCTAAATGTCCTTCAACAGGGGAATGGATAAAGAAGATGTGGTACATATATACAATGGAATACTACTCAGCCATAAAAAAGAATGAAATAATGTCATTTGCAGCAATATGGATGGACCTAGAGATTGTCATACTAAGTGAAGTAAGTCAGACAGAGAAATACAAATAGCATATGATATCGCTTATATGTGGAATCTAAAAGAAATGAAACAAATGAACTTATTTACAAAACAGAAATACAGTCATAGATGTAGAAAACAAACTTATGGTTACCAAGGGAGAAAGTAGAGGGTGGGGAAGGATAAATTGGGAGACTGGGATTGACATATACATACTACTATATATAAAACAGACAACCAATAAGGACCTACTGTATAGCACAGGGAACTCTGCTCAATACTCTGTAATAATCTAAGTGGGAAAAGAATTTGAAAAAAAACAGATACATGTATATGTACCACTGAATCACTTTGCTGTACAACTGAAACTAACACAGCATTGTTAATCAACTATAGTCCAATATAAAATTTAAAAAAAAATTAAAGTTAAAAATAAAAATAATTCTTTGGGGTAAACCTACTAGCTTGAAAAGTTATAGTAAGCTGTGGAGCTCTATTTTTACTGCCTTGAGTATCATCTGACTGAGAACAGGGATGCAGTGTGATCCAGGACTACATCAAGCTGCCTGAGTGGAGAATCGCTCATTACTCTGCTCTCCCCTGGGTCCTGGAGGATCCTGGGGCCAATGAGACCACCCAGGAACTACAATGACTCATCCTCTAAGTCCTTCATGACAGATCAATCATGCATGGGGCATGCTTCAAAACACAGCAAAGCAGACTCTGGAGGAAAAAGAACAGGACTGTCTCCCCATTTGGAAGTTGAATCCCCTCTAGAATATTCCCTCCAAATCCTTTTCCTGATTGATTGAACCCCTCAGTGGCTCAGGAGCCCTTCTGCTTCATGAATCAGGACTTCTCTTGTCAGAATGAAACAGCCAGTTCTCAAGATTTATAAGTCCTTATGTATAGTGAAAAAAGATTCCACCTCCTTACAGGACTACTTCTGACCTCTGTAATCATACTTCTCCCACATGATGGATGTGAACTCTATGAGCACCAGGAACTCGTCTGTGTGCAGAACAACTCTATCACCAAGTGCTACATGCTAGCACATAGTTAGAACTCGGTACGTCTTTGTTAGCTGAGCGAGTGAACGAATGACAAATGAATGGAGTCTCAAAGGCTTGAAAGTGCTGTTTCATAGAAAGAACGTTAGAATGTAGAGAACAATGAGCGAGAGCCAGCAAACCTGGATTCTAGTTTTACATGCATCTCAAAACTTGTAACATCTTAAGGCATATTTTGGTATGAACACTCTCTTTTTCTTTTTAATCTGAAAAGAGGAGTTTGGTTACTTTTAATCTAAATTATCATCAGACTCTGACATTGTGTCCTCTTAATTCTCGGTTATGCATTCTAGTACTAGATAGAACATATTTAATCCCTCCCCTGGCTCAACTCTCCAAATACTAGGGAAAAAATGTGAGTTTGTGCATAATATTTATTCTCTAAGACATACATACTCCACATATGCTGCTAAATTTTAATAGAAAAATCGTTTCGAGCCTCTTCACCTCCCTGGGTTGTCCATTTCTTGGAATGCTTCAGTTTGTCAACAGTGCTTTTATAATGCAACAGTTGGAACTAAACCCAACACTGCCAGCAAGTTGCAAGTTCTGAACAGTACAGACTGGAGGAAGACCATCACGTCATGAGTGCTACACACAGTTTCTTCTTCCCACAAATATTTACTGTAGGGCTGCAATGCACCAGCGCAGCTCTGGGCACTGTGGTTATAAACAAGGACAGAGGCAAAGCACTTCTCCCTTCTGTATCTTATTTTCAAGGAGGAGTAGACAGGTTAGGTAATTTTGGATTGGGATCTATATTAACCAAGTGAATAATACCAAGGAGTGGGACAGAAAGTGGGGTAGGGGGCTGCAGTACTAAGACAAACTCAGACAGGTGGGTACAGCCAGACATATAAAGAAGTAGGGGGAAAGCATCACAGGTAAATGGAAACGGTAAATCCTATCCCTGAGGCAGAACTGAGCTTCATGTACCCAAAACTGAAGAAAAGCTCGCGGGTGCTGGCCAAAGAAAACCCAGGGGACAGTTTTATTACATGTAACGTAATTGTAGTGATTGACAGTTAGGCTAGTTCCAGTTTATCACAGTAGACTTGCCAGACAGGTTGGTCCTGTTAGTGAAAATCCCACAGAACCAAATTTGGTGGAGAGCATGGGGCAAGGAAAGACTTAAATCAGAGCCTTCATCCATGTACGTTTGAAAAAATACACTTTCCATGAAAAAGGTGTGCCGGAGAGCAACTATATTTAAAGGCCTAGGGGCTAGGTGAGAAGATTTGATCTCTTCAGATACTGTCTAACACTGAGTGGGGCTAGGTGAGAAGATTTGATCTCTTCAGATACTGTCTAACACTGAGTCTTCCAAATACGATATTACATATTTAAGAAGTATGTATGCCTTTTATATTGTCATTCAGAATATTATAAAAAGAATGAAATATGAATTAGCCAAGGGAAAGAGCCGTGTCAAAAGGATTCTGCAGTTTGCATTTGATATTGTTCAATTTTTAAAAAAATTAAAATACACTCTACTTTTAAGTATTAGATTTATTCATATTGCAAGGGATAGCTGTACTAAAAAGTCTTAAATATTAAGAGCTCAGCTAGGTATGGAAATCTAAAGGGCTCGATTTAGAAGAATCAGAATTAGTCACTATCAGAGTAACTGTTAACAGTTGTAAAGTTAATTTACCATCTGAGATTAAACAATCCAGCAATGGCAGAGATGATTTTTATACATAAATGTGGTATTAAAATAGGTTGTCATATCCTTTACAAAAACAGTGTGGCAAGCACAAAATCTGTGTTTAACCTCTTCAGGGACTCTTAGAACAAGCTGTACAAGTGTATCAAGTGTAAAGGCAGGCTTTAGAACATAAAGCTTGACCATATATCGGTATTTTGAAGAACCGTAATACCAACCTTTAAGAGACTGTTAGTGACAGGTGGAAAGATCTCAAGGAGAGTTGATCAAGGATGGGAAATTTAGGAAGAAATTGGTATTGGAGGTTGAAAAAAAGGGTGAACATTGTTAGCGGCAGGAAGTTTGGCAACACTCTCACTTATGATGAGAAAGTAGCTGAAGAGATTTACAGGCTGCATATGATAAGATACCAATGTAGAGACAAATGGAAAGAGAACTGCAGTTTTGAAGCAAAATTTAGAGGAAATATAAGGGAACCAGGCCATGCTCCTTTTGCTTAGAAATAAACTTATTTTTCTATCCTTAGTCTCTCCCAGCAGAAGAGTTTCAAATTAAGAAAATGCCTCAGTGCAAATCTCAAATCCTGGTTCCTCTCAGGTAAACATCTCTGAGTTAAAACGAATTCAAGGGAATGATTATAAAAATTCTTCAGGGGGACTTCCCTGGTGGTCCAGTAGTTAAGAATCATCCTTCCAACGCCAGGGACATGGGTTCAATCCCTGGCTGGGGAATGGAGATCCCACATGCCACAGGGCAACTAAGCCCGCGCACCACAACTAGAGAGACCACGCGCCACAACTACTGAGCCCAGGCACCACAACTGGAGAGGAGCCTGCAAAGAAGATCCTGCATGCCACAACTAAGATGCAACACAGCCAAATATATAAATAAATAAGAAGAAATTAAAAAAAAAAAAAACTCTAAGAGCTCAGAAGGATTAGAAGTAGTGCCTTGTAAACCCGTTCCAAGAGAGAAAAGCCCTCTAAGGATCTTAAGAGCATCCCAGGAAAGTTCCCCCTGTTAAACACGGGGGTTCTGAGAAGGTTAAGATCCTTGTCTCCAGCTGTCTCACAGGAAGCCAACATAGTTGAGTTGATCTTGAAGAAAATTTTGCGTATGACTTTTGTCTAATTAAATGGATTATAAATCAAAACACAGGAGACCTACAAAATGTTTAAGGAAATTGGTCAGCTTTGACTGAAAAGGACAAAGTGCAAAGTGAAAAGAGGCCTTGGCCACTTTTTGTGAGCAGGAAGCAAGCTTGAGAGGGCTTCTCATCTGAGGGACAGACGGTATCCTATAGAAAAGAAAGAATAAGGAAAAGGGAATAACCAAGCGCTAGAGAGCAGAACCAAGAGCCTCAGGAAACTGCGTCTGGAAGGCAGGAACAAGCCTAGTCAAAGAATGTGCAACAAGTACCCAGATTTCAGAACTATTATGGACCAGGGTCTGCTGTGAGTCTCTTATTTCTTTCTTCGTGAATAGGAGTGTCTACTGAGGTGATTCAACCTTTAAGTGTTGAGTGTGTAACAGAGAGACAGTGTGTTTCTTTATTTTAGAATTCATCATATTGAAAACAACCATCCTAGAAGAACTGCACCCAAGAAGCCTCACTTGCACCTAGATAGCTTAGATGACAAGATCCTGGACTTGTTAGTTGATGAAAAAATGGATTAAGACCTGAGAGGGCTTGGGGAAAGGAATAATTGTAGTTTGCACCCTGGAATGCAAAGGAAGGTGTGTAAGTAATTGTGACCACAGGTGAGCTGTGGTGGCTTTAAAACATGAGCTCCGGGGGCTTCCCTGGTGGCGCAGTGGTTGAGAGTCCGCCTGCCGATGCAGGGGACACGGGTTCGTGCCCCGATCCGGGAAGATCACACATGCCGCGGAGCGGCTGGGCTTGTGAGCCATGGCCGCTGAGCCTGCGCGTCCGGAGCCTGTGCTCCGCAGCGGGACAGGCCACAGCAGTGAGAGGCCCACGTACTGAAAAAAAAAAAAAAAGAAAAAAAAAAAAGGTGGGCTCTATATCCACTGTCCTTGCATCTAGGTAGGAATGTGAGCAACTGCTCTGACAAATAGGTTACTGCCTAGGAGATGCTGGGTGACTTCTGAGACTGCAAGATGAAAATCAATGCAGCTTCTGATTTGTTTGCTGGAAAATTCACACGTAGAACTTTGTATCTCCATGCAAGAAGTCTGGCTACCCTGAAGTACCATGCCTGCTGTGAAGATGCAGACACACGAAGAGGTCATGTGTAGGTTATTCAGTGGGTGGTCCTAGTCTTCTAATAATCCCAGGTCAGGTGCCCAACGTCGGAGTGAATGACCTCTCAGATAATCCCAGTCCCTAGCATTTGAGTCACCTCAGTGTCATAGACTGGGAGTCACAGACTGGAAGTCAGAGCCACGCACAGCAAAGCATCTCACTGTGTGCTGTCAAACACCTAACCCACAGAATTCATGGACATTATAAGATGGTTGCTTTAACCCATTAAATTTGGGAGCAATTCATTACACAGAAATAGCAACCAGAATAGGATCTCATAGAGAAGTTGTGAGTTACCATGGAAAGCACATAAAACTATTCCTATTGGACATGTAGTATTTAACAATATTAGATATAATAACGATGATTGTTATAAATACATTATATATATTATATTAACGTCGAGATTAGAGAAAACTGCCTTTACCCTTATAGCGCATTCATTTAGAGCAGGCTGGGAAGAGAGATTATCTGTTAAGGCTGATTACCAGAAATTACATACTAAGCCCAGAGTTTCTGCAGCTTGAGGCACCTGGGAGAACGTGGTCACCTCCTTTGCTGACATCATACAAAGGCAGAGTAACTGACACCTATTAAATATCACCTGTAGTGTTAGCCAGTCCCTGTAAATCAACTCCCAAGGATCTCATATTCTGTTCTCCCAAGTCAAATTCAGCGTAGTGGCTTTTTCTTAGGCATTTCTACTCTCCAAGTTATTTCACTGAAGTTGAAAGCACTAATGTCCCTAAAGAATATCAGAAGAAAAAAAAAATAAAACTTTTCATAGAGCAATTCACTTAGAATTAAACCAGGCCAGTACCTCAGGTAAATGCTGTAGGTTCAACAGTTGTAATAAAGTCTTCATCCTTCAGTTGAAGACCATTTAAAAGATCTTCAGAACAATTTAAAAGATTTCAGAACAATGTTACTTTGTTAAGAAGAGTGTTATTTTGATTTAGAAAAATGAAAAAAAAAATGACCATTTCCCTAAGTGCTCAGATATTCACAAGACAATCCTATGCATGTAAACTTTCAACAAACTTTCCCTTTCAGTATCATTGGTTATTTTAGTTTTTCATAGCATGGGCTATTCTACATAATAACTAAAGAGTTGTTAAAACAAAAGGAAATTGAGAGCATCACCCCCATAAAGATGAAGAAAAGTAAAAAGAATTATCAAAGAGATATTTACGGTACTTAAATTTAAAGGCCCATGAAATGTTGAGAAATAGTAGCATAAGTAAAGAACACTTGGCAATATGTACATGGAACAGAAGTGAAAGATAGCATGCATTTTTCTACAAATTCTTTTGGCACTAGAAAATTCTTGGTTTAGCAGCTGTGAGACTGACATTCAAGACAGTAAAGAAAAGCCGTAAGTTAGGCTTCACTTATCTAAGGCAAACAGAGGGTTTAAACACAGAAAGGTCAGAGTGTGGGCAAACTTTGAATAGCAATGAGCTAGCTTTTTATTTTCATTATTTTTTTAACATCATCATTATTATGAAAGGCTCGATCTGGGTCTTCACCACTTCATCACTAAGGGAAGATACTAACTAATGGGGTCTTATTCACTGCAAATAATAAACTATGTTGATGAAAAATAGGGATTTGATTCCTTTTCCCACTTTTATTTATCAAACAGTTAATGGTATTTATTTTGTCTCAATGAATCTTCCTAGCATTTTAGAAATATTAACTCATTTTAATTCTCATAACTTTGTGAGGAACGTCTCACATTTGTCACTATTTACATATGAGGAAACTGTGGCACAAAGATGTCAAGTAATATTGCCGAGGTCCCACCACTAAAAGTGGCAAAGCTCACATTTGAACCTAATTAGTTTTCTTCCAGACACGTTTTTAACTACCTTGCTCTGTTGCCTCTCCACATGTAACATGCAAGAGATTTCTTCTAATTCTAAACCATGACATTTCTATTATGCGCTCTCTGGACACCAAACAGAATGCCTGAGTAAGGAGGTAACATTGCCAGTCACAGGCAAATCCTTTACTGTGTTATTGGCTAATGATGAGCAGATATCACTTCTTCCAAAACTTGAATGTACTACAGTAGTCGTTTCATACTAAATGGTCATAGAGAAAGCAGTTTTAGATTAAAACAAAACCATCTTGCTGGAATTTGAATTTTTAAAGCTTTGTAAAATTTACAATAACAAATCTCTTTCATATTTTGTAACTTTATGAAAATTAATTTTGAATAAAATTGGAAAGTAAAACTGCTATGGATCTAAGTCTGCACAACTGGAACATAACTTTCAGCCACCACGAAGCATTCACAGCCCTACACCACTGTGTGGAACTTGTTTAGCATTAAGTGTTTAGGTTTACAGGTAGGAATAATTACTCTCTGTTAAAAAATGTGACCATTTGTGAAAACATAGCCGGTGCCTCACTTAACAAATGTTTGTTCACTCTGTATCTCACGCCTGAGCTTTCCAGTGCCCTGCAGCACTGCGCGTCCGGCGGTTTCCTGGAGCCAGAATTCTTTCCTAAGAAGCTCTCTTTTTGATGTTGACATCAAAAGCACAAACCCTAAAGAATCCCAAGCGCTCCTGTGTATCAGAGACTGTGTATTCTCTGGCAGCGGCTGGGGGAAGAGAGCCCTCTGCAATCGTCTTCTCCGCCTGCCGCATCCAGATTTGCACCAGATGATGGATGGAGCCATCACGTCAGGAACCCCACACCCAGAAACACTCTGGCTGCTTCTGCCTTTTGTTCTCTTTTAAGAGCCAAGTCTCATCACCAGTTCCACCCTCTTGTCATGCCTATTTCAATTATTTAACAGGGTTGCAGAGACAGGGGAGAGAATTAGTATTGAAGAGATGTCATTTCTCATCTCCACCTGGAGGTTATGAAGGCGGCTGCAAGTGGCTCGAGGTGATTTCGTAGGAATGAGCCGGGGGAAAGCAATGCTCACACCGCCATCCTCCCCCTTCGGCGGTACCTCAAACCTAGAGATTCTAAATCCATCTTGGCATCCTCAGTGCTCCCTTTGTGCTGCAAAGAATCGAGTTAAATGTTGGGTAATCAGCAAGTTCTAAACATCCTGATTAATAAAACATGGGTAGCTACACCTGCTCCTCCCATGATCCTAGACACTTCCGCATCAAGAATTTTGTTCTACAATCTTTCAAACACAGTGATCACACTGAGTCTCATTAAATCAGCCATAAATTCATAATAATTTCCAAAATCCACACCCGAGGAGTTTTAACAATCCACCTGCCTAACTGAGCCCACAATTTAAAAACTACTGACCAGGGTGTGTCGGCAATTAATTTTTTCATTTAATAGTCAATAAAATGTGTTATTCGGTCTTACTGATTAATGCAATTATCCATAACATCTGTTTTAAACAAGAAAAATTAATGTGAATTATGCTAATTTCGTTTCTGAAAGCAAATAATAATATGGAAATTTCCTGGTTTTCATTATAGAAAAGTCTTTCAATACTATTAGCATGCTCAGTGGAGTTCACGCTAAGCACATGGGACTCTAACACACAATTTAGACTCAAGAGAGTCCTTGGAAAGTGTACTTTTGGAAAAATGAAAAGTGAATTAGCCTTTCTACCCCCTGGCATTCTCCCTGTAGCGTCAGGCTCATTCCTGCTCAAAATGCATTTCACTTGGATAATACAGAGCATTCTGGGTAAATGTGCACAGGTTATTCATAAATTAATGTTTGTGATGGCTTTACCTGGAACCCGGCTCTCTCCAACCTCAGAGGTCGGCTGCTACACTTTGGCAAAGAATGATTTAGGACCCTGTCATGTTGTAAGTGACTTAACATCCAAACAAGAAAATGGCTTAAACAATAAAGAACATATATTGAATCATTTTGTTTGGTTTTGAACAAGGTTTGGTTTCTAGCAAGAACTGACCCCATGGCTCAACTGCCATCATGTAGAACGTATGGTTTCTTTCTCTCCTTCTGTCCTGCCTGTTTCCAAGTCAGATTCGGCATCCACAGCATCTCTGGTCCCCTTGAAGCGCCAACCTTTTCCCTCACAATATCCTGTTACAGACCTGAAGTCCTCATACAAACCATTCAGAAGAAGAGAGCTAGTCTACTCCAGAGGTTTTCAAGAAGAGTAAGGCTTCTCTTCCCAGGAAGTTTACTAAAGGCTCCATGTGTGCTATCGATTCTGATGGAGTTATGTTTCCAGTTCTGAGCCATTTCCTATGACAGAATATTATGATATATGATTGGTTTAAGCCCATCAAGGCTGTCCTGAGTCACTTGGCTGAACATGGCAGGGCTGGTTCTCTGAGCACTGTTACTAGAAGGCAGAATGAATGATGGGCAGCAGACAGCAGGTGTCCACTGAAGGTGAGTCCCACCCTGCCTTAGCTAAACCTGCCTTTGGGGACAACCGTGTCCCTGGGTGTCCAGAGTGAAGCACGGTCAAGTGGTTATATTAAAGGAGTAACAGAAGAAAAGAAAAGGCTCTCACTTTTGAAATGAGATCTAGCAAACTTACTTTTTTCTGCATTTACCAGTAAACATACTTTTTTCTCTAGGGGACAAGCTTGAGATGTTAAGTGAGTTTCTCAAGGTTAAAAGGCTTTGGTGAAGCCAGGACTGCATTTCAGGTACTCTGAATCTCAGTACAGTATCCTCCCTACCAAACTCTTTTGAGCATTATTATTTATTTTCACCTTATTTTCTAAATTTTAATAAAATTAATTCTAGGTATATTCTACAAATTGGACCCATTTTATATTGCATCTAACCTATGAGTCATGGGCAGCTAACCCTAACAACAAGAAACCCAAACTCCCCCATTCAGAGGTTAGTAGCTTTGAGGGCATGAACTCTTTTAAGTTTGGGGATTGTAATTTTGTGCCTTGAAAGAAAAAAATCAGTAAATTCAGTAATAATAGAAAGGACAAAGAAACTGGCAGTCAGAAGGCCCATGTTTTTGTCCCAACTTTACCACTAACTACTCCTATGACGTAAGCAAGTTATTCATCCTCTCTGGGTTTCAATTGTGGAATTAAGATAAAGAATTTTTAAGGGACGTTCTGATTCTGGAACACTTTGATCCACAAATTTTGGTTAAGCAATGGGAAAAGTCTGTGGTACCTTAATTGTAAAGAAACACATAGAATTTGGAACTAGATTTGGCTACTCTCAAATTAGGCTCTGGCCCTGAAATTAAATATGTTATTTAACTTTTATGATTTTTCTATGATTTTTTCTAATTCTAAAAATAGAATAAATTTATAATATACCCACTATTTCAAAATGAAGAATATTCCAAAAGCCATATTTTTTTCAATTCACCAAAGTTCATGAAGGGATTGCCAAGTAAGTGATCAGCCACTACTTGGAGTAAGGAAAGGCGTCCCTTTGGGCTATCACTGGAAAGACAAATAGAAGATCTTGAAAGGGGTATCCTAGGAAAAAGGAAGCGAAGTTAAAGATTCTTTAAAAACAAAAAAAGGAAAATTGAAGTAGAGAAATATCATAAAATTGTGAACTCAGGGAAGGAAAATGTACATATAAACAAAGGTTTATTTGTTTTTGTTTTCTTCCTCCCAAAACCCTTCTAAAGCACGGTTGTCATGCATGGTCAGTTTGAGAGCGAGGAAAAGTAGGAAGGAAAGGGTTCCAGCCTTTTCTCGTCTGACGTGGCTCCCATCATCTGAGGAATGATGGAGTGTGCTGATGGAGGCCTGGCAGCATGCAAGGCCAGTAGCAGTAACACTGGGCTTGGTCCCTGGTTTATCTCCACATTTGAAATACAATGGATCTTAGGGACATTTGCTTATAAATTCCAGAAGGTCATGAGGAGTATGTGCTACAGGTTAACTAAACACTGGACTTTGTACAATCCTTATAATTTCCTGTTATAGAGTATGAAATTAAAATGCCCCTGAGGTCTAAGAATTTGATTATTCCCCTTGTAAGAGACAGATGTATTATAGGCTCAGATCCCTAGTGTGAATGAACTGCAGCCTAATAAGTGATGTTAATCTATGTAAAACAGAAGGAAAAGGCTGGATTAATAGAAAAGTGGCCATTCGGAAAAGCATGCAAATGAGTGTTAAAGAAGCTAAACTGGTCAGTCTCTGTCTTCAGTGAGAGGAGGAGAGCTCCAGAGAGGCCTGGAGCTATGGAGCTCATCAGAGGTACGCTTCCCCTACGCCTTCTCAACATCCCGGCTTTCCCCAGGTGTAGACGAACTAACCCCACCCCAAACCATCTGACTTCCCTTCTGATTCCATGCTACGAAGGAAGGTCTGATTACGAATTGCCTTTCCAGAACTTTCCTGCTTGCAGTCAAGCATTCATCACTAAAGTAAGTATCTCCAGGTACAAATGAATAAATTTGACCAACTGCATTGTACATATACCTTCTGTAATTTTGATTAGTCCATTCGCTTCGTAAGAGATGGATCATCTCTGGTTGTGCTGATAAAATCTTGTGTCTGAAATGCAAGCCCGAGGCACACTACCCTTTAACTGCCCAAGGACCTCCAGAGCCGATGTCTCCGGAAGATGAATCTGCATCCTTCCCTTGAGCACTAATACAAACTATGTCCAAACTGGATGGATTATGTTATTTTGTGTTTTGCACTTCCAGGGTTAGTTAACTAAATAGATAAATGATTATAATGTTATACCATGCAAAATACGTCAAAATGTATATGCATTATAAAGCTTGGGGTTAGATTTATTATTTTTTAAGATCTTAGTCTATGTATTTTTTACAGCTTAAATCTTCTGGAATGTAATAAGAGCTACGAAATAGTTTCCAAATTTTCTCTTTTTTTATATGCCTTAAAACAAAAACAAACAAAAAAACTAGATGTAAAGTTAATAGATTAGTATATTTGAAAGACTCTAAGTTTCTAAAAGAAGAAATTAAATTGACTCACATTTAAATTAGCAAAGTCTTAATTCTGAAATTAGATGGTTTGCCCCATATGCACATGTATTATTTGGATAACTTTAGCACAGGCAAAATACATTAAGGAAACTTCAAAGGAGGATATGTCTCATTTGTTCAACCATTAGGAAATGTCCCCATGTATACCAGATGTATTGCCTTCCTTTGGAGAGAATCAAGACTTGAAATTACAGAAATCATTGCCCTGAATAGATTCTTTTTGCTTTCCACACACAGGGTATGCTGTTTAATTTATTCAATTTAAATGGCATTCACAACTTTTCTGCACTATCTATTTAGTTCATCAAGACAAACAATTTAATGGCTCATAAGATTTAACAGTATGTTTCAATATACTCTTAAAGAGATATTAATTAACTCCATCCTATAGAAAACTAAGATGTACTTGAACCTGAAATGAGCTTCCCTTTCTGATGCTCAGAACTATGTCTCTTTAAGAAAGTAATATATAAGCTGGGAATTTCCTTTATTTCTCTCATAATTAACCCAATTTTCCTATAGAATGTCCACTGACTCAAACTGTGACATAGTAAGTGTGTTTGCCCCTGAAGAAAACACAGCTGCTCATAAATGGAAACCTTTTCAAAAGACTTTTGAGGATTTCTAAAGATGTGGCTTAACATCAATATCAGGATAAAGATCGTGGCTGTTTATATTTGAGGTTGAATAATTTCATTATTATTTCTAACAAGGAAACAACCAAGTGTGATTTATTTAAAAAGTCACATAAGCCACTCCAGCTTTATCTGACTCATTGCCAAGTAGACACGAACAGCAGGAGATTTCTGGTGGTGACATAATGCCAAAGAAGGGGGTGGGAATCAAAACAGTGTTTTCATTTCCAAATATGGTTCAGATGTTGATCATTATGGATATTAAACAAAATGGCCACCCAGTATTCTCATAATGAAGTTTCCTTCCAAATCATCTTAGGATCATGCAAAGAATCTAGATGATGAGTAAATAATGTATAGCTTTCATCAATCTTGCTTTTAGCATTTTCATACCCATTTTCAGAATTGATCAGTGTCTCTCACTCCACTCCCCACCCAATAAACTTAAGAGATGGCTCTTTGATAGTCTAACAATGACATCACCAAGTCAAAAGAAAGAGCCGTATCATAGAGAATAGTTCCAGTTCATACTTAGCTGATAAATTTCCTCACTTTGCAGATACTTCATTCTCAGAAACTCCACAAATACGCCATGAGCCTATGGCAGCGCAACGACTGGAGTAAAAGTGTCTGTCACTACATGAGTCAGGCACATCTTCTGACATTTCCTACAAACTCTGGACACGTCACCATCTGCTTGCTCTTCGATGACATTTTCAAAATCAGTACAAAGAAAGTACAAAGAGGCTACACATGTCTTTTCTCCCTTGAAGGTGATTCGAGTTCATTACTCTCTTCCTCTCAGGCTCTCCTTGACACTCCACTCCCTTTGTTTCTTTCGTTTTGGTTTTGTTTCATTGCCCCTTCTGTCCCTACCATCCATTCTTAAGAAAAAAGAATGAACATGCAGAACTAGACATGGGGAAAGTTCATTTTCTACAAAGCTAATGAGTCCTGAGGACTAGACAACAGTTATATTGAGGGAACAAGAGGATTACAGATCCTAGCATTCTGTCTCAATATCCCTTTTAGGGGAACACAACAACATTTATAATATTTTCACCCAATATCCTTGAGTCTGCTCAAACTCCTTAAAAATGCTTTGAAATAAGTTCCCAGCATCTTTCAAGCAGTTTCACTTAGAACAGCCCCGGCTAGATTTCACTGCAAAATAAAGCCTAAATGTAATAAGTTGAATATTCTATGTCTCTAGCCCATGTAAGTTTCAAATAACGCTTGAAGAAAAATAATACAAATGAAACAGACATCAAACAAAAGTAATCCACACACACCCCTGAGAATGAATACGGAAGCAGTAGATCGTATGAGGCAGTGAAGTGCCGTCCTAATTCATATTATGTCATCAGCAACACAGCTGTCACAGCTCTTACTTCTCTGTCACTTCGTTAAGAAAGTTATTTTCAAACATTCTAGCTTAAAGGGCAGTGGGCAAAATTAGCAGCCATCAACAGCCCCACTGTCTGAAAATGAATGACAGCAATGTCACAGCCATCCAGGGCAGCCCTGGGAGCCATCCGAGTCCAAAGTGACTCCGTAGGATGTTTAGACAAAGAGAAGTTTTTATCTTTCAAGCAGCAAGTGTCCTCAAGGATTTGGTTCCTTCGTTCAGAAAATAAAGGTTACACTTAATACGTTTCCGTTAGTTACCAATGATTCTCTTCCAATGGACCATCACACACTGAGAGGGGCAGCCCAGCTGCTCTTAAGCCGTGGCCACTCCTGGGGGCACACAGAGCAGTGCTGGCTGCAGTTGGCTTGGCTGTCCTAGTTGATCAAATCAAACCTCCTCTTACCTCGACTTCCTTGTTCTTCTCTTTGTTTCTGCCCATTGAACTTCTCCCATTGCTGGCCGTCTCCCGGGTGGGGATTACGGAAATCTGGTGGAGGGGCATACTGGCAGGGCTGCAGGTGGCCAGTCCCTGACTGGATGCCTTATCTCTTCACTCGCCCTGAGGGGCCCACCTGCACAATTGTTCATATCCTGGCTTTGCCAAGCTCAGCTCTAAACAAAAAGGGGGAAAAGAGTGTTTGAGACACTGTGCAGCAGAAGCCAGGGTCTCTGGCCAAAATGTCAAACACACTGAAAGGGAATGGAAAAGAAATGCAAGAGCAAATAATCCAGGGAGGGTTGCATCTCAAAAGAACGATTTACTGCAAGTCATAACTGCACCGCTTTGTCACTGGAACATCCCCTCTCCCCTAAGAGCATTGTGGGAGACAATTCAATTTCTATGGTACCTAATAACTGTCATGGAAACCAAGGAAACGTAGGTCTCACAGGCCCTTATTAGCAACCGCTTCCTTTAATGGCACAGACTCCCGTATCTGCAGCGGCTGCCACTTCTGTTTTTGTTTCTCCCTGATTCCCCAGGAGCCCGCTGAGCACCCAGAGACACCGCATCCTGCTGACTAGGTAAATAAGCAGAAGGCTGAAAAGCTTAGTGTCCTATTTGGAGCCAAATCTCTTCCTTGAAAGATACGGCTAGCTGGCTGTGCCCTTAATGCATCACGATAATCTGCTTAGGTTAAAGGATCTGCCTTGAAGTGAAGAGAATCCAATGAGGTGTTGAAAAAATAAGAGACAGAGAAAGAGACTGGGAACAAGTGCAAATGTCTTTCTTTGACCAGTTATTAGAGAGAGCTGCCTACTGCCTGTACTTCCTCAGTGAGACATCAGCAACAGGAGTCAGGGCATCCTTACTCCGAGGCTTGGAGCCCCAAACTGCCCATTTCTGCTTTAACTGCAACTCCTGTGCTCCCGGAAATACATCTGTTAGAACCAAGAGTATTTTCTCCTTGCTTTTCCAGGAAGGGAGTAGACTCTGCTAAGGACTTTACTGTCCTCTTTATAGATATACAATTTGGAGAAAATGAATGGTTAATCCAAATTTCTGCCCTTCAAATTAAAAAAAAAAATCCAGTCTCTCAGTGGAGTGAATGCTCAAAATATATTAACTTAAAAAAAATCCTTTTTCTCCTGTGATCATGCTTTGTTAGATTTGCTATTCTGTTTTTAAAAGGACAGACTTTTCTTTTCTTATTTTAATACACACACTTTCTATTTTCCAGATGTTATGAGTAAATCAAATCTCCCACTATCTTTTGTGCTTCTTCACCCCCAAAAAAGCAACATTCAGGAAATTTGTATTTACATGTCTTCAGGCACTTATGTGTTCAAATTTGTCCCTAATCACTAGGAGATATTCAAAGTAGTCTCTAGCTGCAATTCATCTCTAACTAGCTTTGTATTCCATAACAATAATGCCATTTCTATACGACATTCCAATTTGTTTAAACTCGGGCAAAGATAAAAAGCGAAAAAGGTAGCATTCTCATTAGCAATTAAGCCAAAGATCATCAAAGATTGCTAAAACTCTTTAAATGTTTACTGAAATGAACACTTTGATGTACTTGCAAGTTTAATCTATTTTCAGCCTAAATTTGCCCCCTCACAGGAGCCCTGGCTCTCTGGCCACCAGGCTCATCTGGGAGATTTCATAACAGGGGGATGGTATCTGAGACTCACTTTACGATGGATTCAGGTTCAGCCTGTCTGCAGGGAAAATGTGAAGTAGATGCTTCTTTAATATATCACAGAGGATTCTAACATAAACCAAGTTTGAGAATCACCACAACATATCAATAAAATAACCTTGGAACAATAAGCTATTGCAAGTTTACCTAGTGACAAATGTCTTGCTTTAAAATAGTAAAAAATAGAGTTAGATAGCCCTACACCTAGTATTTATTCATCATCTGAGGTCACAAAGTGTATCTGTGAAGCTTTAATGAAGGAACTAAAAGCCAAACTCTTCCAAAACTGCCACGTCCAAAGTTAAGTAGATAATGCTTAAACATTTCTGTAGCTCAAGGATCACATCTATGACCTGTAACTGTGAGGCTGGTATTTCCTTACTTTAAAAATAACTATTAATCCCTCTATCTAAAAGGACTGTCTTAATTAAGGAAAGGATGTAAACAGAAATCTGTAAATTTAATAGTGTGTGACAAATACTAAAATGTAAATTATGAACCTGTTTACAAAAGTAGTATCGTCTGTGTTTCCATCCATGAGAATTTCCGTAAAAAGCTAAGGCAGCTTTCCAGATAACTTAGACTTAAATACTTTTGTTTAAAATATTCATTGAAGTTACAGGAAAGGAGATTTTTAGCTCGAATTAACTAAACTGGTGCCTTAATCCTTTACCTCATTATGCATGTGCTGTTATCCCTTGTTTGCTCTGAGGTTTTTTAAAAACTCAGATTTGAATTTCAAGTTAATTTTATTTATGTGGTTGAGTCATTTCAATTAGCTTTCTTTTATCTTAAAGTTTAGAATATAAATCAGGAAAAAGATTTACTTTGTCAAGTATTTTACACACTAAACAAGCGTTTAGTTCTTATTAACGTAATAAACATGGTTTATCATGTCTTTTCAACTAAATGCTTCATACATAACAGGAATAATTAATAATCAGGATGTTTAATAAACACTTCCCTAGTACTGTATGAGGTACTGCCACAAATTAAGCTTTTAAAATTTTCAAATCAGGGGAAAAAAATGCTTTGAACACTCTGTGGGTTCTAATACCGTGCAGCCTTGGAACACTGGAACCTATACCAGCCAGTGTCAAGGATGCACTTATCTAACACCTTTGCTTAAGCAGCTCCCAGGGTGCTCTCCTACTAGAAGCGTGAAGTCTCACTGGGATGACTCTTTATGTAACAATCCAAAGCTAAGAAAAATGGAATGGAATGCATTTCTCCTGTGGGAGCACAGTCTATCTCGCACACTAATTAAACCCTACGGGATAAACAAGAAGCAGTGCGCTCAACAGCTCAGCACTACCAGACACTGGCCCCCATATCAGAGAAGAGCCCCAGATCCTAGAATCACTCAGCTGATTTGTCTCTACATACACAGTCAATCCTAAGACGTGATCCAGATTTCCAAACTTGATTTTTGTGGATACTACTGACCGTAATTATTGTTGAAACCACCCTGGAATATTCTCTCTCTACCTGGATACTATTCCACACACACGCCTGAATTGCATTTCTTTTGGCTTCCAACCCCTGGCTCTGGGGACAGTACCCTAATTAGTTCCTCTGGGTAATAACTGGGGTTTGCAGTTGATGATTCTAATGCTGGGACCTCCACCTTTCTGAAGAGGTTCTGATTTGGTGCTTCTCCTTGCTCTCAATAGCCTCCGTTGTCTCTAGTTTAAAAGGAAAACAAAATGAAATATACATCCGATCCTCTACTATACATCCGATCCTCTACTATAAGACCTACCTCAGTCTTTGCCAGCTTCAAGAACTAAAAATGACCTCTAAAAGGTTTACTCAGTTTGATTGTAATTAAGCAAGAAAAGAAACACATTATTAGGCAAAGACAAGGAACCAAACATCTGCTAATGCTTGACTGGAGAAACTGATAATTCAACAAACATTTATTGAGCACCTTCTGTGTTTTCTGAACCATGCTAGGAATTAAGGAGCAGGAGGTAATATATAAAATTATGTGGGACAATCTCAGTAGTCAAGCAATTTGCTGTATCTTTAGGGGGATAGGACTTCCACAGGTAAGTCAGTTTGAAAAACACATGGTACAATACAATCAACATTCAAAACATAATAGAGAATATCGAATGTAAGGGTCAAAGAAGGTTTGAGCACCAAGAAATCATTATAGGTCTAAATAGTTCATCTTAAGGAGGAATTGGGGTCCGGGTTGGGGCTTAGTAGAGAGAAGGTGATCAAGTCACTTCAAGTCATAGAGATGAATGTGAGATTGGCAGGTTCAAGTTCAGGACACTATTTTTAAAGCCACAGAAAATTTGTTTCAGGTTATCAAGTTGTTTAGGCCATTCGAATGTGACACTGATTGAAACTTGGGAGGAAGAAATCAGGCCAAAGGACTCAAACAGAAAGTCTATGCAAAGCAGTATCAAAGTTATAAGTGCATTGCTAGAGGGCATGGAAGTAATAAAGGTAAGAACTTTAAGAGAATTCTGAAAATGGAAACAAGACATTCTGAGCTGGGGAAAGGAGATTTCATAACGCATCCCTGTTGAATGGGAGGAAACCTGGATGGAATGACTTTTCGAGGTGCCATTGCACAAGGCACTGGATGGCCACTGTCACAGGTCATCAGGAAGAATGGATGAACAAGATAGCATCACACAAAGACTTTATGATAGCTGGTAAAAGAAGGGGAGAGAGGAACTTGGATTGAAAATGCTGTTTTTACTGGGGAAGTGTTGAACCATATGCTTATGTAGAGTTATGTAGGGTTAGGGAAAACCAAACAAGCAAAATGAGATCAATGGGAATAATGAGAGGAAAAAAAAAAGGGGAAAATAATTAAAATGTCTGGTTCTGGGTTTATAAAAAATGTGCAATGTAATGAAGCATTTCTAAAATGGTGTGTTTTTCTGTGTTTTGCCTGATAGTGGGAATTCACTTTGTGATTATATTTGGTATATACAAGCATCTTTTGTAATTAGAAGAACATCCATTTAATGTAGACATTTTATCCCTGAAGATCTTTCAGAAGCAATCAGATGATCAACTTGCAAAACTGAAGACAGGATGATGGCGGGGATGAACTTCCAGAGTCCTTGATTTTATTCTCTGGAAAGCACTGGTCCTAATTTTGGACACATCTATTTTCTGAGGTTGAAGCAGATCACAATGAAGCCAAGGAATTCATTTCAGTCTTTTGGAGAATCAATAGCAGTCCTCACAGCCACATAAAATGTGTGATAATTACAGCAGGCGCTGAAATAGTCAGTTGTACTAGTTTGTATTTTTATATTATGCTCATGACAAAAGAATATCATCAGAAACAGAATCTCCTTATTGATTTCACAGGACTGACCTTTGCTCCCTTCTAATTTGCTAAGGGAAAGTAAAAAAGGTCATTTCGTTCAATTATCTAAAAAGATGACAAGTTAAAAGTAATCAAAATTCTAAGGAACATAAGCATATATAATTATTTACTTAGCTTTGTGGACATAGTTTAGGATTAAATAAAGGCGAGTTTTTAATGTTCTATTTTTTTTTTCCTGGCCAGACAAATAGAACTAAAAGTTTGTTTAAAAAACAAGATTTATTTTGGAAAATAAAGTTAAACAGCCTTGCTCTCCCACCATATAAATCCACAAGTTAGTCTTTGCTAATGTGCTCTATAACTTTCAAAATATTAGTATATCTGGTTGAACAAGGAACAGATAAGAAAAAACAAATCTCTTAGGGCAAATATCTAGTTTTTCACATATCTTCAGAAAATGGAAAGCAGTTATCCCAAAGCATGAACTGGCATCTAGACGGGAGACGGAATCACGGTACTGTTCAAGTCACTTGTTGCTTCAGAACCTTTCCACCCGGGTCTTTGAGGAATGGGGTGGGGGTCATTTTTCACACGGGTAGTGATGTTCTGCCCTCTGTATTCTGCAGTGTCACTGTCAGCATCTCAGGGGTCTCAGGAACCCCAGCCTCCTCAGAGCCCAGCAGGAAAGCTACTCTCACACTTTCAATGACTTAAAGAAGGAAATAGTAGCTACTCCTCATTCGTGTCAAAACTCTGACTTAATGCATCAGAAAATTAAAGAGCAAATTTAATTAAGTGCTTGTTGTATGGTTTTAAGATATTAAGCAAAGGACAGTTGGGCCCTGACATTCCTAATCAGGTGTATACACACACACACACACACACACACACACACACACACGTACAAGCACATGCACAAAAACACAAAACAAATAACATTACTTTGCACTCCTAAATAAAATTTAAGTCCAGATGTAGAGATACACATATCTGCTCAAATATTATTTATTTGAATTCTCTATAAATAAATTTCTCTTACTGGTCTTTATTCAGTGTAAATTGAAAATAGAATCATAGAATTTTATATTTGGAAGTAAAATTGGAAAGCACCCTAGAATTTTATAGATGACTAGATTAAGTACCAGGAGACTGAATGTTGTCACATATTTGGAGACTAGCTGATGACAGAGAGAATGCAGAACCGTCTCCTGATTCACAGAGACTCCTCCCCTTTCACCACGATCTGGCCCAACCTTATGAGTATAAAGCTTAGATGTGTTTTATTTATTTATTTTTAATTTTTTGAAAATCAAGGGTGTTTATTTGTAATTCCGACATGCACAGACTTAATCAAAATTACATGTTGTCTAAGCTAGAGATTTTTTTTAACATCTTTATTGGAGTATAATTGCTTTATAATGTTGTGTTAGTTTCTGCTGTATAACAAAGTGAATCAGACTTATACATATATCCCCATATCCCCTCCCTCCTGCATCTCCCTCCCACTCTCCCTATCCCACCCCTCTAGATGGTCACAAAGCACTGAGCTATCTACCTGTGCTATGCAGCTGCTTCCCACTATCTACTTTACATTTGGTAGTGTATATATGTCCATGCCACTCTCTCACTTCGTCCTAGCTTACCCTTCCCCCTCCCCGTGTCCTCAAGTCCATTCTCTATGTCTGCGTTTTTAATCCTGTCCTGGCCCTAGGTTCTTCAGAACCATTTTTTCTTTTCTTTTTAGATTCCATATATGTGTGTTAGCATATGGTATTTGTTTTTCTCTTTCTGACTTACTTCACTCTGTATGACAGTCTCTAGGTCCATCCACCTCACTACAAACAACTCAATTTCATTTATTTTTATAGCTGAGTAATATTCCATTGTGTATATGTGCCACATCTTCTTTATCCATTCATCTGTCGATGGACACTTAGGTTGCTTCCTTGTCCTGGCTATTGTAAACAGAGCTGCAATGAACATTGTGGTACATGACTCTTTTTGAATTATGGTTTTCTCAGGGTATGTGCCCAGTAGTGGGATTGCTGGGTCGTATGGTAGTTCTATTTTTAGTTTTTTAAGGAACCTCCATACTGTTCTCCATAGTGGCTGTATCAATTTACATTCCCACCAACAGTGCAAGAGGGTTCCCTTTTCTCCACACTCTCTCCAGCATTTATTGTTTGTAGATTTTTGGATGATGGCCATTCTGACCGGTGTGAGGTGGTACCTCAGTTGTGGTTTTGATTTGCATTTCTCTGATGATTAGTGATGTTGAGCATCCTTTCATGTGTTTGTTGGCAATCTGTATATTAGAAATGTTTTAAATAAAAACAAGCTATGTAATGAATACATTTATTTATGCACATGATGCATTTATTTTGTCAGTGTAACCTGTTCTGAGACAAATATATTTTATGGTATACTTGTGAATTACATATATCTCCTCTTTGGAAACCTCATTTCACTAAAAGCTTTTAAAAGTTTTCTGGAAGATAGAAAAATATGCTACCTTCAACAACAAGTTACCACTAATTTCCCAGTTTTCGTAGCTTAAGGGTTTGTTTTTCTACTCAAAATAATATAATCTGAGAAATAACTGGGTATAACCCCAATTGAGCAATGTATTTTTACAAGACCATTCAGTGTACAAAACTCTCTCTTGATCTTTCTGAGAACAAAAGTGCTTACTCTAATTTTTTTAAACAAGCATGTATATTCCTTGCAGACTTTTAGACATAAGACATAGAATACCATCAGAACTTAATAATACCTCTTTTCAGTGAGCTACACTACTCCATGTTATGGGTTAAGTTATGTCTCCCCAAGAATATATGTCAGAGCCTTAGCCCTCAGAACCTCAGAATATGATTTTATTCGGAGAAAAGGCCTTTCCAGATGTAATACATTTAAAATGAGTCATCAGCTTGGCCTCCAGACCAGTTCAACTGATGTCCTCAAAAAAAGGGAAAATTTGGGCACAGAGATGGAGGGAGATGCCACGTGAAATTTGCAGCTCTGCTACCACAAGCGAGGGGACTGCCAAAAGCCTGGATGCAGCATAGACGCTGCCATAGGGTCCGGAGAAGTAGTTGTCTCAGCTGACACCTTGTTCTTGGACTTTTAGCTTCCAGAATTGTGAGACAATACCTTTTTATTGTTTAAGCCATTCAGTTTTGGTACATTGTTGCGGCAGCCCTAGGAAACTGACTCCTATTGACAGGTCCTTTGAATCATTTTTACTATTAACCTTGTTCCAAAAGTGTGTAAGTAATTTTTAATGAGCTACTGAAAATAACTGGGTATAACCCCAGTTGAACAATGTATTTTAAGAGACCACTGAGTATACAAAACTATCTCTTGATCCTTTTGAGAACAAAGTTGCTTATTCTAATTTTTTATACCAGAATGTTTTTCCTTGCAGAGTTTCAGAAATAAGTAAATGAAAGAAGAAATGAGCTACTCATTAATTGTGAGTAGCTAATGTAATGGTCCCAGAAGAGAAAAAGTGTACTAAATTCACTAAATATTCTCTTTGCATACATTGTGATTTTAATGCTCTAAATTATAATCTAATATGGATGAAAATATTCTGTCAACATTTGAATTTACCATTATAAAAACAATATCATGAATGGAAAATAAGGAACAACTGAAACCTTTACTCCCTATTGGTTGCTTACATATTTTGTTGATGAATTAATGCAATTTTGGCTAAACATTACCTACTCCATATTCAGACAGCTAAGATAGGTCTGATCTCTTTCTAGAAAAGAGGAAAGGAAGGATATATTCAAAGGATAAATTCCCATTTCTACATTTCAAATGCTGACTAAAAGAATTAATAAAAGCACTCAGATATCCTTGTTTTTAACTCTAGACAAAAGACACTATTCCTCATCAAATCTAGTGACTTTTTTTTCAAACTAGAAAAACACTTTCCAGTAAGAGGCAAATAACAGGTGTACAAAAATTAGAAAGCAAATTTACTGAAATCTGAGCATCAAGAAAGACATGCTATTCGGATAACTGGGAAAATGGAAATTATATTCCAGGGGGCATCCTGGCTTCCATATCAGGCAGGTGTGCTCAACAGGAAATGGCCCACGTAAGAGGGACAAATAGGGGAGCCTCTGAGGCATGATACATAAGACATGAGGGCTGACAAAGGACCAGGTGAAGGCAGACGGTCCTAGGGATGGAGTCTTAGCAGAAGAGCAGTAACTATTGGGTCCTGAAATGGTATATCTTTTTGGGAAATGAGAGTAGCTATTAACAAGAACTAAAACATTAGTCAGATGATAACAATGGGCCTCAAGTCCTGGGGAAACAGCTAAGGATGGAAAGAGGAGACCAAGGATAATGCAGCGAGAGCCATGGGCAGAAAAAAACAGCTTTAGAAGCAGCCTGAGGATGAAGAGTACACACCAGGGTCAGCATTTTGTTTGTTGCCTTATGTGTGGTTACAGGGCCTTGGCAGAGCTAGAAAAAAAGCATGGGAAGGGTGGTGAATGGCTGAGCTCAAGTGGCCTGGCCAGCTGGTGTATTCTGAAATAATGGAACACATATTCCTTGCCTTGAATATAGTCTAGCGGTTAGAGGCCCATCTGAGTCAACACAAGAAGGAAAAGTGTGACAGTCAGAGCTCTGTGAAAATAAAAACAGGCTATTTTCTATTTTTTTATTCTACAGTTTAGGAACAAACTTCACTGATCAAATAGGAGATACACAACCCCTTACTGGGATGATAAAGGAATACACAAAAAATCTTTTTAGAGGCTGAATTCAGTAAATTCTAAAGTACTTTTTAATTGGGGATTCGGTGACATTAGATCTTGTGTTTATCCTTTGTACCTATGGTTGTTCCTTGTATAAAGATAGTAACGTTTCGGGCTTCCCTGGCGGCGCAGTGGTTGGGAGTCCGCCTGCCGAAGCAGGGGACACGAGTTCGTGCCCCGGTCCCGGAAAATCCCACATGCCGCGGAGCGGCTGGGCCCATGAGCCATGGCCGCTGAGCCTGCGCGTCCGGAGCCTGTGCTCCGCAACGGGAGAGGCCGCAACAGTGAGAGGCCCGCGTACCGCAAAAAAAAAAGAAAGACATTCAATAAAAAGATTAAAGGGTGTAAAATGTATGAAATACTATAAAATATTTGAAAATGGACTATTGAATAAATTTTAAATACACAGTATTACTGTAACTACTTTTTAAGAAGAATAAATCAAAAACTTTATCAGATGAACATTATATCATTTTTATAGGATGCTCTCTACATTCATGATTTGGTCTTCAGAGTCTGATAAATTAGAGCATTACAGTAATCATTCAAATACTTTATTTTTAACAGTATTGATAATCATCTAGATTTTTTTTTTTTTTTTTTTTTTTTTTTGGCGGTACGCAGGCCTCTCACTGTTGTGGCCTCTCCTGTTGCGGAGCACAGCCTCCGGACGCACAGGCTCAGCAGCCATGGCTCACAGGCCCAGCTGCTCCGTGGCATGTGGGATCCTCCCGGACCGGGGCACGAACCCATGTCCCCTGCATCAGCAGGCGGACTCTCAACCACTGTGCCACCAGGGAAGCCCCATCTAGATTTTTTAACTTTCAAAGGCAGTAAGATTTTTAAATAGCATTAATTATTAACAGGAGTTCAATGGTAATACTTAAATAAATGAAATAATGCATGTCGACTTCTTAGCATGTGGCCTGTTGTGGAGGAAGCACTAAGTGTTAATCATTCATATCTGATGAAGTTTAATAAATGTTTCAACCACAAAAAATGTACTTATACTTAAAAGAATAATGAAGATTAGTTTTTTAAAGAAATAATTGAGTATGTTCCTTCAAACTCTACCTAAGAAAGGAGTATTCAAACACACAGTAAAACCTAATATTTCATACGTAAAGGGAATTATTTCCAGTGGTTGATTAAACTTAAATATGTATGCTAAGTTGAATTGCACTCTTTAAAAACTAAGAATTATAAGAAAATAGCATACACCTTGTACCTATAGTTTATACAGTGTAACTTTTCATGATCAGAGGGTTGCAGCAGCTCAGTTCAGTTATTATTAATCTGAATTATTACATTGCAGAAAATACCAATGATGACGATAGTAATTATTATTTGTTGAACCATCTACTATCTGCCAATTAATGTATCAGGCACCCTACACAGATACGTTACCTAACTTGGCTCTCACCATAAGCTTTCTAGGCAGAATAACTGTCCCATTTAACAGAGAAGGGAACTGAGGTTCTGACAGGTGTATGACTTGCCCAGGTTCCCACATATAGTCAATGACAGACTTAAGATTAAATATAACTCTGCCTGACACCAAACACCTTGAAAACAACATGTTAATAGAGAGAACGGACTGATGGAATGGAGAACAACTACGATACTGATGTGTGAGTGCTGATCAGATTCATCATGGTACCCTGGTTATGCCATCCTTGTAGACCACACCACAAAACCAGTCAATGGATGTTCTTAAAGCTTTAGTAACAGTGACACCCAGCTCAACGCATTCTATCATAACGTCTTTACTTTCATAGTAGTAGGCAAACAAATATATCCATCACAAGCTCCTATACTGTTAGGTCATTTCCTCAAGAATGTGGAACCAAGAGTGTACTAAAACAGGTCAAAAATCTAGAAAATTAATTTTAAAAAGGTGGAAAAAATAAACTATTTTTATGCCAGATTATACATAATTGAACTGAAAAGATAAGTGTTTGGCAAGACACTATCTCCTGAAAATTTTCACAGATGGTAGTCACCCTGGATGTCAAATTATCATAAGAAGTACCTAAATTTTAGAAAACAAACTTAATTCACTCCCCCAAGAGGTCTGCATACACACACACAGAGAAACCGAACAACTTCATCTAAACTACCAAAAAGAATAAATTGGATTATTTGTGTTGAATATTTACTGATACAATTACTGAGTTGGATGGAATTTAAAAATTATCTTTAGTCCCTGTGGAGTCCACCAAGGAAGAAAGGACACTTGAGTAGAATATTAAGAAGTACTTATTCCCAGACCACACAATGGACAAATATCTATAATTGGTTTGAAAATAAAATGCAATCTGAACTATAATTCTATTATGAACATTTTACATAATTTAAAATTTGATATCCTTTCCTTCATAGAAGAACAACTACCTAAGAAATTGTTTACTACTGTATAAAACTACATCAATATAATGAAGCAATAAAAACATAGATCTCTGTTTAAAATTTTAAAATTAACTGGTGATTTTTCATCTGTTGTAAAACAGTCTGCAATTGCCCAAGGATCATTTTTCTAAAAATAGCTACAATTAGCAAATTAATAAGACATGAAAGAAAGTAATGACTGTTTAGTTCATATTAAAACTACCACATAAAATTTCCATTTAAGAACAGAGAGTTCAATGCATCTACAATCATATTGTTCAATGATCTAATTTTTCTTTTAAAGAAAAAGCTAATATATATTTTATTCCTTAAATTAATTTAAAATAAAGACAACCATTTGCTGTTATACGGAGTCTATACGAGATGAATACTAGGAAAACATTTAATTACTTCATCTTAGGCCAGCACACAAAGAGTTAAAAAGCATGTGGTTAGATTATACAATATGTGCGAAGCACAAGACAGATCATGACACATTCTGGGCACTCAAATAATTTAAGTTACAAACACCTAGAAACAGAAAGGAAATCACAGAATAAGGTATACAAGAGGCAAGGTAGATAGGATGAGGAAGGAAGCAACATGAGAATAAAAGTGATGGTGGGGAGATTTCTTTCTCAGTTGTTCGGAGGCTTTCTCTCCCACTGTATATAACTATATACAATTGTAAAGAAATATACAACTGAGGAAATACATTACACGAATGTTTCCAGGCAATGGACAATCAGGCAACACAGATCCATGATTTTTTTAAAAAAGGGAAACAATGAGAAGATTCTTACAATTTTCTGGTTTTCTGCCTGGAGGCAACTTCTGGATTCTGGTATAAAGAAGAACAAAACCAGGGCTTCCCTGGTGGCGCAGTGGTTGGGAGTCCGCCTGCCGATGCAGTGGACACGGGTTCGTGCCCCGGTCCAGGAAGATCCCACATGCCGCATAGCGGCTGGGCCCATGAGCCATGGCCGCTGAGCCTGTGCGTCCGGAGCCTGTGCTCCGAGGCGGGAGAGGCCACAGCAGTGAGAGGCCCATGTACTGCAAAAAAAAAGAACAACAAAACCAGAACCTGGTTGTTTATCTTAACTGAGGAGATACAGATTGAGATGGAGGCAAATGAAGATGGCTGAAATTTGTGAACCAAAGAACCAGAAAGGACCTCAGAGAAAGAGCTCCAGAAATCTGGAGCTAGATGATGAGAGCTAGAAATGGTATATTTATAAGTAATTATAAAAGACATTTCTTGTCTCATTAAAATTTTTTACTTAAAAATTGATTATTTAAAACATTGCATTGTGTTTATTATATACATATTATAAAATGTTTTTGGCAAACACCATACTTAATGTTAAATAAGCAAATAAACAAACCAAATGCTTTCTTCCCTGTGATCAGAAACAAGACCAGATGATTCATAATTCCTAGCCAATATTGTCTTTGTTTTTAGAAAACAGGATCAGGTAAGCAGACAAGCTTCAGGAATCTCACAAAAAAGCAACTAGAACTAAGTGAATTAAGACAAATTACAGAATTGAAAGTCCGTATTGCTAAAATCAATTGTATTTGTATATACTGACACAAACAATGATGAAATATAATTTTCAAACACCATTTACAATAGCATCCAAAAACAAGATTACTTAGGGATAAATATGAGATAAAGCATCTGTGTGTGGTGGGGATATATTTGAATCAAATACCACTGGGGTTTCACAGACCCATTAACCTCACCCTAGACCTGAGTCAGTTTACAGACTTGCAGTATACTAACTTGGAGGGAGGTTTCGGTTATTTTGAAAAAATGCAACATGGCAACAAGTATACACTGTAAATCACCCCCGAGCTTTCTCCAGAGGCAGTTTTGACCATTTATCAAGATGAAAAAGCTCTGGAAAAACAGCTATATACCTAGACCTTCTGTACAATCTAAGATCCAGGTAAGACTGACTGATTGACGACTGGCCTCACCCTGCAAAGATATGGTGACTGTGGGACTTTGTATTTCTTCTAAGTAGAGGATGCATTTTTTCTGAAATTAATCAAAGGACAAAAACGGAAGCTGATTGGTAAAGAGAGTAGAATCTTGGGGGCATTTCCTCTAATCCACTTGCTTTCACTGTTCTTCCCTGTGTGTGCCCTGAAAGGATGACTTCTGTGGAATATGTCAATCAGGTCCTCCACCCTCTAGATCCTACTTGGGATGCCAAAGTAGGATAACTGTAGCAGGTAGTTAGAAGCAGATTGTTTTTCCAGTGGATACTTTCCTCATCAAATAAAGCTTCTCTTGGGCAGCCCTCTTCCAGGGTTTTAGCTCTTACTGGGTTGTGCTAACATCGTTTGACTCTCTGGCCGTTAACTCTGGTGAAATGGCAACCTGCTGCTGTAGTCTCTGGGTTTCCCCTTCCCTTTCTTATTTCCTTAACCCTTATAAATACTTTGATATATGGGTCTTCCCTTGAGTCTTTTCAGTTAATTTTTGAATACTAAAATATTTTAATGTTGATAAAGTCCAATTTATCTTTTTTCTTTATTTTATTTATTTATTTTTGCGGTACACGGGCCTCTCGCTGTTGTGGCCTCTCCCATTGCGGACCACAGGCTCCGGACGCGCAGGCTCAGCGGCCATGGCTCACGGGCGCAGCCGCTTCGCGGCATGTGGGATCTTCCCGGACCGGGGCACGAACCCGTGTCCCCTGCATCGGCAGACGGACTCTCAACCACTGTGCCACCAGGGAAGCCCAGCAAAGGCATTTTTAATGTTCTTCCTTAAAAGACTTTATTCTTATCATAAATTCTCTGTCAGTGATGAAATGCTGCTCTATGACAACCTTGTAGAATAATCTGCCACCTATTTTTGCATCCCCTTCAAGATCAAACTACCTGTTTACAGACACTAACGACTCACCTTAACACAAAAGATTCAGCCTAATCACAAATGACATGCCTGAGTGTCACCATCTTTTAATTACAATCCAACAACTCTATGGAATGTTTACTGAGTGTCCAGAATGGTATTAGGCACTGTGGGGTGTGCAAGAAAGCATGAGGATATAGCACTGCAGAAGAGTTCAGACTTATAAAACAGGATCTATTTAGCAATTAAGATAATACAGTACCACACATAAATCTGTGTGGATAATAACTGCAACATAATTTTCAGCATGAATGAATCGGTACGGTATAAGAGGTAATTTTTTTTTTTTTTTTGCTGAGAAAGTGAGATTGGAGTGTCAATTGAAAATGTTGCGAAGAGAATGTTAGTAGATGGGAGTGAAGGAGATGGTAAGAGAAGACAATTTTGAGTATATGGGAGTGCTGTGCTATACTTTATTCTATAAGAAAAAAATGACGTCAGATATATGCACCCCTAAATTCACTGCAACATCACTTAAACAGTCAAGATATGGAAGCATTGTAAGTGTCCATCAATGCATGAATGGATAAAGAAGATGTGGTGTGTGTGTGTGTGTGTGTATGTATATATATATATATATATATATATAAAATGGAATTTTATATAAACCATATATATGTAAAATGGAATTTTACTCAGCCATAAAAAGAATGATACCTTGCCATTTGTAACAACGTGGATGGACCTGTCTGAGACTCTCATGGGAAGCTGAAAGGGAATAAATGATGGAATCCACCGTGGAGGATGTAAAATTCTCATATTTTGTAGTTAAGAGCCCCAAGTTAATGTCTAATGTTTATGGAACAAGAAATAGAAGATTCTGTATGTATTTAACTGGAAATGTTTGCATTTCTAACATGAGAATTAGTGATGAAATAAAAGCATTTAATGATAAAAAGTAAAGTTACAAAGCTATCAATAGAAAATGAATCACAGTAATCTCATTTAAAATATTAGAGTGGGGCGGGTAGAAATGATGGGGGCGGGGGTAGAAAACCAGCTACATTTCATCTGTCCTGGTGTGAGTCAAAGGCATTGGCAAGAATTAAAGTATAAGTAATGGAGATCGACAAATGCAGGCACTGAGAAAAGTAAAAGCAAGGATGGTTTTCAGTGACTGCCTTGGAACAAGGGACTGGAGTGGAATATTGCTCCTTTAGAATGTGTGCTTGCTTTATGTCAATTAAAATTCCAATGTATTTAAGTGTACTTCCTGAAAATGGGTGTATTACACCTAAAAAGTGTTCAAATTCAAAGATATCTTATTAAAAGTATATTTCTCAACATCTTATTTACTTTATTTTTACTTTTTTATTGGGGTATAGTTGATTTACAATGTTTTGTTAGTTACAGGTATACAGGAAAGTGATTCAGTTATACATATATAAATCTATCTGTGTGTGTGTGTGTGTGTATATATATATATATATTCTTTTTCAGATTCCCCTCCCCCATAGGTCATTACAAAACACTGAGTACAGTTTTCCTGTGTTATACACTAGGTCCTTGTTGGTTATCTATTTTATATATAGTAGTGTGTATATGTTAATCTCAAACTCCTAATTTATCCCTCCCTGCCTTTCCCCTTCAGTAACCATAAGTTTGTTTTCTATGTCTGTAGGTCTATTGAAGTTCTGTACATAAGTTTATTTGTATCATACTTATATCAGACAAAATATACTTTAAAATAAAGATTGTTATAAGAGACAAAGAAGAACACTACATAATGATCAAGGGATCAATCCAAGAAGGAGATATAACAATTGTAAATATATACGCACCCAACATAGCAGCACCTTAATATATAAGGTAAATCTTATTTACTTAAAAAAAAAACAACTGAAATATGTACAAGGAGGCGCAATGATTCCTGTGTGGCAAATATACTCTGGGCTCAAAAACATGCCTTTTAATCTCACCTTATTTTTGCACTTTTCCTAATGTTCCCTTGTTCATTTTTGCAACCAATTTTAACATATTAAAATGTGACTCACTATTCACCACCTTCATAAAAAAAATGACTTTCAGAAAACACTCAAAATACCAAGTACAATAGAAAATCTTTTTGAAGCTAAAATGCTCAGAATGATTATACAGTGAAATAAGTTTTCACTGCCCAAATTATTAATTCTTTTGGTATGCAGATACTATTAATGTCATAAAAATATTTACCAATACAAAGAAATAATAATAACAGTACACTTTAGTTGAGTCCTTATTACAACTTTTTTCTTGTGATGAGATGAAAGATCTACTCTCTTAGCAACTGTAGTGTGCAATACAGTATTATTAGCTGTAGTCACTATGCTGTACATTACATCCTCATGACATTTATTTTATAACTGGAAGTTTTTTTGGTACATTTTGATCCCCTTCACCCATTCTGCCCACCCCTCATCTCTGGCAAGCACCAATCTGTTCTCTGTATTATGAGCTCGTTTTTTGTTTGTTTGTGTTTGTTTGTTTTTTTTACATTTCATATATAAGTGAGATCATACAATATTTGTCTTTCTCTGTCTGACTTACTTCACTTAGCATAATGCCCACAAGGTACATCCATGTTGTTACAAATGGCAAGATTTCATTCTTTTTATGGCTGAGTAAAATTCCATTATACATATATATAGTTTACATAAAATTCCATTTCCATGTAAATAAATCACCAGGGCTGAAAAGAAAAAATACTGGCAAAAATATGTTAAATGTTTTTAATGAGAGTACTAAAATCAGACACAGTGGATTCTCTGGTTCTAAGTAAACTTTATATAGATGAAAAAATTAATGGAATTAGATGAAATTAATAGGGTTTTATTACCAAAAAGAGTTGTTAAAAATGATATATGTTTTAGTTTGAATTAATGGTAATGAAGTTCTGTGACCTTAGTTATCTACCTCACCCATGGATAATCTCCCTTAATTACAGTTTCTGAACAATTTGACAGATACCATTAGCTTTTCAATGTTGTGGATATAATACAGTTTGAGAGGGGTTCAAGAGACTGAAGAAAGCTTCTGTGAATATCTGTGTTTTCTGGTGTTGCGAAAGCTGGACGGCAGCATGTAAATCACTGAAGTTAGAACACTTCCTCACATCACGTACAAAAATAAACACAAAATGGCTTAACGAGTTAAATATAAGACAAGTCACCATAAAACTCCTAGAAGAGAACACAGGCAAAACATTCTCTGACATAAATTGTACCAATATTTTCTTAGGTCAGTCTCCCAAGTCAATAGAAATAAAAGCAAAAATAAACAAATAGGACCTAATCAAACTTATAAGCTTTTGTACAGCAAAGGAAACCATAAACAAAATGAAAAGATAGCCTACAGACTGGGAGAAAATATTTGCAAATGATGTAAACAACAATTTCCAAAATATACAAACAGCTTCTACAATTCAATAACAAAAAAAAAACCACCCAATCAAAAAATGGGCAGAAGACCTCAATAGGCATTTCTCCAAAGAAGACATACAGATGGCCAATAGGCACATGAAAAGATGCTCACCATCGCTAATTATTAGAGAAATGCAAATCAAAGCAACAATGAGGTACCACCTCACACCAGTGAGAATGGCCATCATTAAACAGTCTACAAATAATAAATGCTGGAGAGGGTGTGGAGAAAAGGGAACCCTCCTACACTGCTGATGGGAATGTAAATTGGTGCTTTATGGAGAACAGCATGGAGCTTCTTCAAAAAACTAAAAACAGGGCTTCCCTGGTGGCGCAGTGGTTGAGAGTCCGCCTGCCGATGCAGGGGACACGGGTTCGTGCCCTGGTCCAGGAGGACCCCACATGCCGCAGAGCGGCTGGGCCCGTGAGCCATGGCCACTGAGCCTGTGTGTCTGGAGCCTGTGCTCTGCAATGGGAGATGCCACAACAGTGAGAGGTCCGCGTACCGCAAAAAAAAAAAAAAAAAAAAAACTAAAAATAGATTTGCCATATGATTCAGCAATCCTGCTCTTGGACATATACCCAAACAACTATAATTCAAAAAGATACATGTACCCCTATGTTCACAGCAGCACTATCTACAATGGCTAAGATATGGAAACAATATAAATGTCCAACCACAGAGGAATGGATAAAGAAAATGTGGTATATATGCACAATAAAATATTACTCAGCCATTAAAAAGAATGAAATAATGCCTTTTTGCAGCAACAGCGACTGACCTAGAGATTATCATACTAAGCTAAGTATGTCAGAAAGAGAAAGACAAACACCATGTGACGTCACTAATATGTGGAACCTAAAATATGGCACAAATGAACCTACCTATGAAAGAGAAACAGACTCACAGACATAGAGAACAGACTGTGGTTGCCAAGGGGGTGGGGAGGGCAGGATTGGGAGTTTGGGATTAGCAGATGCAAACTATTATACACAGGATGGATAAACAAGGTCCTACTGTATAGCACAGGGAACTATGTTCAATATCCAGTGACAAATCATAATGGAAAAGAATATACATATGGAAAACTGAGTCACTTTGTTGTACAGCAGAAATTACACACAACACTGTAAATCAACTATAGTTCAATAAAATTAAAAAACAAATCTGTTTTTTTCTGATTCAGACAGCTAACAAAAGTAACTGTGTGATTTAATTGGAATATAGGGCTTGATTACAATTATAGTTAATGTTAAGAGCTGTGAATACACTACAGAAATGAAAATGAAAAATGATAAGCAATACATGTCAATCACCTTCCAGCTACCCTTCTGGACCCCTTTCCCAGTCCAGTAGGTCTCCTCTCCAGCCTTCCACTGCTGGGCACCACCATATGCTCTCTGGATGTCTAAGTCTCTCTAACCCCTCATATTCATTCCTCACTCTTCCTTCCTGCTCTCCTAACTAGAAAGCTCCCATTTTCCTGTCCAAATTACTCTAAAACCTCATAAATCCTATCATTTTTAACAGACACTAGTTCCGGGCACTAAAGATGAGCCTCATTGATGAACCTATGAATTGCCACCAAAAAAAAAAATCTATACAAGCTGTGTGTTTTTATACATGACCTTCATACATCAGTCCATAATTTATGTAGAGCAAAAGAAGTGAATTTGTATAAAAAAGGATAATAATGTTTCATTACAGAAGAACATAAACTTAATCTCCATAGCTTCAATGAGATTGTGATGCATTAAGAACCACAGTATTTCCTATCTGAATGAAATCTGTCCCATAAAATTGTGAGCAACAAGTACAGACACATTATTAATGTATAATTGTATTATAGAAAAAGAACCTTACGCATAAACACTTGTGGGAGAGGCAGGGGACTCTGCCATTTCTCCTTCCTTACTTTTCTTCCATGGTCAGTGCAGCACACATGTTACATTCTTTCCTCTCCGAATGCACTCTGCAGCGTGTGACGCACAGGGCAAGAAGGCTAGCGGGCGCTAAAATGTAGTCTGTGTTTACTTACCACCCTCTGCATCCTGGCACTGGGCTGGACAAAGAAGAGAGAGGTCTTTTTATTAGTGCAAAGGACACCTTTCTTCACCAAGCTGGGACTGGCAGGGCTGTGCCTAACTAGAAAAAGTGTGTAGCATTAGGGTCCCAGCAGGAAAAAGAAAGGGTGTATTCATAGTTTAACTGAAGATAATTTATTGAAGGGAGTATTTACAGAAGTATGTGCAACATGCAGAAAATCTACAAGAGATAGGGACACACACAGGGCACAGACAATGGGAATTCATAACAATCCCTAACTATAAAAAGATGAGGTGAATGTCGGTAGATATTGGTAAAAGCAAAAGTGGTGGCAGACGGGCTGCCTGATAGAGGTTAGAACTACAAGTAGGACAATGTCAGAAGGGAGGGAGCTGGAATAATATAAATAGCCAGGCCCATTCTCCTTCCCACCTCCAATCTCTGGCAGGTGTGTCTCATTGGTGAGTCTACCTGCAAGCAGAGGGAAAGAGAGTTGGAGTAATGTGGTACATCAAGGTCGGCCTCTTAGGGCACAAAGCAGAGCAAAGAAAGGCAGAGAGCGAGTCTGGAGAGCCAACCAGAATAACCAGCTGGAGATATATCTTTCCAACTCGTCTAATGCCCTAACCATGTTTCTAACTTCTGTAAACTCAATGCTTTAACATCTGTCCTTCATGCGTGTACTGGACACACCTTGTTGTAGACAATTCAATAATACGCCTGAGACACTTGCTCTTGGGAACTGTGAGTAATAAACTGTGTTTTCAATAGAATTTATCCCCTGATATGCTGGCCTTACGATACCTCTAGTTTTCATATTTTTTAAACCTAGGTTGATGACCATCTTATTAAAATTTGTACAGGTGCTGTATAAGCTAGAAGTAGTCATGAAAAAAAAAGTGGTCCTTTTTTTCATGTTAGACTTTCTTGATGATTTAATAGTTTCTCTAGCTCTACTCTGAATTCAGGTAGGAGGAGAGACCAACAAAGTATAGAAAATTGCAGGGTAGAATGGTTGTCTTTGGCAAACTCCCTTCTCTATCTTTCCATCTTTCTTATACCCATTGGTCTCAACTTCATCCAGTAACTTCTTCCTGTGTCTAGAGGACTGTTTGCTAATTTATAAGTAGTACATTTATTAATCCCATGGCATTGTTTGATGTTTAAAATGATTTATGAGTTGAGATTATGAAATTTTGTATTACCAAATTCATTATCTCCCATTGAATGTTTTCAAGTGATAAATCAATAATTTATATAATTGACTATGAATAAACTAACATAAAATAAAACAATAAAATGTGATTACAGGAGACCTGTAACCTCAAGTAAGATAAAGTAAGATGAAGGAAAACTCATTAATTCAACACATACCTTCAAGTTTATAGTCAATATGGACTTCTAACATACGGAATTCGAGCAGATACATATACACAGATACATATACACTAGATTAGAGAATAAAATAAGCTATTCACCTCTACTCATTCATTTAGAGAAATGGAAATAGCTCTGTATATCTGCTTTACTTTTAAAATTCAAATACAGTGATGTTTGCTAATTTATCTTTTGTTTTTATTGGAGTAAAATTGCTTTACAATGTTGTGTCAGCTTCTGCTGTACAATGAAGTGAATCAGCTCTATGTATACATGTATCCCCTCCCTCTTGGACCTCCCTCCCACTCCCCCATCCCACCCATCTAGGTCATCACAGAGCACCGAGCTGAGCTCCCTGTGCTATACAGCAGGTTCCACTAGCTATCTGTTTTACACATGGTAGTGTATTTACGTCAAACCTAATCTCCCAATTCGTCCTACCCTCCCCATCCCCCCCCATGTCCACATGTCCATTCTCCATGTCTCCATCTCTATTCCTGCCCTACAAATAGGTTCATCTGTACCATCTTTCTAGATTGCACATATACGTGTTAGTATACGATATTTGTTTTTCTCTTTCTGGCTCACTTCACTCTGTATGACAGACTCTAGGTCTATCCACATCTCTACAAATGACCCCATTTCATTCCTTTTTATGGAGAACAGTAGGCAGCTTCCTTAAAAAACTAAAACTAGAACTACCATATGACCCAGCAATCCCACTACTGGGCATATACGCAAATTTATCTTTTTAAGATGCTTTGAAAAGCAATAGCAGCCACCGGCTTGGTATATAACTTGACTCTCTGTGGAACTTCTGGCATAAAGTAGCAACTTGTATTGATTGGTCACTTGATAACAGTGACCATTTTCTAAGCTAAGGATAATAGAATATAATAGGAAACTCTGAATTGCTTAAGCTAATATCAATCTGAATTATGCTGAAAGACTACCTCGCTAAAATCGTGTGCATATTTTATCAAATATAAACTCACTACTACCTTTCCTGACAGTGTGCAATTTTATTAGCTCTCGGATACTAAATTTAATTTAAAATCTCATAGGTATATATAATGACAATGTTAAAAGAATCATAACATAATAAACCTATTACCACGTATTATATTATGAAGCCAACCAGCTCCAGCTCTCAGATATCTGTCACACAAGCAGATAGAGAATTTCACGGCAGTACCTAAACATGCAAATCAAATATATCTTATATGGCAAGAAGAGAATCTGGCCATGGGTGCAGCTGTGAAACCTGTCCTGGTCACCAGAACCTCCACACCTTGTAGATCTCTGTCAGATCCTCCCTCCTTTCCCCACCAGAGCTCTATAAGCTACATTTTGTGTTGTGACCTCTCAGCCTTTCTATTGGAAATCATTGTCTTCTACATGCCTTATCTCTTCTTTGAGCCTGGAAGCCATCTGTGGATGGGATGTATGCTCACCTCCTCAAATGATCTGCCACAACTACTAGCATAGGGGTTCCTTGGTTGATGTGTCCTCAGCAATTATTTGTGGAGTGGATGAAGACATTAATCACAGAGCCAAATTAGTACCTATCTTATAACAAAGGGCACTGTATTTTAGATTCGAATATTTAAATGTACTTTCTTTTCCATTCTACCAACAGCCTGGAGCTGTGGTTCTCACAGTGTGGTTCCAGCACCACCAGCAGCAGGACCTAAGTGTTTATTATAAATGCCAGCTCTGGTTCTGATATACTGAATCAGAAACTCTGAAGGTGGGACCCAGCAACCAATGTTTTCACAAACCTTCTGGGTTACTCTGATGTAGGCTAAGTTTGGAGAACTATTGGTCTAAAGATTCATGGCAGGCTTATAATCTTTCATTTGCTTTTCTTTGTACCTCCCATAGGACATTAAGTAAGCTTTTTTTAGTTAATTTTTTATTGGAGTCTAGTTGATTTACAATGTTGTGTTAGTTTCTGCTGTACAGTTAAGTGAATGAGTGATACATATACATATATCCATGCTCTTCTGGAGTCCATTCTCACATAAGTCATTACAGAGTACCAAATAGAGCCTTAGAATTAAGATGGGAATTGTGTAGGGAAAAAAATGGTCCCATGCCGGGTTTAAATGATCAATCTAGGCTTAGAAAAGGAAAGGCCCCTCCTCACTCCCATGATGCATCATGCCAGCACTACCATCACTGGTCTCCAGTCGCCAACTCTGCTGCAAGATGGCACAACCAACCATTCTCACTTTATTTCTCTTAATGAATATTTTCTGAAAGAGTGAAATATGTTCATCATTGTCTTCTACCTTTTGTCCTCAGGACTGTTCATCCTGGCCAGGATCCAAGAATGAGACCCCTCTGTCCCTCCAAACAGAATAAGAATTCAAGTACTACTTAAAATGATTGTTCTATGAGAGGAGAGGTTAGCCTCTGAGGGAATGGATGGCGGATAATGGAATCAGGCCTGGGAACGTGGCTCCTAGCCTTCCTCTTCTCTCCTCCTCAAATCACCCTATATCATCGTTTTTTATTTTATAACGTATTTCCCTCCCCTAATCCTAAAACAACTCCCCCAGGGCTGTCTGGAAGTAGATGGGGGATGGAACTGAGGTTCTAATGCTCAGCAAATATAAGAAAAGGTGACCTGTCCAGTAATTCAGGAAAATGGAAATTAAAATAAGGACCCTCTAGAAGTTCAGGGGCTTACAGAACTGATGTGGCTCTGGCTCCACATATCTAAAATCACAGAAGTGGACATCAAAAGAAAAAGGAGTCAATATTACTGTATGATAACTGAAAACAAAAGTCAAAGCACTCCTAAAAATCTCAAAGAAAAAACCCCTAATTAACCAACTAAAACAAGAAGACAACAAAAAAAGGACCCTTTAAAGAATTTTAAACTTTCTAAATGCATACAACTTTGATTAATTAAAAACTGATATCCTCCTGGCAAATTTTAGGGTTATGTTATTTAAGTTGAGTTTAGTTGTTTTTTTTTAATGCAGAAATAATTGTATTACACCGATGAAAGTACTGCAGCTTACTTTAAAAAAATCGCAAAAAACCAAAACAAATAAACAAAAAAAACCCTAAAAACCTCCACCTCCTGATTTTCTTCTCTGTCATTCTTGTCTCAAATAAAAGCAACCCAAGATAGGTTAAATACATGAGAGTAAGGTACAGCTTCTTTTACCTTAGACGTGGAGCGAAGTACCTGAAAACATGTCGAAAACAAGCAAGGGTATGGGTTTACCCTATTCGCAAGCTAACAAGCCAACCTGCCTCAGTTTCATGGATGCTGGCAGAAAACAAGGCAAAAGGCAGTTAATTACTCATAGCAATTGCACTAGCCAAAGTATGATCGTTTTCTTGTACCAGTTCCCTGTGCCCCACTTATCACAGGCTGACACAACAAGAGGGAGGTGACACCTGCATATACAGTGGTTTGCACTACAGGAACGGGACCTCAGGCTTAATCCTAATGTTTTATAACATGCCTTTGCCCCAGAGGGACACATTATCTTTATTACACTGGACAGCCAACACATCTTCCTTGTTTCCCAGAAGAGACACTATTTCTATTTTCCAAGGCTGTTTGATCCACAAATATTCTTGAAAAGATCATCCATAACAAAAGCTATCTGTGCCTCTGTTCACAAGATGTGCAGAAACACAGAAGACCCATGGGGAATTATCTTCTGACACATAATAGGTGCTCATTTCAAGTCTTCTATTAACTGATGAACATGTGCCCAATTATAAGCACTATTTCATCATATTATCACAGACTAATTATTGGTATATTCTTAAATGGCCAATGTGAATATAATAATTTTCATCTTTCCTACTAAAATAACTCATTAAATGCTTAATATATCTTTCCCCAATACAAGAAATTATAGCTTATTGGCAGAAATCACCTCCTTGTCCTGTAATGAGTTTATAATTCAATGTAATAATATTAATAAAACTACAAATATATTGGACCTACTATACATGAATGAACATGAAGAACATTACTTTCAAGACACCACTGCATGTCTATGAATGAGAGGAAAGATAAATTACACAATTAGTGTGAGGATTAGTGAAAATAACTATAGAAATATGATCATCCAGGTCAGAGTGAAGGAGTACAGCCAGTTATTTTGATGAGAACTCAAGAAAAAGTTTTATGGATGAAGTACTTCCAGATCTGTTTATGAGAAAGGAATATTTTGGTGGAAAATAAGAAAATGCATACTAAACATAGATTAATATTTTTATAAGAAGGTTAGAATATGCTATATTAGACTTGAAACCTCAGGACAAAAATCACTGCCACAAACTTAATTAAATTAAATAAATGCATATTCCTCAAGGAAATATAACTTTTCATAAATGTTATTAAATATAATGCATATATTTGAAATAAAAATATTGGCTGAAAGGCATATCCAAATATATATTTTTTGAAACACTCGTTTGATGATTCTAATCCCAGTGACATTCATATATATTCAGCCCCAGCCACAGGATGCCCATAACAGCTGGGAATGACATTCAGCTGACAGACAGCAGGGAAACAGAGACCTCAGTCCTACAACCACCTGGCAATCATTATTTCTGTCTTGAATGAGCCTGGAAGCAGACTTTTCTCCAGAACCTCCAGATATGAGCCCAGGCCGTCCATACCTTGATTTGAGTCTTGTGGGATCTGGAGCAGAGGACCCAGCTGAGTCCACAGGGACTTCTGACCTCCCAAACTACTAGATAGTAAAAGAATATTGTTTTAAGCCACTAAATCTGTGGTAAGTTGTTATGGCAGCAATAGAAAACAAATACAGTGACATTCTGTAAACATATCCCAACTTAATTTTGCAGGTTTTACCACTGCCCCCTGCCCCATATTTGACCACAGAGATATTCTAATTCTAATCTGTTCTCCACTTTTGTTTCCTGAACATACATATGTTCGTTAACCACTATTATTTTGTTTTTAAGTCTTCCAGAAAGACCTCTGTGGGCCATTTCTGCTGAATAAGATCATATCCATCCTTCAAGGCTTAGCCTAAATCCCAAGTAAAATGATTTTTATCTTTGAGCGTCTGGGCCTAAAGAAATTTCTAATTTGATAAACACCAATGTTCACATTATACAAATCCATTTGTGGGCAGATACTTAGTGCCTTGCACTTGTAACTATATTTTCTCATTTATTCACCTCATTTCCCAGGTGAGATTCGTACCTCCTGAAGGTGAATGATATTATTTTACCCTCTAGTAACGATCTTCCTTCCCAAGGCAGTGCCTATCACATCCAAAATTCTCTCAGAAGCCTATGGTAGTTAATATATTTTTGGTTCTTTCTACTGAAAAAAGCAAAATCAAAAGACAAAACAATACAAAATCTCAATAGATATGCAATATAACATAAAGTTAATAAAAATTAAATTGTAAGAAAAATGGTCCATGACCTTTTGTTAGATGCCATATTCCCTGGTCACATGAAAAAATATATTATTACTCAGCTCCAATTTTAGAAATAGAAACTTAAAAAATCAGCTTAAACACATCTACACTTTTATTTCTGATTTATACTTTAAACCTACTAGGCAATTCCTTCGAACTCAGCACATAAAAACATAAATTTTGATGTTGAATATTGTTAGTCATTCCAGACTAACCCAGGAAGCGTATCATGACAGTGCACAATGAAAATTCAAGAATCTAATATATAAAATAGTTTATTCTACACAGGGAAAACGTTAAAACTAATGAGACCAAATAAGTGATGGCTGAAAATGTTAACAGAGAATGTAAATTCAACAACAACAAAAACGTAATCAAATTACCTAAAACATAGTCCTTATATTAGCAATACCTTCCAGCTCCTTTTTGAGTGCTTCCACAAAAATACAAGAGCTGAAAGGTCAAATGCAAAGCCTTTTGCTACACATCTTCCTTCACTATGACCTGGTCAGACTGTTTGTCTTAGTGTGTGCTGGCTTTTTAAGGTTCTTTCAGAAACAACAAAGTACATAGCTGATTTGTACTTCTGAAAATTTCACTATGACTCTAGTTTTCTCTGGACATAGATATTATACTGCATCTATGGACCTTCAAAGTTCCTCTTCCTTTTTCACTTCAGTCTTCTGGTCTCATGCCTACCCAATCATGACATTGAAAGCATTTTCCTTAGAGGTTTTGCCTTTGACCTTTTAAACATGTGCAGATCTCAATTTATCTAGTTTAGCAATTTCCTGAGAACTTTTGTCTTAGTTATTTTTCCCACTGCAATAGTCCAATCAATACAAAAAGCTATTGAAAATTCCTTCCAGAATTGATTTTCAGGGTTTTTTCATCTTTTTTGCCTTAAATATGTTAAATCTTATCTTTTAGCTGACTTCATAGAAGATTTTACACAGCTTTACTTATTGTTTACCTACCTATAGGGGGGGGAAAAGCACAGAAAAAAATCAACTCTATGTAATTGCCTTACACAAAAATTTCTAATCTAATGAAAAAATATGCTAATTATTAAAAGAGAATATTTACTGAATATGAATTAACAGATGGTAAGAACCTAATGTTAGTTATTATGTTAAAAACACTTTCTGGTTTATTCTTCTCAACAATCTTGGGGAACACATATTTTAATCCATTTTTCACAAATGTTGATACCAGGGATCAGAGAGGTTAATTAACTTGACTAAATTTCCTCAGATATTAAGGATTAGAGCTGTTACTAAACCCATGACTTCTGACACAAAACATAAAGTCTTAACCACTGTGGTATACCACACTCATTTCTGTATGATACATTGAGAACATATCCTTGGCCACATCTGTTCATCCCTTTTTCTAAATGAAATTAACAGAAAATATCGCAAAATAATTACCTCACTTGTTTTTCCTTACAAACTGATGAATTAAAACATAGCAGTTTAGCTCCCGGAAAGGAAATTATACCATCTCATTCTTGTCATATATACTGCACACCTGCGTACACACACATATACATCTGAGAAGCCTAATAAAGTTATATCTTTATTGCCACTGTTTCATTGCATCTTTTAAGAGAGGCACATATTTATAGCATGATACAGTCTCTGATGCAAGTATCTATCTAGACCTCTTCCCTGAATTCTGCATGTACATTTTCAAATGCTACTTAATATTTCCACCTGGATACCTGTTAGGCACCTCAAATTGGATATGTTGAAAACTAAAACTCTGACTTTAGCTCCCCTCCAACTCTTGCTCCAACTGTGTTCCACATCTCCATTAACATCACTTCCATCCCCCCAGTAGTTCTGATCAAGGACTTGAGGATATCATTCAGTCTTCTCTCAGTCTTGTGAACTTTACCTTCAAAATACATCAAACATTCGCACTTCCACTGCTGCGCTCTGATCTAAGACACCATGATAGCTCATCTCAATTACTGAAATTGTCACCTACCAACTTTTTTTTTTAACACCTTTATTGGAGTATAATTGCTTTACAATGGTGTGTTAGTTTCTGCTTTACAACAAAGTGAATCAGTTATACATATACGTATGTTCCCATATCTCTTCCCTCTTGCGTCTCCCTCCCTCCCACCCCTCTAGGTGGTCACAAACCACCCAGCTGATCTCCCTGTGCTATGCGGCTGCTTCCCACTAGCTATCTGTTTTACATTTGGTAGTGTATATATGTCCATGCGACTCTCTCACTTTGTCCCAGTTTACCCTTCCCCCTCCCCATATCCTCAAGTCCATGCTGAGTAGGTCTGTCTTTATTCCCGTCTTACCCCTAGGTTCTTCATGACATTTTTTTTTCTTAGATTCCATATATACGTGTTAGCATACAGTATTTGTTTCTCTCTTTCTGACTTACTTCACTCTGTATGACAGACTCTAGGTCCATCCATTTCACTACAAATAATTTCGTTTCTTTTTATGGCTCAGTAATATACCAAAATGTTCACTGCAGCTCTATTTACAATAGCCAGGACATGGAAGCAACCTAAGTGTCCATCGACAGATGAATGGATAAAGAAGATGTGGCACATATATACAATGGAATATTACTCGCCTAACTTCTTGCTGCTCAAAACATGGTCCACGGACCAGCAGGCAGCATCAGCATTACCTGGAAGATGGCTGGACATGCAGGGTCACAGGCCCACTGGACAACTGAAGGAGACTCTGCATTTTAATGATACCCCGTGTGGTCAGAGGCAAATTAAAATTTGATAAGTACTATTCTAACTCACATCCCTGCTTCCTCCCTTGCCCTTCTATTTGTGTGGCAACCAGAGTAATTCTTTTAAAATCAGAGATTATATCACACTTTTGCTCCATGCTGGAGATCAATTTGCTACCATGTTTCCAAAGATCTTAATATACTCACTCCCTTCAATCCTTTACTTCCATTCCTCAGATTCTATTGTGTATATAATGATGCATCTCAGAGGTATACATAAAAGTATATATACATTTATGTGTGGAAATGGACTAAATGTCTGTTAATTGGATTATAATACATCTTTGTGATATCATAATGTGTAGCCACTGATAAGCATGTCTTTAAAAAAATTTTTTTAATATCTTTATTGGAGTATAATTGCTTTACAATGGTGTCCTAGTTTCTGCTTTATAACAAAGTGAATCAGCTATATGTATACACATATCCCCATATCGCCTCCCTCTTGCATCTCCCTCCCACCCTCCTTATCCCACACCTCTAGGTCACAAAGATAAGCATGTCTTTTATAAAATTTTTAGCCAACTTGAGTTGGCTAAATGTACCTGACATACTTTTAAGAAGGAACAGTAGTTTAGAACACAGTAGGTGTGATATGGTCCATATGTGTTTGTGTGTCTGTGTTCATGTGTTCATGTAGCAGATAAACCAGAATGTTAATAGAGCTTTTTCCTAGTGGGAAAAAATTTTAAGTTCTTATTCATGCTTTTCTATATATCCTAAATTTGTATTCTTAATCTAATGGGTAACTTTTTGCATGTTGACACTGGGCCAGACCCTCTGCCAAGTCTCACATTTTGATGAAACAGGTTATAGTATCTTCTCCCTTACCAGAAGAGTTACCCACTACTTACAGAGGAGAGGTAACTTTCCCAACAACATGCAACTAGTTAGCATCGGAGCCAGCATTTATCTTAGGTCTATCTGATTCCACAGTTCAGATACTTAATTGCCATGTCATTCAGTAATGTTCAGGGAAAAGAAGGCAATGCGTTAGGGCTACCGAGGTCTTTAGAGATAATACAAGATTTATAGAGAATTAGCCTGATTCCTTCAAAACAATGGAGCATTTTTGAATACTTTAGAGGACACTTCTACTTTAACAATGTAGCCTTTTCAAAATGTAAGACTTTTCATTTGCATCCGTGGAAAGTGAATATGGCAACAATGAGATTTCAGATATTAAAATCCTCATCAAGATATATATACACACACATACGTGTATCTGTACATGTATATGCATATAAATATACATATATATATGTGTATATATATATGACTCTGACCTACTGATAAACAGCTGAAGTCAAATGACAATGCTTGCTATTTTATTTCTACAAAAAAAAAAAATCCTGGTTACCCATGTTATAAGACAATTCTCTGAGATGTTTCTATACATCTATGACAGCTTTTTTTTTTTGTTCTGTATTATCTCTTCAAGGACATTTTCAAAGCACACAGCCTTGGAAGCTGAAGACTGTGTCTCTCTCAAATCAGGATAATACAGATAATGCCTTCCTCCTGGGCAAAGACTGGATAGGTTTGCTAGAAGCCCCTTATAAGATTAAAGGCTTCCCAAGTTCAGGGTTCCTTGGCTGTGACACAGACCTACTATGTGCACAGCACCCACCTGGGCTGCTTCTCATCACTCCCAGGAAACAGAGAGAAGAAAACACGGATGCTACAGAAGCCCATTCTGCCTGTTGTGCTGCGAATAGCAGCCTTTGGTCTCTGACCCAGTGGCCTGTGTCTTCTGCCGGCATCTAGAAAGTGGCAGGATAACTTGTTATCTTGCAAGCAGGTAAATCTCATGCCAGTTCCTGACAGCAGGATGGGAAATCACAGTAGTCACCAATGGGGGTAAAAACTACTTAGTAGAATCGGACTAGAGGTACTTAAAATTATCCTAGAGTAGAACCATGAAAGGAATCAACCGTAGAACTCTCCTTCCCCACAGTGGTTTTCACACTCAGGTGGCCTCTTTGCTTTTGGCTCTTACAGCTTCTTCATCTTTTCCACTTTTGGAGTTCTTTCAAAAGAGAATGTAATTAAATCTTATTTAATAGTCAAAAATAATAGAATTATTAAATTCTCCAAAATATTTAGTAAATTATTGGGGGAGGAAGCATATTGATTTAGAAATAAATTTGGGATTTATAACATACAGTGTACAGTGAAAAACTTCTCTAAATTCGGTCTGAAGAAAGTCTATTTGAATTCATAAAAAAGGCAGGGTGTCCTTTGATGTTTCTTTCAAAGTTATCAATGACTATGTCTCATGGACTTAGATTAAACCATATGAAATTCTTGACTTTTGAGCATTTTTGACCTATAATATCATTTCAGTGGGTCAATCCCATACATATGATTTGAGAAATGGAATTTAGGAGGGAATTCCCTGGCGGACCAGTGGTTAGGACTCCATGCTTTCACTGCAGGGAGCCCAGGTTCAGCCCTGGCCGGGGAGCTAAGATCCTGTAAGCTGCGTGGCACAGCCAAAGAGGGAAACGAAAATTAGGAGTCTGATGACATTTCTCGCTCAACGATGCCATGTTTGAATATAGTAAAAGCCCTGGCACAGTTAGTGATGCTGGCACACATCATGGTGACAGTGATGCTTGGCAGGGCAACATGTGCATGTGATTAAAAAGGTTCAAGCATAATCCATCTCCTGGTTTTCTATAGTGTGTCTACAGTAAACTTCTGTTTGACTAGCAATACTTAAATCTCAGGTTTTAAGGCCCAGGACACTTTTCCTCTGAAAAAGATGGTTTTCCTAACTGTGCCTAGCCCTTGGGAAGCATTTAAAGTAGTGCTTAACTGTGTTTTCCACATGCTTCTTCCATTAATCTTCTGAAACAGCCCTGTTTTGGCCCATAAAGAAACAGTTTAAGTACCTTGCCATCCTTCTTTGTTTCACTTTATATTTCTTCTTCTTCTTTTACTAATTTTTTTTTTGGCTTCTACTCTTGAAGATGAAAATAATATTTAAGGGTATCTCACGCAACCTCATTTTCTAATGCAGGAATCGTCTCTTCAGCATCTTAAGTCAACAGTCAGAATATCTTTGAAAAAGTGCAGCGATAAACAACTCACTGTGTCATGAAGAAGGCCACCTTGATTTGAGATGGCCCTAATCGTTAGAAAATTATTCTTTACAGCATCAGGTGATATGAAAGTTGCAAGTGACTTTGGATAGTATTTATTTATTTATTTATTTTTGTTTTCGTTTTTTGGGTTTTTTTTGCGGTACGCGGGCCTCTCACTGTTGTGGCCTCTCCCGTTGCGGAGCACAGGCTCCGGACGCGCAGGCTCAGCGGCCATGGCTCACGGGCCCAGCCGCTATACAGCACGTGGGATCCTCCCGGACCGGGGCACGAACCCTTGTCCCCTGCATCGGCAGGCGGATTCTCAACCACTGCGCCACCAGGGAAGCCCTGGATATTATTTAATTCAAGCCTCTGTTAAATCTGTTGGGCTTACGTGATTGGGGGGGGGGTATGAAAAAATAAACAAGTGAGCAAATGAAAAAGGTACAGTAAGTTAGTGAAAACTACAGTGAAGGCAAAACCCCTAGACCATGTGATGAGACACTGGGGAAAGGGAAGCCCCTTGGATTGTGGAGGGTCAAGGGTATCATCCCCCCTGAGCCTTTCTCTCCCAGAACGCAGGCACCAGGTACTAAATTAATATTTATTAGATGAACAAATAAGTAAACTGAAAAGGAGAGGAGTTATAAATAAATGTAGATTTATACTGAACTTTTAGTCCACTTAAACATTTTTTCTTTTTGGTTTAACACATGTTAAGTAGCATGGATTAGGGAAAAGAATACAGTCCCAGAGTAATGGTCCTCTGGGGACTATTGCTTTGAAACTGGATTAACTTTATAGTTACTCTATAGGAAAATGCACATATACATATGCATGCAACACTCTCCAGCCTCCGTATTTTATATCCCCATTATCAACTGTGCCAGATGGGGCTTGTAACAAGAAGAACCTGATTTCCTGAAGGCCTCTGAAGGTTAGATTTCAATGTTAGTTTTTTTGTGCAAGAAAACTCGTTCTTCTTTAGTCACATCTGCATTATTGATGCTGCTCATTTTCGTCACCAAGGAAAGGTGCAAACATCCACCTTGCAGAAGTAACCTTCAAAGAATTTGTAATGCGTTCAATTGGCTATAGATACCTGCAGCAGAAAAAAAAGGCCAACCATTGCCTGAAAAGCAGCCATCCAGTTTGGGATGTTACTGCAGGACATGCTATTGGTTCCTGGGCCATATCCCCTGTGCCTGTCACCACTTCTGGGGCCACAGGGATATGGATCCCTCTGCTTTCTCTCCCTCAACCAGCATCTCCCATCTCTTTGCTGAAGGGCTCCCCAGTCAACCCTGGCTGAGTGCCACTGGGAGAACAGAAAGTACTTATTTAAATAGCCAATAAAAGCACAATGACATTTAAAGAGAGAGACTGCAGAAGAAAGCAACAAGCTTTTTTTCCTGCTTTAGAACAAGGCACCCCAAATTTTCATATTGCAGTGGACACCACAAATTAGGTAGCTGGCCCTGATCATACTTTTTTCTTTGTAATAATTATAATAAAGACTGCAGTGCCTTGAAAAAAAGTATTACCTCATTAACAACACAAGAATATCCACTAATTAAGTCAAGCTAAGAAGAACTGCATCCAGCAAATTGTTCTGAATCAATGTGGTAGAAACTGCTAGTTGCTTAACCCAACTCCCATTTCATCCACTTGTTCTTAGTAATAGCTACCTAACTATTTTTCTAGACACATAATTTTATATAATTCAGATTAGATTTTCTTGTCTCCCTTGTATCTGGATATGGTCATGTGACTAAGTTCTGGCCACTGACACCTAAACATATATATGTCGGGGGGACTTCTATGAAAGTTGCCTTATAGCTGAAGGAAAATTTTTCTGCCAATTTGTCTTCCATCCTTCTTAGAGGTTGAAACTCAGACATGAAACAACCATCTTGGCTAAGGAGACAGCTGTGTGAATAGAAACAATGGGTGAGGATAATAAACTGGAAAGACAGAAGCCTAGATCCTTAATGGAAATGCCATATCTCTCTGGATTGGCTACATCTGTACTTCCTTTATGTAGGCAAACTTAACCTTAGCTGACAAAAAAGGCAATTATTTTCCCTTAAAATGTCTAAAATCTAACCAGTCTCTTGGAGACACATCCACTGAAAGCCCTTGTTCATCCATGACAGTAAAAAGGAACTTCACACTTTATGCCATGTCTTGATTTAAAGAAACACCTCTTGAAAATGTGGTTATTCAAACCCGTTTCTGACGAAACTGACAACTTTCAGGACAACGGGAAAGATGGATTTGGAGGGGTTGGCATAGTCTTTGATGCAAATATTCACAGATATAGAAACCAGTGAGTCACAATGATGCCTGTGGAACTTCTCTGTTCCCTAAAATTGTAAATTCAGATATGTTGCCAAAAACTGCAGGTGCTCTGTCTATTTAGAGTAACAAGATTTTCTTTCCAGTTGAAGTCTGGCTTGGCATAGACACTCTTCACCATCTGAAGACACTGACGTCCTTAACAGTTTGCAAAAGGGACCCATACAAAAGGAGTTCTTTGTAGATATTTTATGCTTGTACTAAGAACACTGCAGGGTTCCTTCCAGTCGTATATTGAAGGAAAGGAACTACCAATTCCTCCATCACCTGCTTCAAAATATTAAAGCAATCTCAGGACTGGAGTAAGTGATATCCTGTCATAGAGGCATTGATTTGGCTTCCTTTCTCATAAACCACACTGGTATTTCCAGGGCATATGACTTCACTGAGAGCTTTTCAATTGCGTACACATTCTTCCTCTTAGCAACGGGACAGGCAGTTCTGTAGGCTACTTCAAGACAAGGCTTTTGTGTTTAGGCAAATTCAAGTTTTGATAAAGTTCTCGCCTTTTCAAATTGATACTCCTCATCAAAAATCCCACATGATTTATACATCTTCAGGATGGATAAAAAAAAACATGGTTCTTCGGCTTTCTCGGCATTATATAAATTTACTGGCAAAAAACCCTGGTCATGTAAGAGGCATTGCAGCTTTTGTGCACCATCAAGCTTAGCAATGAAAATGAAATTAAACATGTGAGCTTTGTTGTACTATTTTTATGTTTTCCAATCAAGATTAACCTGATGTAAATAAATACAGATGTCCACAATCATCATGGTGGGTACATTCTGGTAGTTCCTAACGAAGGAATCCACTCTGAATGGCACACTATGTGAAACTCACAAATCTGCATTATCTGATGATTTACAATTGTACACTTGTTTTCATGTAATAAAATTTGATAATAAAATTAGACTGTGATTTTTCATAAAGATGGGCAAAATTAAGTAAACAAAATATTTTTGCAACACACTCAACATGGGAGGTAGGTAAATAACCCCTTTGCTTGCATCTCCAGTCTGCCACTTCTTATTGATATAAACATTGTCAAGCTGTTTATCCTCTTTGTGTCTCAGTTTTCTCATGTGTGGAATGAAAATTCTGTCAAAAAGTAAATTAAATAATTTAGTATATAAGTCAATTTGCAAAACAAAATAATTTTAGTTTTTTTTCTGGGTCACATTCTGCTTATAGTGTACTTTTTGTACAAACACAATAAAGGATTTTTAAATCAAGTATGGTCCTTTTTTTATTCCCCAAATATCCATATTTTGATACAAGATCCATAAGTATAATGTAAAATTATAAGAATTTAACTAAGGACTTGCACTTTAATCTTACTATCTAAACAATGGTTTAGCATAAGCATATATTTTAAAATGTATTGGAGAATTTAATAGAGAGTGACCTCACTGGAGAACAATTTTCTGATACGATTTCAAGTTATATGAACAGAAAGCAGAAGTTCAAATAAGGGAGATAATCATACACTATTCTAATTTTATCAGAGAATATTTTTTATTTTATTTGTAGTCCTGGAATGAGATGTGACAAAGCGTACAAAAATATTTTGTGACCAATGGGTATTAAGAATGATTGCACACAAATGCAGAACCATGTCATTTAATAATGAAAAAAGAATGAGGATGTGTACCAGGACAAAGTGGGAACAATCACGAGAGCTTTCGAATATTTAAATGGCTTTCATTTAGAAAATACAGTCCAACATTCTTTATAGTCTCCAAGGGAGAGAACCAAAAAAACTAAGTAGAAGTCTCAAGGAGATAAATTTCCTTCAATAATCTTAAGAACTTTCTAAAAGTCTATAATTTTCTAAAGATGAAATGGATGTTTAGAATGACTACTGGAGATGTTCCTCTCTGCATTTCTCCTAAACCATGTATTTTATCCTTTTCATCTATGCATCACATTCTGATTTGCCATACGTATAAACAGTCTCCTCCCCATTCTACCACTAACAAAAATGTTGAAGAGACAAGTTACCTGACGCTAAAGGGTGGTCCTCTAAGTTACATCAATTTATTAATCAATATTGTCTGACAATGGTTGTTGGATCACTTACAAATTCAACCAACTAACCTATCATTGTGCTCTCTTTCATCCATTTGTTTTGCTAAGACATCGTAAGAGATTATTATGCATCTTGATTATATATACAAGATATATATTATCTTTCTACATCTACAACAGCCCAACAAGTTATGAGTTGAACAACAGCAACAAAAGACCCAAAAAAGGCTAATGAATCACGTCATTCACATCAGAACCTTGTTGGTTCCCACTTACAATGTTGTTATTTCTACTTGCTCATAAACGATTTTTTAAAAATAATTTCTTTCATAAATTGTCATGCTTTTTGGGCACTTTGCTTCTGAATTCCAACTTTCCCCACTTTCACTACCTTGGTCTTTCATTAATTCTTTCATTCACTATGTTTTCCCAAATAGGAATAACTGGCTCATCTTCTAAACTTCAATCAGTGCTTTAGGATGGAATTCATTTTTCCTACAATTTTAATTCACTTTGGAATATTTCCATTGAAGTAGTCCAATGGGGAAAAAAAAGATAAGTAAATTTGTAGTCAAGTAGCTTGATTTTGCCACCTGTGACCATTATATCATCTAGTGCCTCGTAATTAGCCTAGCCCCTTTTTATTTCTCTCAAATTCAATAAAAGTTAGAGCCTATTTCAGCATGCTTAAATTTTTCTAGGCTTTATTTTGAACTCTTATAATCCAAATATCATTCTTAACATTTCATACTGTACTTTTGCCCTCTCTACATCAGTACAGTCAGAAAAACTGAGTTGTAGCAAATAATGCCTCAAAACATGTAGAATAGATATTTTGAAAGAATTTAGTGTCATGGCATTTAATGTTAAATATATACTTAAGTGATATGTAAAGGCCTTCAGTATTAATGTACCCTATGTGGAGAAAAGGGAACCCTCCTACACTGTTGGTGGCAATCCCACTCCTGGGTATATATCCAAAGAAAACCATAATTCGAGAGGACACATGTAATCCACAGTTCATAGCAGCACTATTTACAATAGCCAAGACATGGAAACAACCTAAATGTCCATCAACAGAGGAATGGATAAAGAAGATATGGTATATATATATAATGAAATATTACTCAGCCATAAAAAGGAACAAAATTGTGCCATTTGCTGAGATGTGGATGGACCTAGAGACTGTCATACAGAGTGAAGTAAGTCAGAGAGAGAAAAACAAATACTGTATTTGTACATATAACAAATATCGCCTATATGCGGAATCTAGAAAAATGGTACAGATGAACTTATTTGCAAAACAGAAATAGAGACACAGATGTAGAGCACAAACTTATGGATACCAAGTGGGGGGGAGGGGCAGGTGGGATGAACTGGGAGATTGCGATTGACACATATACACTACTATGTATAAAACAGAAAACTAATGAGACCCTGCTGTATAGCACAGGGAACTCTACTCAATACTCTATGGTGACCTAAGTGGGAAAGAAATACAAAAAAGAGGGGATATATGTATACATATAGCTGATTCACTTTGATGTACAGCCAAAACTAACACAACATTGTAAAGCAACTATACTCCAATAAAAAAAAAAAATTAATCTACCCTATGAAAGTTGTGGAGGTCACTTTCCACCCAGAGGTTTGAGATGGTACTCATGAATGTGAGAAGGTCCTTAAGTAGAATTTTACTAAAGTGTACATATGTATATAAGACTAAAAGGGAGTTCATTTAAAAGACTGATCAGTTGGAGATGTGGGGAAGGTTTCAATGTGTCTTCTTTGCAGAATACAACCGCATGTTCTGATTTCTCTGGGATGGCCCACGTCCATTCCAGTTGGCGCACCATAATATCTAGTTACTACTCCTTTAACTCTCAGTAGGATCCTGGTTAGATGACAACTTATACATTTATCCTGACTCTATAAGAAGGTATTCTTCATTTGGAAGAACTTTTAAGAAGTGCAAAGAGAATTCTATTCCTGTATGTTAATAAGCAAATAAATACCTGTAATGTAGGCAGAGTCACAACACCCTGTTTACGCCAGACTACATGCCCCAATTCATTCTGTTAGGATATTCAGTTATATGATGTAACAATCTATTTTGACCTTGATCTTTGAGCTACAAACAAAGCCAAACATTTTTCAAATTTAAAAAGTAATAATAAGTAAGCAGCATTTCATGACCCTATCAGAGTAAACATCTGGGTTTTTATTGTATGTGGTAATTTAGTTTGATAATAACTATAAATAACTATTCTCAAAAGAATATACCAGTGTTTTCAAATTTAAAGGAAACAGAAAATAATCATAATTCTTCTCTATCAGTTGAGTTGTTTTGCTTTAGACTATATATAAAAGTTTTCACAAATAAAAACTATAAGTAAAAAACCTATATTTTCTCTATTATTCACTTAAAAACAAAAATTAATAGTGACTAAAAACATACTAGTTGGGGGAGACCTTCAAGAAGGCAGAGGAGTGACACGTGGAGATCACCTTCCTCCCCACAAATACATCAGAAATACATCTACATGTGGAACAACTCCTACAGAACAACTACTGAACGCTGGCAGAAGACCTCAGACCTCCCAAAAGGCAAGAAACTCCCCACGTACCTGGGTAGGGCAAAAGAAAAAAGAAAAAACAGAGAGAAAAGAATAGGGACGGGACCCCCACCTCTGGGAGGGAGCTGTGAAGGAGGCAAGGTTTCCACACACTAGGAGCCCCTAGTGGGCTGGGTGGAGACTGCAGGTGGCGGAGGGGGAAGCTTCGGGGCTGCGGAGGAGACCGCAGCCACAGGGGTGCGGAGGGCAAAGCGGGGAGATTCCCGCACAGAGGATCAGGGCCGACCGGCACTCACCAGCCCGAGAGGCTTGTCTGCTCACCCGCCGGGGCGGGCGGGGGCTGGGAGCTGAGGCTCGGGCTTCAGTCGGATCACACGGAGAGAACTGGGGTTGGCGGCGTGAACACATACTGAAGGGATCTAGTGTGCCACAGCTAGTCGGGAGGGAGTCCGGGAAAAGTTCTGGAGCTGCTGAACAGGTGAGACTTTTTCTTGCCTCTTTGTTTTCTGGTGCGCGAGGAGAGGGGATTAAGAGCACTGCTTAAAGGAGCTCCAGAGACGGACGCGAGCTGCGGCTAACAGCGCGGACACCAGAGACGGGCGTGAGACGCTAAGGCTGCTGCTGCCGCCACCAAGAAGGCTGTGTGCGAGCACAGGTTACTATCCACACCTCCCTTCTGGGGAGCCTGTGCAACCCGCCACTGCCAGGGTCCCGGGATCCAGGGACAACTTCCCCGGGAGAACGCACGGCGCGCGTCTGGCTGGTGCAACGTCACACCAGCCTCTGCTGCCGCAGGTTCGCCCCGCATCCATACCCCTCCCTGCCCCCAGCCTGAGTGAGCCAGAGCTCCCAAATCAGCGGCTCCTTTAACCCCGTCCTGTCTTAGCAAAGAACAGACGCGCTCAGGGAACCTACCCACAGAGGCAGGTCCAAATCCAAAGCTGAACCCCAGGAGCTGTGCGAACAAAGAAGAGAAAGGGAAATCTCTCCCAGCAGCCTCAGAAGCAGCGGATTAAATCTCCACAATCAACTTGATGTACCCTGCATGTGTGGAATACCTGAATAGACAACGAATCATCCCAAATTGAGGAGGTGGACTTTGGGAGCAACGATATACAAAAATTTTTCCTTTTTCTCTTTTTGTGAGTGTGTATGTGTACACTTCTTTGTGTGATTTCTCTGTATACCTTTGCTTTTACCATTTGTCTTAGGGTTTTGTCTCTTCGTTTTTTTTTTTTCTTTTTTGTATAGTTTTTAGCACTTGTTATCATTGGTGGATTTGTTTTTTTGGTTTGGTTGCTCTCTTCTTTCTTTTTTTGTTACTTTTAAGTTTTTTTAATAATTATTTTTTATTTTAACAACTATTTTATTTTATTTTATTTTATTGTTTCTTTCTTTCTTTTTTTCTCCCTTTTCTTCTGAGCCATGTGGATGACAGGGTCTTGGTGCTCCGGCCAGGTGTCAGGCCTGTGCCTCTGAGGTGGGAGAGCCAAGTTCAGGACATTGGTCCACCAGAGACTTCCCGGCTCCATGTAATATCAAACGGTGAAAGTTCTCCCAGAGAGCTCCATCTCAACGCTAAGACCCAGCTCCACTCAACAAACAACAACATACAGTGCTGGCCACCCTATGCCAAACAACTAGCAAGAAAGGAACACAACCTCACCCATTGGCAGAGAGGCTCCCTAAAATCATAATAAGGTCACAGGCAACCTAAAATACACCACTGGATGTGGTCCTGCCCACCAGAAAGACAATATCCAGCCTCCATCACCAGGACACAGACACCAGTACCCTCCACCAGGAAGCCTACACAACGCACTGGACCAACCTTACCCACTGGGAGCAGACACAAAAAACAACGGGAACCTCGAAACTGCAGGCTGCAAAAAAGAGACCATAAACACAGTAAGTAGAGCAAAATGAGAAGACAGAGAAACACACAGCAGATGAAGGAGCAAGGTAACAAGCCACCAGACCAAACAAATGAAAGGAAATAGGCAGTCTACCTGAAAAATCATTCAGAGTAATGATAGTAAAGATGATCCAAAATCTTGGAAATAGAATGTAGAAAATACAAGAAACGTTTAACAAGGACATTCAAGAACTAAAGAGCAAAGAAACAATTATGAACAACACAATACATGAAACTTAAATTTCTCTAGAAGGAATCAATAGCAGAGTAACTGAGGCAGAAGAATGGATAAGTGACCTGGAAGATAAAATAGTGGAAATAACTACTGCAGACCAGAATAAAGAAAAAAGAATGAAAAGGATTGAGGACAGTCTTACAGACCTCTGGAACAGCACTAAATGCAACAACATTCCAATTATAGGGGTCCCATAAGAAGAAGCAGAAAAAGAAAGGGACTGAGAAAATATTTGAAGTGATTATAGTTGAAAACTTCCCTAATATGGGAAAGGAAATAGTTAATAAAGTCCAGGAAGCACAGAGAGTCCCATACAGGATAAATCCAAGGAGAAACGCACCAAGACACATATCAATCAAACTATCAAAAATAAAATACAAAGAAAAACTATTAATAGCAGCAAGAGAAAAACAACAAATAACATACAAGGGAATCCCCATAAGATTAACAGCTGATCTTCCAGCAGAAACTCTGCAAGCCAAAAGGGCGTGGCAGGACATATTTAAAGTGATGAAAGGGAAAAACCTACAACAAAGATTACTCTACCCAGCAAGGATCTCATTCAGATTTGATGGAGAAATTAAAAACTTTACAGGCAAGCAAAAGCTAAGACATTCAGCACCACCAAAACAGCTATACAACAAATGCTAAAGGAACTTCTCTAGGCAGGAAACACAAGAGAAGGAAAAGACCTACAAAAACAAACGCCAAACAATTAAGAAAATGGTAAAAGGAACATACATATCCATAATTACCTTAAATGTAAATGGATTAAATGCTCCCACCAAAAGACACAGACTGGCTGAATGGATACAACAAGACCCATACATATGCTGTCTACAAGAGACCCACTTCAGACCTACAGACACATACAGACTGAAAGTGAGGGGATGGAAAAAGATATTCCATGCAAATGGAAATCAAAAGAAAGATGGAGTAGCAATTCTCATATCAGACAAAATAGGCTTTAAAATAAACACTATTACAAAAGACAAAGAAGGAACTACATAATGATCAAGGGATCAATCCAAGACGAAGATATAACAATTGTAAATATTTATGCACCCAACATAGGAGCACCTCAATACATAAGGCAAATGCTATCAGTCATAAAAGGGGAAATCAACAGTAACACAATCATAGTAGGGGACTTTAACAACCCACTTTAACCAATGGACAGATCATCCAAAATGAAAATAAATAAGGAAACACAAGCTTTAAATGATACATTAAACAAGATGGACTTAATTGATACTTATAGGACGTGCCATCCGAAAACAACAGAATACACTTTCTTCTCAAGTGCTCATGGAACACTCTCCAGGATAGATCATACCTTGGGTCACAAATCAAGCCTTGGTAAATTTAAGAAAATTGAAATCGTGTCAAGTGTCTTTTCTGACCAAAACTCCATGAGACTATATATCAATTACAGTAAAAAAAAATCTGTAAAAAATACAAATACATGAAGGCTAAACAATACACTACTTAATAACAAAGAGATCACTGAAGAAATCAAAGAGGAATACAAAAAATACCTAGAAACAAATGACAATGAAAACACGACCACCCAAAACCTATGGGATGCAGCAAAAGCAGTTCTAAGAGGGAAGTTTATAGCAATACAATCCTACCTCAAGAAACAAGAAACATCTCAAATAAACAAACTAACATTACACCTAAAGCAATCAGAGAAAGAAGAACAAAAAAACCCTGAAGTTAGCAGAGGGAAGAAATCATAAAGATCAGATCAGAAAAATATGAAAAAGAAATGAAGGAAACAATGGCAAAGATCAATAAAACTAAAAGCTGGTTCTTTGAGAAGATAAACAAAATTGATAAACCATTAGCCAGACTCATCAAGAAAAAAAGGGAGAAGACTCAAATCGACAGAAATAGAAATGAAAAAGGAGAAGTAACAACTGACACTGCAGAAATACAAAGGATCGTGAGAGACTGCTACTAGCAACTACATGCCAATAAAATGGACAACCTGGAAGAAATGGACAAATTGTTAAAAAAGCACAACCTTCCAAAACAGAACGAGGAAGAAATAGAAAATATGAACAGACCGATCACAAGCACTGAAATTGAAACTGTGATTAAAAATCTTCCGAAAACAAAAGCCCAGGACCAAATGGCGTCACAGGCAAATTCTATCAAACATTTAGGGAAGAGCTAACACCTATCTTTCTCACTCTTCCAACACGTAACAGAGGGAGGAATACACCCCAACTCATTCTATGTGGCCACCATCACCCTGATACCAAAACCAGACAAGGATGTCACAAAGAAAGAAAACTACAGGCCAATATCACTGATGAATATAGATGCAAAAACCCTTATCAAAATACTAGCAAACAGAATTCAACAGCACATGAAAAGGATCATACACCATGATCAAGTGGGGTTTATCCCACGAATGTAAGGATTCTTCAATATAGGCAAATCATTCAACATGATACACCAAATTGATAAACTGAAGGATAAAAACCATATGATAACCTCAATAGATGCAGAAAAAGCTTTTGACAAATTCAACGCCCATTTATGATAAAAACCCTCCAGCAAGGAGGCATAGAGGGAAGTTAACTCAACGTAATAAAGGCCATATATGACAAACCCACAGCCAACATCGTTCTCAATGGTGAAAAACTGAAACCATTTCCACTAAGATCAAGAAAAAGACAAGGTTGCCCACTCTCACCACTATTATTCAACATAGTTTTGGAAGTTTTAGCCACAGCAATCAGAGAACAAAAAGAAATAAAACTAACCCAAATCAGAAAAGAAGAAGTAAAGCTGTCACTGTTTGCAGATGACATGATACTATACATAGAGAATCCTAAAGACGCTACCAGAAAGCTAGTAAAGCTAATCAATGAATTTAGTAAAGTAGCAGGATACAAAACTAATGAACAGAAATCTCTTGCATTCATATACACTAGCGGTGAAAAATCTGAAAGAGAAATTAAGGAAACACTCCCATTTACCACTGCAACAAAAAGAATAAAATACCTAGGAATAAACCTACCTAAGGAGACAAAAGATCTGTATGCAGAAAATTATAAGACACTGATGAAAGAAATTAAAGATGATACAAACAGATGGAGAGATATACCATGTTCTTGGATTGGAAGAATCAACATTGTGAAAATGACTGTACTAACCAAAGCAATCTACAGATTCAATGCAATCTTATCAAACTACCAATGGCATTTTTTACAGCAATAGAACAAAAAATTTCACAATTTATATGGAAACAAAAAAGACCCCGAATAGCTAAAGCAATCTTGAGAAAGAAAAACGGAGCTGGAGAAATCAGACTCTTTGACTTCAGACTATACTACAAAGCTACAGTAATCAAGACAGTGTGGTACTGGCACAAAAACAGAAATATAGATCAATGGAAGAGGATAGAAATCCCAGATTTAAACCCACGCATGTACGGTCACCTCATTTTTGATAAAGGAGGCAAGAATATACAATGGAGAAAATGCAGCCTCTTCAATAAGTGGTGCTGGGAAAACTGCACAGCTACATGTGAAACAAAGAAATTAGAACACTCCCTAACACCATACACAAAATTAAACTCAAAATGGATTAAAGACCTAAATTTAAGGCCCAACACTATAAAACTCTTAGAGGAAAACATAGGCAGAACACTCTATGACATAAATCACAGCAAGATCCTTTTTTGACCCACCTCCTAGAGAAATGGAAATAAAAACACAAATAAACAAATGGGACCTAATGAAACTTAAAAGCATTTGCACAGCAAAGAAAACCAGAAACAAGACAAAAAGACAAGCATCAGAATGGGAGAATATATTTGCAAATGAAGCAACAGGCAAAGTATTAATCTCCAAAATTTACAAGCAGCTCAATATCAAGAAAACAAACAACCCAATCAAAAAATGGGCAGAAGGGCTTCCCTGGTGGTGCAGTGGTTGAGAGTCCGCTTGCCAATGCAGCGGATACGGGTTCGTGCCCCGGTCCGGGAAGATCCCACATGCCGCAGAGCAGCTAGGACCGTGAGCCATGGCTGCTGAGCCTGTGCGTCCAGAACCTGTTGCTCTGCAATGGGAGAGGCCACAACAGTGAGACGCCCGCATTCCGTGAAAAAAAACAAAAATGGGCAGAAGACCTAAATAGAAATTTCTCCAAAGAAGATATATAGACAGCCGACAAACACATGAAAGAATGCTCAACATCACTAATCATTAGAGAAATGCAAATCAAAACTACAATAAGGTATCATGTCACACCAGTCAGAATGGACATCATCAAAAAATCTACAAACAGGAAATGCTGGAGTGGGTGTGGAGAAAAGGGAACCCTCTTGCACTGTTGGTGGGAATGTAAATTGATACAGCCACTATGGAGAACAGTATGGAGGTTCCTTAAAAATGTAAAAATAGAACTACCATACGACCTAGCAATCCCACTACTGGGCATATACACTGAGAAAGCCATAATTCAAAAAGAGTCATGTACCACAATGTTTATTGCAGCTCTATTTACAATAGCCAGGACATGGAAGCAACCTAAGTGTCCATCGACAGATGAATGGATAAAGAAGATGTGGCACATACATATAGTGGAATATTACTCAGCCATAAAAAAAAACAAAATTGAGTTATTTTTAGTGAGGTGGATGGACCTAGAGTCAGTCATACAGAGTGAAGTAAGTCAGAAAGAGAAAAACAAATACCACATGCTAACACATATACTTGGAATCCAAAAAAAAATAAATGGTTCTGAAGAACCTAGGGGCAGGACATGAATAAAGACACAGACGTAGAGAATAGACTTAAGGACACGCGGAGGGGGAAGGGTAAGCTGGGACGAAGTGAGAGAGTGGCATGGACATATATATACTACCAAACGTAAAATAGATAGCTAGTGGGAAGCAGCCGCAGAGCACACACAGGGCGATCAGCTCGGTGCTTTGTGACCACCTAGAGGGGTGGGATAGGGAGGGTGGGAGGGAGACACAAGAGGGAGGAGATATGGGGATATATGTATATGTATAGCTGATTCACTTTGTTACAAAGCAGAAACTGACACACCATTGTAAAGCAATTATACTCCAATAAAGACGTTAAGATAAAACCAGAAACATACTAGTTAAAAACACAATAAGAAAAAACAAAGTGTTTTTGTCCATCAAGGAATAAAACTATAGTTATTAATCTCACTTGTGTTTAATAAAAGACTGTATTTTATTTTATATGCTTTTAAAATTAATATTAATAAAGCAAACATAGACAATGACATTTGCCCAAATTAATCCAACTTGTTATAATCAATGCTTAAGCTTTTGTTTTGTTCCTTTGAGGTGCTTTGCTGCTTTGATTTCTTTCTATAAGACACCTCCTCAGGTTGTTACTGACAACCCACAGCCCCTAATGGTAAACTTTGCTTTTAAAATTCTCACCCTGCTGTGTGTTTCTGGCCCCTGCTGTAAGTACACACTATATGAAATAAAACTTTCCTCCTTCTTCTTACCAGCTACCTTACTCTGATCTGAAAGAGAAATATTTCATTGTATCTCTTAGGCATTTTTTAGTGCAGCAAGAAAGTGGAATTCATATCAAATAGATAATTCCAATGCTAATAATATGAGCATGCATTTGTAGATTTTTTTTCAAAAGATACTGAAACCAGAGAGAGGAGTAATAAAAATGTTTTTTTGCTCTGCACTTTGAGCTGGTCAAAATCTAGAAATCTAGAAAAAAAGTAATTTCTGACAAGCAAAAGCCTCGACTTCTTCCCTATTTGATGCTTCGTAAGAGATATGCAGTTAAAGTAACACAGAAACTGCTGAGGTTAGGTCATTTTTTTTTCCTATACCAAATATAAAAGCTTAATTATTTCCGAATGTTTATTCATGTTTTGCCGTCAGCAGAATTATTCACTCCTCAGTGCCTTCACTAAAAACAGATAAACTTTAAATGTTCTCATTATTCTCATTTCTTCGAAAGGAAATTGAAGCATTATCTCCTTTACAAAAATGGGAGCACTAAAACCATGAAGTTAAGTAAGTTTCTCTAAAAAACACTTTATTAGTGCCCTAGATCCTTGGTTTCATAAGAAAATATTAATTGATAAAAATTATGTATTGAGTACCTATTAATGGAAGTTATTACATTAGGTGATAAAGAAGATATAAACAAGTATGAGAATTTTGCACATAATTGATCTGGTCAAATAGGATAGGAAAAAAGTTAGCATATGATATCAAATTGGTAATAGTGATATCAAGTACATATAATAAAAATTCAAAGGAAAGAGTTTGTTGGTAACCAGTCTTAACATAGAAGATGAAAACGAGTGAGTTTTGAAGAATTCACATAGAAAGGGAGAAGGAATTCCAGAAAAAAAGAAATAATGTAAATAGTGTCGGGAGCAAAGTTTGTCTGTAGTACAGTGTCTTGTGCAGACATTATGAGGAAGTTATGATGCATGCCTTGAGTTTATGCTTAGTACGCAAATGTACACATTAGGACAGAATAAATATGAAAGTCTCTGAATATCAGTTAAATACACTCATATCATCATTGCTATACTGAATGTTGTATCTCCCCAAGATTCGTATGTAGACACTTAATCCCCAGTGGGATGGTTTTAGGAAGTGAGGCCTTTGGGAGGTGATTAGGTCATGAGGCTGGTGCCCTTATGAATGGGATAGATGTCCTTACAAGAGAGACCCCAGAGCTCCATTACCCTTTCTACCATACGAGTACATAATGAAAAAAAAAAAAAAAAACGTCTGTCTATGAACCAGGAGGAAGATTCTCACCAGACACTGAATCTGTCAGTGGCTTGATCTTGGACTTCCCAGTCTGCAGAACTCTGAGACATAAATTTCTGTTGTTTATAAGCCACCCAATCTATGGTATTCTGCTACATTTTTAGCCTGAACTAAGACAACCATGTAGAATATTAAATGCCATTGAGTTTGGGTTTTTTTTAACATCTTTATTGGAGTATAATTGCTTTACAGGGGTGTGTTATAGTTTCTGCTTTATAACCAAGTGAATCAGCTATATATATAAACATATATCCCCATATCTCCTCCCTCTTGCATCTCCCTCCCACCCTCCCTATCCACTGAGTTTTGATATTTTGATAAAGGGTAATATAATGAACACACTATTTTAGAAAGTTAAATTTAAGTGAGTAAACAATAATAGCTAGTATTTGCTGAGACCTTGCTATGGATTATTTTGCTAAAATCTTTCCATAAATATTTAATTGCAAAAGCAATTTTTAAAAAATATATAAAATCACAATGCAAATTAAGCATTAGTTCTTAGATGACTTTTTCAATATTAAAAGACTGAATATACAGATGAGCAATGCCAGACCCTGTATGGCAAGAGACTTCTGATCGCACAGGAAGTCCTGGAAGCCAAGCCACAGGTTCTGCAACAATCAGGCCAAACAGCCAAACCTCTGCAGCTGCTGATCCAGAATAGTCAGGACTTAACCAACAATCCACAAGTAATTTTTCTTTTCCCCTGCTTCCAACTGAGGACCAACCAGAGAAAGCTAAATATGCTCCCAAACCAATCACATACACTGCTCAGCTGCTACTTAGCCTCCCTCCAATGTTCCCTTGCCAATAACCTCCCATCAGAAACCTCCCCTTTCTCCGTAAAGCTTTCCCATGTGCCTGACTGCCTCGGCATCACTGCCATGTGCAGGTGACGATGACTTGATGACCTGTGCAAACATCCTCCACTGGTTCTCACTGGAGTGGTCCTCATTCATTTCTAGAGTGTGCAACAGGTAAAGATTTCCAGGGGCAAATATAGAAATATGTATCACATCCCTGAAAATGGGTATAAACTTTAATCAATTTGTCTAATTCAGGGAATTCATCCTCAAGAAATTAATACAAAAAAGCAGAAAAATCTATATGAATATTCCTTGCAGCATTATTTATAATATTGAAAAAAGTAGAGCCCATCTGTCTAAAAATAGGTGTTTGGCTGAAAAAATTGTGATAAACAACAGAATAAAATAACATGTAGTCATTAAAAGTATGTAGTAGAGGAGTATTTATAGACGTGAGAAGCTTCCTCAGTTTTTTTTTTTTTGCGGTACGCAGGCCTCTCACTGTTGTGGCCTCTCCCGTTGCGGAGCACAGGCTCCGGACACGCAGGCTCAGTGGCCATGGCTCACGGGCCCAGCTGCTCCGCGGCATGTGGGATCTTCCAGAACCGGGGCAAGAACCCGTGTCCCCTGCATCGGCAGGCGGACTCTCAACCACTGCGCCACCAGGGAAGCCCCCTCAGTGTGTTTTGAGGTGAAATGAAAACAAGTTATATACAGTATGAACAGCACTATCCTATTATTTTTTAAATCTACCTGCAGTGATTTCTCCTAGATGCTTTAGGCTAAGTACGGTTCATATTTTCTTCATTGTATAAATCTATATATTTGATGGTCATTATAAGAAAAAAATTAATATTTTATCTAATTATAAGAACAAAAAAATGCTACCCTGTTTGGTCCAACCAATTCACCATTTGTAATGGTAACATTATACGTGCTTTATTTTGATGACATCTGCCTCAAAATGTTAAAATAAATTAATAATTATAGAAAGGAAAAAAAAATAAATCAATGAAAACAGGCTCTGTTCTCTCAGGCTATTCTATTTGAATCAAATAAACCAAAGAAAACAGCAAAAATATTAGATAAATATAAAAACAATAAACTTCTTAATAGCACCACAGAACTGAAAAGATAGTAAGAAATTACTGAGGTAAGTTAAATTGTAAATTATATCCCTATTCTTCAACTCCAAGTGTATCCACCCCTTTGTCACACAGCAACCCTGGACCAATGCCACGCTGGCAAGCATGCTCTAAGCAGGAGCTTGAAAGGTGCTTATGGCTTTGGATTTTCTCACTTGTATTGGAACTGGGGCCATCATCAGTTAGATCTCTTGAACCATTACTTGCTTAATAAATAATAACCTGAAACCACCTTCACTGACCAAGCTTGCTTTAATTGTTCTTGTTAATTGCATACCTTCTAAGCTTCACGAAGACTCCTTAGCATCTCCCTACAGACAACTCCTCTGAGCTATGGGGCACTACAGTAACAGTTGCTTAAATAAGTTTTTAGGAAGCTGGAGTCAGCTCTTGTTCAGTTCAGGTCCCTGCTGGTTAAGACTAGTTGGGATGGACACCAACCCTCCAACTGTCAGAGGATCCGAAACTCCACCCTCAGATCATGCTAATGCTGCCATTTTCTGAACATGCATAAAATGAAGAAGCACGTAGCTCAGATACGCTGCACAGGACACCAACTACTTCACCTTTTTCTTACCTCCAATCACCTTCCCCACACCTCAGACCACCCCGTTTCTGTACCGCGTAAATATCCTGGGCCTCTTACCTTCAGGGAGGTGCATCTGAGATGTTCTCCCAACCTCTCTTGGCTGCCTCGTGAATACAGCTTTTCTCTGCTGCAAACCTTGGTGTCTCAGTGTTTGGCTTGCACACCAGGCAAAGCAACCTGGTTCAGTAGCAATACTTTCTGTGGTAGCCACGAGGGACACACGCAGGCCAGTCCTGTACAGTCCCAGGCAGAGGACGAGAGCCATGAGCAACAGCATCAAATCACCCCAGTCCTGCCAGCTGACCCCGCACAACTAAACAAACCCCAGCAAGATCCTCGGAGCCGCCTAGCTGACCACCCCAGATGCGTGAGCAATATGTGCCTATTTTTATATATCACTGAAGTACTGTGATTGTTTGTTACACAGCATTATTACAGGAATAGAGAAGAGATATCTAAGCCCAAGTCCAATACAGAACAGAGAGCCCAGAAATAAACCTACACACTTAAGGTCATTAATCTTTGACAAAAGAAGCAAGAAAATACAATGAAGAAAAGACAAAGACAGTCTTTTCAACAAGTGGTATTAGGAAAACTGGACAGCTACGTGTAAATGAATGAGATTAGAACACTCCTTCACACCATATTAAAAAAAAAAAAAAAAAGCTCAAAATGGATTGAAGACCAAAAACTCCCAGAAGAAAACATAGGCAGAACACTCTTTGACATAAATCATAGCAGTATTTTTTTGATCTGTATCCTAAGGCAAAAGAAACAAAAGCAAAAATAAACAAATAGGACCTAATTAAACTTAGAAGTTTTTGCATAGCAAAGGAAACCAATGACAAAATGAAAGACAACCTACTGAATGGGAGAAAATGTTTGCAAATGATATGACCAGTAAAGGGTTAATATCCAAAATATAGAAACAGCTCATAAAACTCAATGTCAAAATAACAAACAAACAAAAAAAATGGGCAGAAGACCTGAACATATATTTTTCAAAAGAGGATTACACATGGTCAACAGGCAAATAAATAAATACTCAATGCTGCTAATTATCAGATAATTGTAAATCAAAACCACAATGAGATATCACCTCACACCTGTTAGAATGGCTACCATCGAAATGTCTACAAGTAATAAATGCTGGAGAGGATGTGGAGAAAGGGGAGCCCTCCTACACTGTTGATGGGAATGTAAATTGGTGCAACCACTGTGGAAAACAGTATGGAGATTTCTCAAAAAACTGAAAATAGAACTACCATATGATCCAGCAATCCCATTCCTAAGTGTATATTTGAAGTAAATGAAAACACTAATTCGAAAAGATACACCATTGTTCATAGGAGCATTACATACAATACCCAAGATATAGAAGCAACCCTACTGTCCATTAACAGATGAATGGATAAAGAAAATGTGGTAAATATACAATGGAATATTAACCATAAAAAGGAATAAAATTTGCAACAGTGTGGATGGACCTAGAGGGTATTATGCTTAGTGAAATAAGACAGAAAAAGACAAATTATGTCATCACTTATATGTGGAATATTAAAAAATAAAACTATGAATGTATACGAAGCAGAAACACACAGATATCGAGAATAAATTAGTGGTTACCAGTGGAAAGAGGGAAGGGCGGGGAGGTGCAAGATAAGGATATGAGATTAAGATATACAAACTACTACGTATAAAATAAATAAACAACGAGGATATATTGTATAGCAGAGGGAAATATAGCCATTATTTTATAATAACTTTAAATGGAGTATAATCTATAAAAATATATTGAATCACTATGTTGTACACCTGAAACTAATGTAATATCGTAAATCAACTATACTTCAATAAAAAATAAAATCTAAGTGACAGTTGGAACTCAGATGATTAACTGGACCCATAACTCCATTTTGTCCTGAGGGTATTTGCCAAATTGAATGAATTTATGCTTTTTTTGTATGTATATACTGCAATATGATTACCACAATGAGGATAGTTAACACATTCATAACCTCACGTAGTTACTTTTTGTATGTGTATTGTGAAAATTTAAAATCTACTCTCTTAACAACTTTCAAAATACAGTAATATTAACTATAGTCATTGTGCTGTACATGCTTTTATTTTGCTGTATTTACAGGGATTGGGAGAGGCCAGCGTGTGCCCCAAGGTAGGGGTGGAGTCTAAGAGGCCATCTCCCTGTCGTAGTGACTGAGGTGTTTGAAAGAGGAAGATCAAATATCTTTTTGGCAAAAGACACCTTTTCTCTTAGGACTCAAAGAATCCCAACAAACAATTTTCCAAAAAAATAATAACAATAATAGCAATAATAGGCAGCTCACAAGAAAAAAAAGAGTTAAGTACATTAGGAAATAAGAAACCATGGACAAAACCTATAAGAAACAAAGAGCAAGAAAGGACTTGGAAATACATTAGATATTAGAATTCAAAGAAAACTATGCTTACTGTGGTCCAAGAAATAAAAGACAATATTTAAATTAATACCAGTTAATAGCAAGCTATGAGAAATAACCTAGTCTTTCTGCAAAAGAATTATATATGACTTTTAGAAACAAATACTATAGCTGAAGTTAAAAATTCAAGGACTAGCTTATGAGCACATTAGACATGACTATTTTACTTTCTTTGTTAAGAAATGTTTTTGTTATATTTCTGGGTCTAAAATTCTGTGTTGATGCTCAGAAATCACATTTACAATCCCACCAACAGTATATCAGTCTGTTTTCCCAAAACCCTTGTCAATTTTATAGATAGTAATTTGTATCCCATTATTACTTTAGTTTGCATTTCTTTTATTTTAAAAATAAAGGTTTGAGCATTTTTTTAATCCACTTGTGGCCTTTTTCATATCTTCCTCTGTAAGGTGCTTATTGATATTTTGTCTCTGTTCCTATTGAATTATGTACTTGCTTCTTATTCCACTGTAAAATATATTTTATATTACGACATTAACATTCTGTGTTTTACATATGGCAACTATTTTCCCCTTGTTCATTCTTTGTCAAAAAATGGTTCTACTATTTCAGGAAGACCACTATTCTAAGAAACACAGGGGAAAGATCAGTGAACCAAAGAGAAGTTTGCATTTTCAGCCAAATTGAAAATGGAAATCAGATGATCACAATGATTATACTTTTTCACCATAAAGTAATCAACAACTGTAGTGATTGCCAAATCCAGTAATTTTATAGAAATTCTATTCTTTATACTGTTAATAAATATGTTTAATTTTTATTGTAATATATTTGTCTAGACAGCATGTCTTTTTATTATTAGTAGAGTTCTTTATGAAATGGATACCTAAGAAAATATTACCAGAACTGTGAATAAACCTGTGGCCTCATGTAACTTCTAATTTAATAAAACAGTAAGAGTTTCCAACATAGAAATTCAATGAATCTTCTAGTTTAGAAGCTTTGATAATTACTTATACTCACTTATAAAAGGATTAGTGTGTTTTTTCTTTTTGGTAAATTTTATCTACTTTTCTATGTCTATTCATCTACTTTGCAGTAGTCATAATTTGACCATTTTCAAAATAAAATAAAATTTTACAACACAATTTACACATTTTACAACACAATACTAAAAGAAGTATTTACTTGCATTTTAAGTTGCATATCTTTCCATAATATTAATATTACAAATGTATTATGGAAAGAGTGAATAATGTTATACACAATATATTAGTACCAGTGTGGTTGTCTATTACATTGGTAGTTCATGATGAGTCATTGCTTAGTATTTATGCCTTACTGAAATCAAATTCTCTTGATTTGGGGCTCTCCCTGTGGCTCGTTTTAATTAATAAAATACAGTTAAATTGACAATGTGCAATTCTCACCCTAAGCCTTAAGATGCCCTTATAGCTTCTGCTTTTGTGGTCTGGGGAGCTCAATGACACCAAGTGAGTACTTTGGCTATCTGGCTGAAGAGGCCATTCGGGTATGACACATAAGAGAAGAAGAGGTCCTCAGACTATGTGGAATATGACAGATTCCTAGGCTTTCTGGCATCGGAACTGAGCCCAGGCCTTAGCTAACAGGTCAACTGATTTTAGTCACATGACTGACCACTGGCAGTATCAGCAGAAGCATCCAGCTGAACCCTGAGCAAGTTGCAAAATCATGAACACAGTGGTTAATTTATTTAAGCTAATAAATTTTGGAGTGTGGTTGGTTATGCATGATAAAATCTTTATTGTATTTCCGAATATCCAATTACATGTTTTTATTGTATTCTCATTATTTCAAAAATGAGGGAGGGGAAGGTTGAGGGAGAGAACGGAGCATAGATTTTCACAAGAAGAAATTCTTGAGTCATAAATTATATAAACCTTTCCAGAAAATCTCTTCCTTCATTTATCTTTAGGGAACCACAAACTTCTACTAAGACTTATTCTCCATTATCTTTCATTGACTTCAAAGACTCTTACTTAATAGTAACCTATTATATATTGTTCTGTTTTATTTTGATAACAGTGAAATGTATATTCTTGCAACACATTAGCAGAAGAGTCCAAAGTAAATGATATAAGTTGATTTGTATCATTTGTTTAGATTCCACATATAAGCAATATATGTCTTTTTCTGTCTTACTTTCCTTAGTATGATAATCTCTAGGTCCATCCATGCTGCTGCAAATGGCATTATTTCATTCTTTTTAATGGCTGAGCAATATTCCATTATATATATGCACCACATTTTCTTTCTCCATTCATCTGTCTATGGACATTTAGGTTACTTCCATGTCTTGGCTATTGTAAACAGTGCTGCAATGACCATTGGGGTGCATGTATCCTTTCAAACCATAGTTTTCTCCAGATATATACCCAAGAGTGAGATTGCTGGATCATAAGGTAGCTCTATTTTTAGTTTTTTCAGGAACCTTCATACTGTTCTCCACAGTGGTTGTATCAATTTACATTCCCACCAACAGTGTAGGAGCGTTCCCTTTTCCCCACACTCTCTCCAGCATTTACTCTTTGTAGACTTTTTGATGATGGCCCTTAAGACTGGTGTGAGGTGATATCTCACTATAGTTTTGATTTGCATTTCTCTAATAATTAGCGATGTTGAGCATCTTTTCATGTGCCTCTTGGCCATCTGTATGTCTTTTTTTGGAGAAATGTCTATTTAGGTCTTCTGCCCATTTTTTGATTGGGTTGTTTGTTTTTCAATATTGAGCTGCATGAGCTGTTTGCAAATTTTAGCGATTAATCCCTTGTTAGCTGCATCGTTTGCAAATATTTTATCCCATTCTGTGGTTTGTCTTTTCATTTTGTTTATGGTTCCCTTTGCTGTGCAAAAGCTTTACAGTTTAATTACCTCCCATTTGTTTATTTTTGCTTTTATTTTCATTCTTCTAGGAGATAGATCAAAAGATATTGCTGTGATTTTTGTCACAGAGTGTTCTACCTATGTTTTCCTGTAAGAGTTTTATAGTATCCGGTCATACATTTAGGTCTTTAATCCCTTTTGAGTTTATTTTTGTGTGTGGGGTTAGAGAATGCTCTAATTTCATTCTTTTACATGTAGCTGTCCAGTTTTCCCAGCACCACTTATTGAAAAGACTGCCTTTTCTCCATTGTACAGTCTTGCTTCCTTTATCGGAGATTAATTGACCATAGGTGCGTGGGTTTATTTCTGGGCTTTCTATCTGGTTTCATTGAACTATATTTCTGTTTTTGTGCCAATACCATACAGAAACAGACTCACAGACATAGAAAACAAACTTATGGTTACCAAAGGGGAAAGGCGTGGGGGAGGGATAAATTGGGAGTTTGGGATTCACGTATACACACAACTATTTTTTAAATAGATAACCAAGGACCTACTGTGTAGCACAGGCAGCTCTGCTCAATATTCCATAATAATCTAAATGGGAAAAGAATTTGAAAAAAGAATAGATACATGTATATGTATAACTGAATCACTTTGCTGTACACCTGAAACTAACACAACACTGTAAATCAACTATAGTCCAATATAAAATAAAAATTTAGAAAGTAAAAGATATAAATATTTCAAAAGCATGAAAAACACAGAATTCCCTAATTTTCTGGAGATTTATAAATGAAATTTGCAGTTACTTTCAAAACCAAGGAAACTCTAAAAGTTACTGAACAAAAGTCAAACCAGTTATTACTGGACAAAGGTCAAACCAGTTATACCTAATTTTGCACATCACGATTTAAGAAAGACACACTAGATAAATTCTTGAAGTTGAGAGATATTATTTACATATTAAACTGTTGAAATCAGGAATGTTACTGATTCAGAAGAGCACACAAATATAATTATGCTAGCAGATTTTGTTCACTGATTTTATTTAAGTTTTTTATGGAAAATGATACTGTTTTAATATGTAAGCACTTTTTGGCATAACTTAGCAAAGAAAGATTTTTGTAAAATAATAAGAACTGTTCTGACATGTCCCTAAATAAAAAATAATACTTAAAACTTTTCCTTGCTCTTCTCAGAATCCTAGGATCTCCAGGGGTGTATAGGGATTTAAACATATTCTGAGTTCTCCTCTACTCATCACTTAACAGCACAGCAATCTGTCTCTTCTTAGTTTTGTGACAAAAGGGAAAAAATGCCTTTCCTGTAGGCAAGGTTTCCTAGCTTGATTTGGAAGTCATGAAAACACACACACACACACACACACACACACACACAAATGCAAATCCAGATCTTGGGTCCTTCTTCCTCATGAGGTCCTGGGAAATCTGGTAACTAGACCTTTACCTACAGACATGTTTAACCTTTGGTTTTTCCCATTATGGTTGCATTTTATCCACGGCTCTACTAAAGCCATACTAGAGTAACAGTCAACTTGACTAAAACAAGCGAATGAAGACATCATCTAATAAGGAAACTGTCTCATGCCTTCTGGCTGGTAAGTGTACACAGGCTTGCTCACTCTGTCCTGTGCATGTCATCCTGTCTACCTCATCAGCAGAGCAGAGCAAGTTATTCATGTATCAGTGTTTTCCAAATTATGGCAACAGCCCCAGGAGACTACTTTCCCCAAAGCTTCCTCCTCCCCCTATATGCATATGCATATTCCCTGTAAATGTCAAATTCTCCAAAGAACACGAGTTTGCTTTTCTCCAGTGAAGCCTGGCTTCTCATTTCACCTTCAGCCTTCAAGAGTTTCTCTTTTTCACAAGGTATGAAATTATGTATTAACGAAGTAAATTTTCCTCAAGAACACCAGGAACAGATGCTATATTTCTTATTGCCATCAGTTTAAATATATTAATTTATAGACCCCATTACTTTTTAACAAAAAATCTGCAGAATAAGAAGTGAAGCAACAGATGAAAGACCTTTACAGTAATTGTTATCTGTGCCCTCCCCCCCAATTTGGTCTTCAATATGTCTTTGAATTTGTTGACAATATAGAAGATGCCAATTTTGCAGGGAATTTTCAAAGAAAAAGCAGACAGGGATAGTAAAAATTTCACTTCGTTAAAAAGCTTCACACATTTCCTAGAAAGCAAACATGCAAACACTATCTATACTTTAACTTAGATAATTATTTTGAGGCCATTCTACAAAAAAAAAAAATCAAGTAACTGGGCATCACATTATTACTTTCATTTGTTTAGAGTAATGGAAAAGAAATGTCTGTGCTAAAAATAGACCAATTCATAAACTGTATCTCATTTTCAAACCCATGAAGCAAGCAATGTGATCATTTCTGAAATGAGCCAAATTCAGTGCCTTCATCCTGATTTGCAATCCATTTTAAGCAGAGGAGAAACAGGATTGTAACGAAGCACATCCTCACAGATCACTGCTACAAATCAGCACCAGCCGTGTGGAATACTTAAATTAGAATCCACATTAAAAACTCATGTTGCCATTATTCTACCCTGAATCTCAAGTCTCAAAGCTCTTCTTACATGTTGAGATTTTTTTTCCCCTATATTTCACTAGAAAAGATATGTAAATGGTGGCTTTAAAGGGAAGGTCTCCCATTTACTATACTTCCAGCCTTCCTTCCCCTCACTTGGAGCACGTGGCATTTTACTTATACTCTGAGGGGACAAATGAAGTCACCAATGTGATGCTTCCACTGCCTAACTGAAGGAAAGGAGGAGCTCAGGTGGGTAAGAGATGAGAAATAGTCAAATGAGGTTGGATGCAGCTGAAAGTTTTGTGATTTTGGTTCCCTTCCTTCCTTCCTCCCTCCCTCCCTCCCTCCCTCCCTTCCTTCCTTCCTTCGTTTCTTTTTGCAATAATCTGGCTTTCTCTTGGACCAAGTGCCATAAAAAATTAAATTGATATGCCGACGATTCATGTTGGCACACGCTAAAGGGGCATTTTAGGGGCGAGTGCTGGTGTGATGGCTCCATTCCCGGCTCATAAAGGGGCAATATGGAATTGGTACCAAGGGCATGAGGGCAGCGACAACAGCCAGGCAAAGGAAATGCCCTGCTTTTATGCAGAAAACAGTACAGATGCAAGAGTCAAACAGATTATTCCTAAAAGATGCACTTTGCTTTTTAATGGAGTGAACCGCACAGCATTCCCCCAAGTCTAAGCTGCATCCGATGATCTGGTACAGAAAGGCACTTGGTTCGATCCCTAAGGAAACAGAACCAAAGGGAGCAAATGTTTCTGGTGGCCTTACTGAATTCTGGCACCACCTAATTCTGCTTCAGTCACTTTTTAAAAAATCTGATTCCACATTTTCACAGAAGAATAGGCCTAAAAGGACCCCTATGACTAATTTCCAACACTACGATATAAAACATAAAGGTACAAAAACAGAAAAAAATATGGAAATGATTTGTAGTACATTTAATTTCTATTTCCATTAGCCATACTTCTTTCAGATTATTTTAACCTAGGGATGTGATTTTTTTTTAACATGTTTTAGCATCTATGGTGTATTCTCCATTACCCTCTCATAGCAAAATATCTCTGACTTAGCGAAGGGGCTGCTAAAGGGAGCATTTATCATTTACTAAGGACTATGTTAGACACTTGGGTATAAGCTTATCTCGTTGCACCATCACTGCATCATCAGGGAGCTGTGATTTATCCCATTTCACAGGTAAAGAAACTAAGGATCATAAAATAAGGATAAATTAGCTTTCGTCATACAGCCAGTAAGTGAAGTTGAAATTATGTTCTCTCTCTTATCTAATTTTCTAGGACAAAAAATTTCTGTTTTAGAGATGCTGAACTTGCATTAGTAACTGTAATTTGTTATAATTTATTTAAGGTATGAAATCATGGATTATTATTTATTATTTTTCCCAGCTATACCAATTCAGTTCTTGGCTATAAAGGTATACAATAAATATTTGGTGAATTAAATTGAATTGAATTTCCATACTTTAGATAAGGCACATTTTAGATACCTTATCTTTAAGATGAAGTATTTAAATAAGGAAGAGAGAAGAATTTCCATACTTTAGATAAGAAATACTTTCTTAATTTGGAGAATAACTTAATTATACAAATGCAATAGCTGTTGCAGAAGCTTATTAAAATAAGCAATTATTGTTTGCTATTCTAAGCTAGTATTTTACATAAGTCATAAATTTGCCAGCTTCCAAGATTAAGTGTTTATAATTTGCTCTTCTAGTGTTTTATATGAATTATAGATTTGCAGACTTCCAAAATTCAAGTAAGAAATACTTCAAAGTAAGCACCACTTTATCACTGTTTTGATTGGGAGACATGTGTTTGTATTTCACATCTTTTTACTCTAAGATTCAGTTCTTTACCTATATTGCTTGAACCATTATGAATGTCAAAGAAACAAACCTCAGTGATGATTTATGAGAATATATAAAATGAAACAATGCTTCTGCGACAGTAAAAAGGTTAATGATGATTTTTTTAACAAATGAAATCAAATATTTATACTTTATATTTTATTGAAGGAATTCACTTATTAATAAGACCACAGAGCCCAAAGAAGATCTTTCTTTATGCTGTCACTGGCCACCTTCTATTGCTTAATTACATAATCTTAACCTAGGGACCATTTACTAAGTTTTCTCTCCATTTCTCCTTTTAATATACTTCTTTCATCTACAAAATCTAATTTGACATATCCAAAAATACAGGATTATTTTTCCAGCAATTGAAATGTTTTCCACGTAGTGGATCTATTATTTGAGGTAGAGCAAAATTTGTATGTCACAATTCTATTTATATAAGTCTTCATATCAATCTAAGATATACTTTGATTTCTAATTTATTTAAAATCCCTAATAGGCCAAAAATATTAGTTTTATGAGATTTTTTTGAGGCAATAAATTGCCAAGGTTTACTCCAAGTTAAATTTGCTGGTACATAAAGAGATTTTCAACGCTTTCAAAACCATGTGTTATAGGAGAATCTCTTGTTTATCTCACTACGTACAGGGCCATAATGGAGCTAAGATTAAAAAAACAAAATTCTGAATATCCAGATCCAAAAGGATGATATTCTTCAACCCAATAGTACAAAGTCATAATAATAACAAGTCACATTATGCTCTCAACAGAGCACTTTACCTTTTAAACACATCCTATTGTCATTTCATTTGCCAAATTCCGATTGACATTAAGGAAGAGACTAAAGAAAGAATATTGTAATTAAAGAGCTTTTGTGCATTAAAAATAATACAATAGTTATCAAGAATAAGACTCTTGGGCACCTAAAAAGAAGTTATTACAACTTTCTCAAAGGCAAATGCCATTGATTTTTTTCTTCTTTATAACTGCAACAATTCTGTATTGCAATTCTTTTTTTTTTTTAACATCTTTATTGGAGTATAATTGCTTTACATTGTTGTGTTAGTTTCTGCTGTATAACAAAGTGAATCAGCTATACGTATTCATATATCCCCATATCCCTTCCCTCCTGTGTCTCCCTCCCACCCTTGTCTTGGTGCATGAAAATCATTTCTATTATGAAGGATAATTATGATTATGCATTCCTCACCACTTTTCTGGGTAAGAGTGAGATGAGAGGATAAAATGGGAACAAGGTAAATATTGAACTGTGAAAAAAAATCTTGCCAAACATCCTTGTTCTACAAGTTATAGAAAAATTATTGTATGGGAATGAGTTATTGTATTTTTACAAGGAACTGATGACTTTGGTTAATAAATATAGCTAAAAAGAAGGATAAAACAATTAAGAATAAATGATATGCCTTCTGGAAATACAATCTTCCAAAATAATGTTTGGCTGGTTCATTTTAAATCTTGGGATTTATAATATTATTAAAGGCTGAACACCCCTAGCCCTAAAGGATGAAAATTTACTTTTCTTTTTCTAAATATGCTTCAGGTTTTCAAGTGTTGGTTAGGATTGACACACCAAGGCACACCTTTATTTCCTGTAGCTAAGATCACTATATAATTTTTATGAATACTGGCTAAAAATATACATTTGCCATGGAGGTGTATCATGGACCTTATCAAACAATTATCACTTGAAAAACATGCTGTACTATGATTTTTCTGAACTAAACTTTTGTTTCAAGACATGAAGCCATTTTTTAACGAATATATAGATGGCCAACAATAATCTTAGATTCTTAATGAATATAATACATTTCACATTTAGTCATGAAAAGTTCAACATGCTTTACCACTGTAAATACCAGTTATTAAGATTGATGTTCATTCAGTGTTAATTGCATATTGAATATTATCTCACTGAACTCTTTCATCTACCCAGTCTACAGATTAAGAACCCAAGTGTTTGGATTAGCAACCACATAGCTAAAAAGAGGCAGAGTTGATATTCAAGTGCAGAAGAATTTATACTCTGTTTTTAATCAGTAAACCACACAGCACTTTTTTTTTTAAGGAACTGACAGATGTTAACTGAAAGTACTAATTAAAAATGTCAATTATCATCAAGAACTCAAAATAATCTCTGTTAGTGATTTGCCATCATGGATGTGGACTGAAATCACTGATATAATTTTGGGAAGATGGATGGTGGCTTGAGAAGAGGCAGAAGTATCTGTGAAGTGAATGAAAGGAAATATTAAAACAATAATCACAAAAGGGAAGTTATTAAAATTATAATGGTATGAAAATTAACTTTAAAAACTTCTTTAGAAGGTTTTGTTTTAATGAAGCACCAATGACAATGTGTGGAGCATAGTATTATATAATAAATAATTATTTAATGAACGAAAGAGAAACTTAATATGTCTTAGCAACCGTAGATGTCCAGTGAGACCAGTGCTGCCACATGACTGTGCCTCAGAAAAGAAGCACAGTTAATTCAGCCAGCTGGATTTGGATGTTTTGGACACTTACTGATCTTTAATCTATTTTGCTAAAGATTTAAGAATGCTGGAAATGAATCAATAACTGCAAAAGTAGCACATTTCTCTGATTAAATATTTTCCTCTTTCTCTACTACTGCTGGCTAGGACTATTCTCTATTATGTGCAAAAATATATTTCATAAATATTTCAGAGCGATGTTGTGTAAGCCAATTACCATAATCAGACTCTTAAGAAAAAAGTTTGTAGTCTTCTTGTAAAGTAGCTATAATTGTTATGAGTGAGAACGTAAAGAGACAGCAATACAGCCAGGCATCAGGGTGATGGTGGGATAGGGAGGGTGGGAGAGAGACGCAAGAGGAGGGAGATATGGGAATATATGTATATGTATAGCTGATTCACTTTGTTATACAGCAGAAACTAACACACCACTGTAAAGCAATTATACTCCAATAAAGATGTTAAAAAAAAATAAGAAAAGAAATACAGACAGGCAAACTGTATATGAAGAATCAGTGAGAAAAGTAAAATAGATCATGGAGTGAAGGGAGTTACGTAGACTCTCGTGGTGCCCATCAATTAGGTCAGTTAGGTTGTACCCATGGATTAAAGTCAGGGAAACACAAAGAATCAATTAAAATTATACAAGATGGACATTCTCTACTCACAATTTACTCCTAAGCCAATACTATCTTCATCCCAAGTTCCCAGCTATGTGCACACCAGTCTTGGATAAAATAATTATTTGATTTAGCATAAATCCAAGGGATTTTAGACAAAATGACTCTGTAGTGTCATCAAGGAACAAATCCTCATTGCAGTCCATAACTAAGAGTTTTCTCAGACCCTCCAAGCTAACAGACACAAAACCCAGCTAGGATCTTGGAAAAATGGAAGCCTTTGTTTGGCCCTCATCACTCCAGTAATTCCAGAGTTGTTATTACACTTGAAGGAGAGGATGCTGACCCTGGAATACAGAAGAAAGTTAGAGGTGTCGAATTGCGACATGACCTAAAAGGAGTCTTCTAACACATGAAGGGATTTAGAGACAGAGAAAAGCACTTCCCCTCCCTAGAACCATACATCAGGAATCAGAAGCAGGGATAATTAGATGTCAGAAAACATAACCAACTTGGTTAACAATGCATTTGTGTGTTTCTCCCAGTGTGGTTAGTCTTTAAGATAGATACTTTCAGAATGTGTTACTTATAGACTGATCACAAATATGTAAGTATTACTCTACTTCAAAATAAGGGAATAGATTAATTGGCTTTCAAAGGTTCCTATGAATAAAGCTTGATAATTCTATATGTTAAAAAGTTAAAATATAATTAATTTCAGTGATTTAATATTTTCCTTATTAAGATTATTATATATTTATAAATGTTTAAAATTAAAAAGTATTTATAATCTGGAGTTGTAAAGGTTCAGAGGGCATCTGTTTAAAGTCTGCAAATCTAAAAGACAACTTGATAAGATAATCATGAAAGTGGAGAGACAGGATTTTTGGAAAAAAGTATGTTTTACACAATAGAGATTCCTTTATTTTAAATTACATCTAAGAAGAGATATATGCTGATATGGAAACAGAATCAACTTATAAATGTGTGGAAATTTCTTTTTCTAGAGTCAACATCAAAGATACAGTTTTAAGCTGCATGAAAACACACGTCTGACCTAGAACGACCCTGATAGTGCTCCTAGGATTATATTCCTTACAGCCAATTAAATTCTCTTAACTATAAAAGCTATTGTCCAAGGCAATAGTGCCACTTTCTTGTAAAAAACGGATAACATTCAGTTCACAATGTTTTGTTTTCTTTCTTTTCTTGAGGAAGAACCAAATAAATATGAAAATATCACATTAATATTGTCCGTGCAACTAAATATTAGATAACAAATTTCTGGGTATGCATCTTCAACAATCTTCAAGAATTTTAGCAATCAAACATAAATTAGATTTTATCTTCATACTTATATTCATGAAAGATGGATACATGCTAATTAGATAAAGTTTCTGCTGAAATTTTTAAAAGATGTATTTCTGTACAGAAATAATAAAAGACTGGTAATTCATCTGGAAGCCGAACATTTACTGATAAGAAATATTCTAAAAGTCAACTGATAATGAGCACAGCATGTTATCACACAACACGCTAAAGTGGAAACACAAGGAGGAAGCAGTGTGAATAAAGCACAAAGATCACTAAAAATAATATAAATGAAATCAATTAAATACTTTTGTCATGCAATTTGGTATGAAAATAATTTCAACAAAAATTCCAATACAGCTGAGAATTACTGAAATAAAGGCTCTCATGTGGCACTGATGTAAGCATAAATGGAGTCATACTTTGTGGAAGGAATTTTCTCACTATATAGCAAAGGCTCAGAAATGTTCATATCAAATGACTGAGTCATTCTACTTCTGTGAATTTATTCAAAAGAAATCTAAAATAGAGATTTCTACAAATGACTTTTGTCATTCTGTTTATAAGCATTAAATTTTGAAAATCCATGAAAGAGTATATCTAAGACATTATAGTAGGCATCCATTAAAATTGATGTTTGTAGAATTTTGGTTGAAAATATAATCTGTTATCTTTTGAATCGCTCTCTCCAGCTTCATAATAACATACTTATGAAAATATTAAAAAGGCAAAGACTCATTACACAGAAAATACATGATAACAACCAATATAGTGGCCAAATCGGGGTGAAATTAACTAACTCGAAGATTGAGAAAATGGGATAGAGAATGAGTGGCTGATCATTACTAGGAACCGAAAAAACAGGGCAGACACCAAGGTGGCAAAAAACTAATCAGAAAGTACATAAGGTTCACCATTTACCATTGCAACAAAAAGGATAAAATACCTCGGAATAAACCTACCTAAGGAGACTAAAAACCTGTATGCAGAAAACTATAAGACACTGATGAAAGAAATCAAAGATGACATAAACAGATGGAGAGATATACCATGTTCTTGGATTGGAAGAATCAACATTGTGAAAATGACTCTACTACCCAAAGCAATCTATAGATTCAATGCAATCCCTATCAAACTACCAATGGCATTTTTCACAGAACTAGAATAAAAAATTTTACAACTTGTATGAAAACACAAAAGACCCCAAATAGCCAAAGCAATCTTGAGAAAGAAAAACGGAGCTGGAGGAATCAGGCTCTCTGACTTCAGACTATACTACAAAGCTACAGTAATCAAGATAGCATGGTACTGGCACAAAAACACAAATCTACATCAATGGAATAGGACAGAAAGCCCAGAAGTAAACCTATGCACATATGTTCACTTATCTTTGACAAAGGAGGCAAGAATATACAATGGAGAAAAGACAGCCTCTTCAGTAAGTGGTGCTGGGAAAACTGGACAGCTACATGTAAAAGAATGAAATTAGAACACTCCATAACACCATACACAAAAATAAACTCAAAATGGATTAAAGACCTAAATGTAAGACCAGGCACTATCAAACTCTTAGAGGAAAACATAGGCAGAACACTCTACGACATAAATCACAGCAAGATCCTTTTTGACCCACCTCCTAGAGAAACGGAAATAAAAACAAAAATAAACAAATGGGAGCTAATGAAACTCAAAAGCTTTTGCACAGCAAAGGAAACCATAAACAAGACGGAAAGTCAACTCTCAGAATGGGAGAATATATTTGCAAATGAAGCAACTGACAAAGGATTAATCTCCAAAATATACAAACAGCTCATGCAGCTCAATATCAAAAAAACAAACAACCCAATCCAAAAATGGACAAAAGACTTATATAGAAAAATCTCCAAAGAAGATATACAGATTGCCAACAAATACAGGAAAGGATGCTCAACATCACTAATCATCAGAGAAATGCAAATCAAAACTACAGTGAGGTACCACCTCACACCAGTCAGAATGGCCATCATCAAAAAATCTAGAAACAATAAATGCTGGAGAGGGTGTGGAGAAAAGGGAACCCTCTTGCACTGTTGGTGGGAATGTAAATTGATACAGCCACTATGGAGAACAGTAGGCAGCTTCCTTAAAAAACTAAAAATAGAACTACCATACGACCCAGCAATCCCACTACTGGGCATATACCCTGAGAAAACCATAATTCAAAAAGAGCCATGTACCAAAATGTTCATTGCAGCTCTATTTACAATAGCCAGGACATGAAAGCAACCTAAGTGTCCATCGACAGATGAATGGATAAAGAAGATGTGGCACATACAGCCAATGGAATATTACTCAGCCATAAAAAGAAATGAAACTGAGTTACTTGTAGTGAGGTGGATGGACCTAGAGTCTGTCATACAGAGTGAAGTAAGTCAGAAAGAGAAAAACAAATACCGTATGCTAACACATATAAATGGAATCTAAAAAACAAAAATGGTTCTGATGAACCTAGGGGCAGGAAAGGAATAAAGACGCAGATGTAGAGAATGGACTTGAGGACATGGGGAGGGGGAAGGGTAAGCTGGGACGAAGTAAGAGAGTAGCATTGACATATATACACTACTAAATGTACAAGAGATAGCTAGTGGGAAGCAGCCGCATAGCACAAGGAGATCAGCTCGGTGCTTTGTGACCACCTAGAGGGGTGGGGTAGGGAGGGTAGGAGGGAGGGAGACACAAGAGGGAGGGGATATGGGGATATATGAATACGTATAGCTGATTCACTCTGTTATACAGCAGAAACTAACACAACACTGTAAAGCAATTATACTCCAGTAAAGATGTAAAAAAGAAAGTGTATAAAGTTCAGAGAAAGCTGGTGGGGGAGGGAGTTGGCCGTCATTTGAATACAATGAGTAAAACATCAAAGCTAAGGGCAGAAGAAGATCCTGAAGAAAGGTGAAGACCATTCTCTCTGGAAACCCCACTTGATGGACTGGTCAAGACCCTGGCTGTGGTCCAAAGAAATCACCCCATTTCAGAACAACAGAGCAACCTTAAAAATGCCTGCAGAACACAGGAGCTGGGCTAGGCTCTGCACTCATGCTCCAACTCTAGGAGATAATGTAACTGGTATCCAAATGGAAAGAAATCAGGTCACTCCAAATAGTCTGGTAACCACTACCGGCATTTGATAGAATGGGACATTTGAACACATCTCTCTCAGGCATTGATAGATCCTGTCGATTAAAAATAAATAAATAAGAAATAAAAGATATAGATTATTTTATGGTATCTATTTGATTTAAAAATTATACATCAGGTACTGTATTCTATAACAGAAATATACATATTTTAAAATGTTGAAATATTTTCTAACACAAAAGCCTTCAAGGAGTCATTCAGAAAATTTCAATAAATTCCAAAAAAAACTTAAAATGTCATATTCTAAGAAAATAGTTTAACAAAAATATCTATTAATAATGAAGTTTGGATAGGCACTCAGAAAAGCACAATCACTTGAAAATTTAAAATATATAACTCATGGTCTAAATAGTAAATGCAAACTATAAAGTAAGTACTACTAGCAATCATTGTCAATAATTATCAGTATAAAGTAATGTGTGACAGAAAAGGGCTAGCAACTAGAGATTGAAAAATGAACAAGAGATGGACTGTCTACAAATATTTTACAGTCAAATTGGGCATGCTGTTTAAAAGACAATATAGTGTTACAGATATAGTATGGATAGTATGTGACACACAAACATCATCTAACTAATTCTTGGAATTTCAGGGAAACCTGTAGGAGTAAATGATATCTAAGCAGAGTCATGAAGTGCTAACAAAGTGGTGTGTGTGTGTGTAGGATCTCAAAAATCAGGTGGAAAAGTTTTAAATGAACCAAAATGTGAATTTTTGTCATCTTTTTCCACTCACCCAAGAGTGAAATGGGTTAGAGTGTAGCTATGTTGGCAGGGGTAGAAGCTATACATAGCTTAACAACATGGTCTTTCCTCTTTGAGGCTTGTCTGGCTACCATGGCTGGGTGCCTAACTTGCCCACAGCAAAGACCAGTAATAAGTCCTCAATTTTGCACCAGCAAGCCACTTGGCAGTAGGTTAATTACACTGAATGTCTTTCCATCGTGATACGGATAGGGAGTTGTACTCACTGGAATAGACACTTGTTCTGAATATGCATTTTGTCTTCCCTGACCAAAATGACACCTGTGAACTTATCAGGTCTGAATACCATTGTGGATCCCATGCAACGCTGGTTTGGACCAAAGAACAACAAAAGGTTTATGTCAGGGAATTCACTTTTCTCATGATGTACCCTGTTACTCAGTGGCCGCTCAGCTGACAGGATAGTAGAGTATGCTGTTGAAGGCTCAGTTCAAGAAATTTGTGAAGCTGGAGGGTAGTTAATAGGATGTGTTATATAAAGTAAACAAGGTTAAATGCTCTAGCCTAGAGCTAGAATACTTGGGTCCAGAAATCAAGGATTCAGTGGAAGTGATTCCTCTATTAGACCTAATAACCTACTTGCAGAATTTTTACTTCTATTACTCAAAACTTTTGCCTTTGATGGTTCAGAGTTCTTGGTTCCTGAGGATGTAATGCTTTCCCCAAAGGATAAAATACTGTTTTAATTTAGTTGGACATTGAAACTGCCACCAGTTCACTACTGAATTCTTTTCCCGTTGAGCTAATTGGTAAAGAAGAAAGTAGCTTTACTGGTTAGGTTGACTGATCTCAATTAACAGAAGGAAATTGGTTTACTGATATATACTAGGACAGGAAGGATTATGTCTGGAGCCCAGGGGATTCTCTGGAGCTTCTCTTATCATTCCATATTCAATGGTGAGTGTTAATGGAAAACTGGAACAGTTCTATAAATTCTTGATCACAGAGCTTAAAACCTTCTGGAAATAAAGGCTTGGGTCACTTCTCTGGAGAAGAACCTTTACAAACTAGGGTTCTGGCTAATAACCGGGGAAGATGAAGTTCATGGTGAATAAGGAAGTTATAGAAATGAGAACATTAGCAGTAAATTTATATAGTTTCTTCCTCATTTATTTGAATATATTAATTTACTTTTCCCCCCTTTTTTCCTCTAATATTTTATACTTTAAAATGTTTTTGAAGTTAAAATAGATCCAATGGGAGTATTACTAAACCACAAGAGGAATAACTATCCCCAGAGATAGACTTGAGGGCTGATTAACATTGTTTCTTCCTTTTGGGGAAGAGGGTAAAAGCCTTTCATTTGTATGACAGTGGCTTTATCACATCAGGCAAAAACACGAAAGTGTTGTTATTGTTGCTTGGAAATTATATACGCATAGAAGGCTAAGAACAGACACCAAGAAACCTTTCATCCCTTTGCTCTCAACCTCCATTCCTACCTCCTGTGCTCTGTTATATTATAAGGCCTCTGTGACACCACAAAAGGCACTTCTAAGATTTTCTCGGTTAAGTTTCCAATAGGAGGCACATATTAAAGTTTAGAAGGCAGAAGAAAGAGAAATGTGACTCTCTTCACTTCAAGTTTCTGGAGGCATCTCCAGCAGGACAGCGCAGGAAAAGTTTCAGCACTGGAGGAGAGAACAGTGGCAGTGAGGGATCCAGGCAGCTGCTTTAGACTAGAATAAGCTCGGGGCATCTGGAGTCCAACAACAGAAGCCTTCTCAGCATGGCACCCTTAGTGTATGGGAAAGTGTTTGCATCTCCAGCCCAGAAAAGGGAAACCAGTTACTAAATCTTGAGTTGCTTTATCTTTTCTTCTTTTTGCCCCATACCTTTGTCTTATCTCTTTTGTTCCTCCAGTTCTTCCAACACTGTTATAAAAAATACAGTATTAATTTAATATTTCTCTGTTTGAAGCAACTACACTGGATTTTGTTATCTAACTGACGTGTGCCCCAATTCACCCTTCTAGGGTTCAGTCCAAATGAGGGAGGGACACACCTGATTGATTGACAGGGATACTTAAGATCTAGAGGTTACTTTCAAATCACCATTTTGGACTTCTTATGTCTGCTGTTCAGGACATGCATGTAAGAGGAAGGGTAGCCCAGAATGCCAAAAAGGGCAGAACTGTGGTGAGGCAAAGGAAAGAAAATAATCTGTACTTCTAAGCCTCTCTCATTTCTAAGCCACTCCCACATGGCAGACTGCTGGCATTAAAATCAGTGTACACACCTTTAGGTCAGCCATGTGGCAGGGGAGAATGATGCTGTGGCAGCATACAGGTATGGACCAACTGAACTAAGGCTTCAAAGGGGGAAAGAATAAAGGGTTACACAATTCAGCCCAGTCCAACGTGCAGCCAACTTGACCCAAGAAGGAGTCACGGGCTCTAACAAAGTCCAGAGAGCACAGAGTCAGACTGGCAGCCAGTGATGCCAGTAATCACATTTTAGTCATCATGAATGTGATACCACAGGGTATATATGCCCTCCTTTTTTAAAACCAACTCTCAGCTGAAAGAGCAAGGGTGTGCAAATAAGAGACCATGTACAAGTAGTCCCAAAGACAGACAATTACCTAATATGATTTTGATATAAAAGCCTGCCAAGGATTACACAAAACATAAAGCTACTGTAAGATTATAAATGCAGATATTAAAAGCAAACCTTATGCAAATTGAATTCAGAGCCATGACTAAGGGCTATTTACTGCTAGATTGAAAAAAAACACTATTAAGCTATTTAGAAACTTATCAATAAAATGTAACTTTGATTCAAAAGAAAAAAAAGGATTATGACCATCTTGCTGCTAGAAGCCATTTAATGGTATTCAGAACACATTTCTGAGAAACATTCGGAGTTCAACAGAAATATAAGAATACATTTTACATTATGAAGTATATCTCTATCATAACAACACCCCTACCCCAAGAGATTTTAATACTAAACAACCAAAAGCAATCCTATTTAAGTCTGAATATAGTTAAAAGATACCCATAACATCACTAACACTTTACAATGGTCTAAAAGCTTTAGTTGATGCAACAGAACACTAACCAAAAATAATACATTTAGGAGCTGGAAAGGAGAAAATAAGTTATGAGAGGCCTCACGGCATAGAAATTAAGAGCTCAGGCTTCATTCAAAGGCAGATGACCTGTGTTATACTCCAGAGTCTTGTCCTCACTAGCTTCCACTCAAAGAACTTTGTGACCTTGAGATAATCACCTGACCTCTGTACTTCAGCTTACTCATCTGTAAAATAAGGCTAGTAACAGCACATATCGAAAAGAGTTACTGTAAAGATAAATGAGTTAATATAGATGAAGTACTTTTGAAAATGTGGTAACTGTTCGCTATTACAAACAGTTCATATATATATGAACTCATTCATCTATATATATGAATTCATATATATATGAATTTAAGCCTGGAAACAAAGATTCAACTGATAATCTAATAAAGCTAATACGTGTGATTGCAGAAAGTTGCCTAAAGATCTCATTAAACATATGGATATTATTAGCAATAGCTGGTTAAAAATATAATTTAAAAAGTACTCCTTTGTGATAGCAAGACAACTTAAAATATATAGCAATAAATAAGATATCTTCAGATCCTGCATTTCAAAAATTACAAATCTTTACTAAGAAAAATAAATTGAAAACTAAAGAGTTTTATAATGCTTTTAAATGGGTGGAATAAATATTATAAATATGTAAATTTTAAAATAAATTTAAATATAATACAACCCAAAATGTTTTCCCTATTTTCAAACTTGACATAGGTCAAATTTATGATTTCCAACTTTGATACGTATCACTTCTATAGTTTGAAAGGAAAATAAAATTACGATTAATATTGTTATTTGTCTCATACCTCATAGAAGGCAACGATATGGTGAAAAAACTTTACTTGGTTTTACTTCTGCTATCAGTGATCAAACCTTAGACACATCATAAAGCACTTTGTTCAGGTGTCTCATCTTTTAAAAAGAGATGACCATTAGATCGATTTAGAGTACATGTAAATATGCTTTGAAAGTTAGAAGGGCTAGTGCAATAAATAAAGAAATCTTTGCCTTTCGAAAGACAATGTATTTTATAAAGTTTATTCCTCTTCTTTTATAAAAAAAAGAAAAGAAAGTGCACCCCAGAGAAACCAAATGGATAATCCCAGGTGACAACGTTAGTGGCAAAACCCTGACAGGGACCTATATCAAGTACCTTTTGGACCACATGCAACGCATAATGAAATGCTCCAAACTTGAGGTATTTGGGGAGAATTCAACACCTCTGAAAACTGGTCAGAGACAAAGAAGACCAAAAGCGACTAGTTTGACATTACAGAATACATAAAAATTACTAGAGACCCACAAAGCACCCAAAAGGAAAAAAACAGAGAGAATCAATGATATATTGGGAGAATTTATGTCCATGTTACTTGGGAAATGAAAATAGTGTCATAGAAAATTTTAAAAAATAGGTTAACAGTCAGAAGACATATCAAAGTAATTGCCACACTATTTTAAAATACCCTTTTAGTTAAATATTTATGATGTTTAATAAATTAAAATGCCCATGGCATTACATAAAGAAAATCTAACTGACATTTATTAAGGCCTGCTCTGTGCCATGAAAAGCACATGACAGCCATGAAAGGATGAAGACTGATCATCACCATTTTACAAACAGGTTCAACTGGGCTGACACTGAGGAAGTACTTGGTCCAAAACCCAAGTCTACTCAGTGAGAAAGGATCACAGTCAAGATCTAAATTTAAGTTCCTTCCAAAGCTTGAGCTTTTCATTGACCTCGTGGTGTTAGAAGGGTTAATATAATCCACTGTAGTCTACGTACCAAAGTGGTAGAATAAGGTTGGTGCTCCTACCTGGTTTCCAATCCAAACCCTGTTGGGTGGTAATGGCATTACCTCAGCCAAGTTATTTAACTTCTCTACGTTTGTTTCTTTTTTTTTTTTTGTAATATGAAGGTAAATACCAACAATAATTATCCCCACCTTTAAGGAATTAAATGAATTGATACAGAAACCATTTAGAACCCTGGCTGACACTCATCTTTTATTTTAGTGGCTAAAACATATACAACATTTATGTCCTTAAATAAAGGTAAAAAGCAACAATGAAATTATAAAACCAAGCTTACTGCACACCCAGAGATGGGAGAAAGCTGGCACTAGGCACAGCCCAGCAGTCACAAACGAAGGTTTAGACCAGAGGGCTGAGGAAAACTGCGGTGGTGGAGAGTTATCTAACTTCAGCCAGGAAGAATGACAGATTGGAAAGCTGGGTGAGAAAGAAGTGACAAAGGTCTGGATGAGTGTACCATCTGGGAGGAAAGGGTGCTCTAATATTCAGAAGCCAGCTACATAGGTTACACAGTGTAAATTCTACTACTCCATCCACCAATGACAAAAAGGGAAATTAAATTTAAATGACTGCAAAAACAGCAGTCGGTCCAACATGAAACCTCAGTACTATGATGGACGTGCCATCAAGGATCAGTTCCTAAACATTAAAAAAATCAAACCAAGAAAGACACAGAAAGTCAAATTGTGAAAGAATTTACACCTGAGAGCACATCTGATGGCGTAACCAGAATCGTTTTAAAACCACTTAGTTAAATATTGGGCTACTGATTTTCCTATAATTCCCAAAAGCAGATACAGGAATTGTGAAAGTCCACAATTCCTTATTCATCTATAAAATACTTTCATGAGGTGTAAAATTAAACATCAAATGATCTCTTATCATTATAAGAGAAAGACAACATAAAGTATAAAACCTTAAATCCTAGAACAAGCACCTTCTGTTTCTTCCATGTAACCTTAGGCAAATCATTTTCCCTCACTTTGTTGGAGCTTATTTATCCATAAAATAAAGAGAATAAACATTTCCCTCTCAGCACTATAGTGTCAAGATTATCAAATGAAATAATGTATATTAAAGTGCTTTTTAGATGTTATAATACAATTAGAATAGATTATAATTATTAATTCCTAATTGCGAAGAGTATCTGTTACTGTAAACAAGTCACCAAACTTGCTACCTCTGAGAATATTCTAAAAATAAGGTAATAATAGAAACTCAGCAAAAAATTTTAATGTATTATTAAAAATCGTGCCTCTATTCATCTGTTGATGGGCATTTGGGTTGTTTCCATACCTTGGCTATTGTGAGTAATGTTGCAATAAACATGAGTGTGCATATATCTAGTCAACATCTTGTTTTCATTTCCTTTGGGTATATACCTAGAAGTAAAATTACTGGATCGTGTGGTAGATCTATTTTTAATTTTTTGAGGAACTCCCATAGTGTTCGGACTAATGTCCATTCCCACCCACAGTGTATAAGGACTCCCTTTTTACCACAACCTCATCAGCACTTGTCTCTTGTCTTCTTGTGATAGACATCCCAACAGGTGTGAGGTGATAACTCGTGGTTTTTGTTTGCATCTCTCTGATGATTAGTGATGTTGAGCATCTTTTTATGTGCCTGCTGGCCACTTTTAATGTCCTTTTTGGAAAAATATCTACACAGTTGACCTGTGAACAATGCAGGGGTTAGGGCCATCTACCACCATGCAGGTGAAAATCCACATGTAACTTTATAGTTGGCCCTCCATTTCCACCGTTCTGCCTCCACGAATTCAACCAACTGAGGATCGTATAGTGCTGTAATTTATTGAAAATAATGTGTGTATAAGTGGACCTGCACAGTTCAAACCTACGATCTTCAAGAATCGACTGTTTTCATTTCTTCTGCCCATTTTTAATCATATTGTTTGTTTTTTTGTTATGAAGTTGTATTAGTTATTTATATATTTTGTACATGAACCCCTTATCTAATATATAGATTGCAAAAAATGGTATATGTACACAACAGAATAGTATTCATCCATGAGAAAGGAGGATATCTTGCCATTTGTGACAATATGAATAGACCTTGAACACATTATGCTAACTGAGATAAGTCAGACAGAGAAAGACAAGTACTGTATGACACGACTTCTAAGTGTAGTCTAAAACTAAGTTAAAACTGTAAAAAAGCACAGAGTAAAATGGTGGTTACCAGGAGATGGGGGCTGAAGGGGTAAGACTGATGGTGTTTAAGGATACAAACTTGTAATGAGTAGTAAATAAGCCATGGAGATCTAATGTACAGTATAATGAATATAGATAATAATATTGTACTATAATGATGTAACATGATAAATATTACTTCAATGACAATCATAGCACAATATATAAATGTATCAGGTAACACACTGTACACCTTAAACTTGCAAAGTAACATGCTAAATTTATCAAATACAGAAAAGAAACGAAATTGTACCTCTAGATTTCTTTTCTTAAGAGTATGCAAAAACAAAGTTGAACACAAAGTTTAAAAACGCCAAAGTTAGAGAAAACAGAATTTTTTAAAAAAAGAATGAGACAGAAATTTGACATTCTATACTAATATTGAATATTATTTCACTTTGTATACTTACAGCAGTATCTATTTAATAAGCTGTGCAATTACTCTCAAGTTTTATTGCATGCAAAGAGAAAAATTTTCCTTATAAAATATAATACAGATTGAAAGAAATTCATTTGAAAACATTTAATAACTGCCATACTCAGGAGTCTAAATGGCGCTATTTTACTACGTCTAAACTGTGAAAAAAAAATCATTGAAGCCTTCATAGCAAGAAGAAAAATCCCGGGACCCTACTAACAATTTAGTGTGGCCAGTTCTTGTGGAATGTTGGTTTTACTTTTCACAGAGACGTACCGAGATGCTGTTCATTATGATTAAGACTTTATAACTATAAACAAGTAAAAAAATTAGTGTGAGGTTCATTATACTACAGACATCATTTAGCATGTGATACCCCCAGCCGGGCATCTAGACCTCAAAAATGTTTCTTTGAAATTTTACCTTAAAAAATAAGTACAGGTAAAGATCACTCACCAAGAGAGTTTGTGACTCCAAAGGAGGGATACTATCCTAGGATTTACAGATCTTATCTATGAGAGGTCAATGAATAGAACAGATCTGTGCATGTGTATTGGGGGAAAAAGTCATATTTTCACTGAATTCTAAGTGAAAATTTATCATTTGCTTGGATTATGATGTTAGTCAACAAAGCACAATAGGAATAGCAGTATTTATGAAATTTCTTCATACAAAGTATTATCTTTTCATATATTTTATTACAATTACGTAAAGTATGATTTAAACTCATCACAGCTTCAGAATTACTCTTATTATTAAACATTTGCCTAGACCTTATGTACCGTATTATGATGCCTGTGTTTGACTACACCACAGATTTGATTTCTCATGTTTTGATGACTGTATTCTAATAAAATTGATTCTCCGTGTAATCCTCTGCATTTGATTATATGCATTTAAAATATTAAAATCATTATTTTGAAAGGGGATGCATAAACTTCATCACACTTCCAAATGGACCCATGGCACTGTGGTGGCTCTGTATTGTGTCAGCTGGGCTAGGACAAACAACATTGCTCAGAACCCCCTACCCTGTACGATTCCAGTTAGTGTGGGCCATGGAGACAATCTTGTGAGATTTGTGGGTACAAGTGAAGCAGCAGCCATGGAAGGGCAGGGCAGAGTCATCATGTGCCTCTGTAGATCAGTGCATCTTATCTATTCATCCTCCTTCAGCCTCTCCTGCATCACATGGGTGTTTAGCTCTGTAATGATCATGGCCCCAGTTTCTCCTGAATGACATCTGTATCACCAAGGTTGAAAGCAGTGACAAGTAAGAACTGACATGACTTCCAATCCATTTCCCTTGGTTTCAGCAAATGCTGTGATTACAGCATACTCCTTCCCACATTACATCCATCTTCTCTTCCTAGCTGCCTGTCCTGTGGATTTAAACTCGAGACACATGCAAAGACAGCGGCCCTATTGACATCTTTTAACCAGCTCCTACAATTATGTAAATCCTTATAAAAAGTTCTTATACTTTTTTCTAATTTTTCAACTTCTCTGATGGAATACTAACTGATACAGCACAAAAATTATGTTAAGAAACCCTGTTTTAAAACAAATTTTTTTAATTATCACAAGACACTGATAAGTATAAGGCCACTAAATTAGCTAACATTTATTCTAACTTTAAAAGTAAGTACTGGCTGACATTTTCTGGTCGAGAATGTATGTAAGTTAACTTCACAATAAAACAATTTAATCACAATTTAGTCACATATTTAATCACATACTACATATCTAATGGTTTCAGGTCAGGATATGTCAGAAGACAACCCTGAAATGGAGAGCAGAAGAAGAAAAAGAAAACAGAAAATAGTCCCAGAAAGTGTTTGTTTCAAAGGGTGAGAATGAATTATTGAAGGGCAGTTCTAAAGTGCCACGACTCAATTCAAGGGGATAATTTAATTCTGCTTCTAGTTGAGTTCATAACACACTTCAGTCTTATCCCATGGCATAATATTGAGTCTTATACATCAGTCTTACTCTATAGTTGTTTTTTAAGAAATTTATGTGATTTTTTGTGCCACAACACAAGTGACAGAATAACATCACCGATATATAGGAACATATTCCCAGCCATTTTAGAATGGAGAGCTTTACATTCTCTCTTCAATCATAGAAGACAGACATACTCAGAACGAGATCTGAATGTGATGCAAAAACTCTTTTGACTGTTTTTGTGCAATGGTTGAAGCTGAATACCTACATTCCTAACTCTAGTCTGTGAACATGAGGAGTAATGCATTTAGACACATGACCGTTTTGCCTTTAGACTAATAACACTGAGGAACTACTCAAACTAACCCTTGGAAAAGTACAGAAAACTCTACATCATTTGGAGCCGATTTTTCCCCTTTGGGCTCCAAATGATATAGAGTTTTCTGTACCATTGCAAAGCAGAAAAGACAACGTTTTGCAGATGTAGCATTTGAAATATGACCAATGTTAGGTTTGGGTGGGGAACCCTCAAAACACAATTAAATGCCTGTGTTTGTCACCATCAACAATGCTTCGATCCAGTCTTCTCAAAATACAACAGAAAATCTGAAACCAGGATTCTAAGCAGCATTAAAAAAAAGGTCTTACTTGTACACATTCTTTAATCCACAGAAGACTCAGAGAGTTGGCAAAGGTAGAGTAACAGTCTGGAGAAGAGTCTATTTCAGCAGGTTGATATTTATGTACTATTCTGCTCCCATGTGAATTTGCAAGGAGCTCATTTTCATTTACTTAATAACAGAAGGTTGGAATGTAGACCATTAACATTAAAGAGATTTGAGGCTACGTGCAACAATACTAAATGTCTGTCGGTCGGTCTGTGTATAAAAACTTTTTTCACTTTCTGTAATTTCATATATTTGTCAAAACATCTTCCATGTTCACAATGACTTCACTGAAACAAATTCAGTTTGAGATAAACTCTATTTCTTGGGAAAGTCCCTCTCATTTTCTCAGAGAAGTATTATATAAGCTACTGTAACAGGGCCAATTACCTGAGGCATATTAAGAAGCAATGATGCATAAAACCTTTTTCAATATCAAGTTCAAAGCAGGACAAAAGGTGAATTCATTAATGTGAATGTTAAGACAAATGAAATAGAAAGTCACAGTGGTTAATTATGCCGAGGAAACAAATTAGAGTTTGTCACCCTTAAAGAAAGTCTTTTTTAAATAACTAAATTATTCAAAAGGAGAGTTTTGTCAATATTGTTTCTGAGGCTATAATGTCAGGAATGTGTGTGTGTCTATGTATGTATGAATTTTTAAAAAACAATAAAAATGGAGAAACTAATGATTTTTGATTTTGTTATATTTTCTTTTTTTAATTTTTAAAAAATAATAATTTAAATATACTTGATTTATAATGTGTTCGTTTCAGGTGTGCAGCAAAGTGATTCAGTTACATATGTATTCTTTTTTTTACATTCTCTTCCATTATAGGTTATTACAAGATATTGAATATAGTTCCCTGTGCTATACAGAAGGTCCTTGTTGGTTATCTATTTCATATATAGTAGTGTGTATCACAGATGCCCAATGATGCAATTGATGGTAATTATGGACAAAGAAGAAGAGATGTGTCTCTCTGCTAATAAGCAAGGACCACTGGTACAGCTGAGGAGAAAAAATAACGTATAAAATTTTGTTATTTTTAGAACTGATGTTTACTGTGTTGATCTCTATTCTATACATGAATATCTAACTGAAAAGAAACTGACTTTTCCTTTTAGTGACTTCTAATTTTTACACTTAAACTTACTTGCTTGTACTTACATTACACAGTATTTTTTTTTCCCATTTAGAGGCATTAAGAGCTTTACTCCAAATAATAAAAGAGCCATAACTTCCTAGTACAGAACACAGATATGGAAAGAAAGAGAGGCTGAAGAGCACACACTTCCATCACTCTACTTGGACACAGTGTTTCCCTAGCAGATTCATCACAATGGAATTTCAATCAGATTAAACTCCTTAAGAGAGCAAACTTAGGTTTTACTATGTTGTAATATTTAGTGTATCTTTAAGATCTTCTGCCGTATCTTTAAGACAGACATACAGAACTTTTAGATATCCTTTTAGCACTCTTAAGCATTGAGTTCCTTCCTGACAAAAATTTTCATCCTGCACATGGGTACCTCAACTTCTGGTGATAAATAGAATGGCCAGCAATATATGCTACCAAAGAATATGTGTAGCTAAGTGAATGAATTGATAACCTTTAACTGTCACAATGAAATGTCTTTATTTTCAACATGGCTGATATCTATAACACAGAGGTGTTTTTTCATTCAGGAATGAAACATTCCCGCCCTTCAGATCCTCAGTAGAACTTCACTTATGAGTTCTCTGCCATAAAACTCCCACCTTAAACCTGCTGGAGACAGTTGATGTTCAAGAATTGTCTAAGGAATAAGCTGTCAACTACTTATTCCTCCACAATTCTTCAGGCTTCCTCCCTGTGTATGGAGATAATCAGAAAGCTACCATAATCATTTTGTTTCTTTGTGTAATTGCATTTAAGTTTTGTTCAAGGGGACTACCAAAGGCTCATACAAGAAACAACCAAGTGTATGCAGAAGACCTTTCACACATTTAAAAAAGCTGCTGTTGAGAATGCGTGCCATGATGTGGTTCAATCGTATAAGCATCCTTATAACGTATGGGGGAGAAAAATGATTCTCTTGATGAACTGTTATCCTTTCTTTTAGACAAGGTTAGACTAACAAACTTAAAGCTTTATACTGAAATGCCATAGCTTTCTCCAACATATTTATTTTTTGTTTGGACATAAACAATCTCCAGTCCAATTCTGTGCTAAGCTCATGCCCTTCATCATATACCAGTGGTTTTTGGCTCACAGTTTGTATTTTTCTTGCCAATCATCAAATAACTTTTAGATTAGAAAATATTTAACAACATTAAAAATATATTATGATATATATTAAAAACAAAATGGTGAAAACAGATGAAGAACAGATTATGAGAAATTAGTTTGTCTTGCTGAAATCACTGTTATCAATTCTAGTCTCTCACAACTGGTTGCAAAGGCCCCAAAAGAATCCACATGGGCACATCTCCCTGTGCTTCATAATCCTCTTGAAAAGTCACTGATAAATATTTTTATTCTAAATTATTTTTCACTGACACTTTGGGAAATATTAAGTTGTTTTTCTTTCTTTTATGTCAACTTCCCTCAGTAGGTAGCTATACCATCTGTACTACTCTCTTTTGTATACACTATGTATATTTTTACAAACGCTCCTTGAATCAGGGCAAGCATAGTTCTGTCCTCCTCAGAGAACGTCTAAGTTGTTTCTGGCCACATCATAAATAGTTGCCTATTAATGGATGAGAAAAATCAACACATGAAATGACTAGGCCTCTACCTCATAGCTACCTCTTTCTGACCAAGTGTCTCTGTCTTTTAGGAAAGTAAGAAGAATCTTTGTCAATAGAACAAAAAAATCAAATCCATTTTATTTCTACAAAGTGTCCAAAGTCATAAAACAAACTGTTCAATGTCTATAACGAAGCAAATAATTATTCCTGAATGTCAACTCGGTACTTTATGTGAGTAAAAGTTACTCCAAAATGAATGAACATTTCTTTCACCATTTCAATAATTCCTGTTTATTCACTTAAAAATTCACTTTTAGGTAGACTAGAGGTGCAGTGACAGTATAAATTATAAATGAATACAAATAACCCATTTGTTTTACTATCAAACATGCCAATAACATTAAAAGCGAAAAGAATAGGTTTGGGATAAGAATATGCGTAGAGATAAGTCACTCTTGGAAAATAAGCTGAGGATGTTTCAAAATCGGAAGATTTCACCACTTACATCCACCTTACCAACTGCCCTCTTCACCCCAACCTCTTAATTTTCATATTTCCATTCATAGCCCATTTTTTCCACTTATTCAGAGTTAGAAGTATGACATAGTCTTTGATTGTTCTTCCCCCCATGTCAGTTATTCAGGAATTGATAGGAGAGGATTTCACTGAAATGTCTCTGGTGACTGACCCTCCCACTGAATAAAGTATAGGCTGCCCAGAATGGAGTTAAGACCTTTCCTCATTTAGACCAATCTTACTTCTTAGCTTTGCTGCTCACTACTCACTTTATAAAATTCACTTTCCAACACCTTTAAAGATAGAATCTATCACCATATCCTAAGTAAATTCTTAAGCCAAGTCTCTTTTTACTTTGTCCGATCTGTGATGTGAGTCCCTTAGTTTTTCCTATGTTTCATTTCTCAAATTTAATTACACTGACTCTGAATAACTGCAGCACTTCATTCATTCATTCATCGTTCTTTTCTCCATCTCTTTAAATATGTATGTGGTATACAAGGGTACACTTAACATGTTGCAGGGTGTCAGAGAGCTATAATACAGTCTGAGTTTTTTACTGACTTTAATCCTACATTTAATTTTTATATAATTGATTTTTTCTCCACAATGAAACTGTAGCAATTTGGAAGCATTGGTCTTTTGCAATTTTCCTTTATTCTCCACAGGTCTTAGCACAAGTATTCATTTGATTGAATTAAATAATTCAATCATTTGATTGAATTAAAAAATCTTACAAAACATAGTGCTGATTTCATCGCTACTGAGTTTCTTGGAAAAGAAAGTCTATAAAATAACTAGCATTATAAGCCAGAAGACAGAGTGATTTCTAAGCTAGAATCATTCATGATCTAAAATACCAGAAAAATAGCCTCTATTGATAGATATTACCTTGTGAAATATAATCCTCTCTTAAGGGAATAGCAATATTGGACAGCAAAAAGACAGCTATGAGTTTTGGGGTTTTTTTTTTGCTGTACGCGGGCCTCTCACTGTTGTGGCCTCTCCCATTGCGGAGCACAAGCTCCAGACGCGCAGGCTCAGCGGCCATGGCTCACAGGCCCAGCCACTCCGCAGCATGTGGGATCTTCCCGGACCAGAGCACGAACCCGTGTCCCCTGCATCGGCAGGCGGACTCTCAACCACTGCGCCACCAGGGAAGCCCCCTATTTTTTTTTTTTTTTTAATGTGCTCCTTAAAAATTTGTTTAGATGACTTCCAGTCAGATGACATGAGTAGAGCTCCCAGGGAGGTTCTCATTCCAAAGGCAGAGGGTCCACTTTGATCATCCTTCACACTCTTAGAGAAAAGTGTACTAATTCTCCATTAGCAACTAGACAGTATTCAACTGGGACCACAGCGGAGCAGGAGATGTTTTGCTAAACCAGTTAGCTTCCTCCTTTGTACGGTCTCAGAAAAGCAAAGTCAATGTTGACTGAAGCTAATGACTTATTACAGAATGTAAAGCAGCAACCAACGTATAATCACATAATCCTAGGTTTGGAAAATTTTATGTTGAATTAATTAGCATTTTTTCTCTCAGTCTCTGCAAGATAGGATCTGTGTTGCTTGAAAAGTCTTTCAAAATAAGGGATTTTCAAACGTGTATCTATAGCTATTCTAGCACTTAAAAATTCTCTCAGCATGGAAATCTGCACTATTAATAGTCCAGGTTTTTGAATTTTTTAAAAAATCAGTACAAAATAAAGAATGGGTCACGTTTTTGTAAGATTTCTTAATATACACTGAAGAATAGTATTCAGTTATTTCAGTATGTTTTCTTTTTCAAATGGAATTATTCTACTTCCTTAATTTTTTTTTATTGGAGTATATTTCTATTACTGAGAATATTTAATCAAAATTTTTATTTCTCCCCTGTACCTTCTTGGTACATTCAAGATTCTTCATTAGATGAATAAACTACAAGTGCTCAGAGAAATCAAGAAGAGTGTGATCCAGCCAAGAATACATTTGTGCCTGGTTCCTAAAAATCTTTCTTATTAATCTAAGTTCTAATAATACGTCCGTAGTTCCCAACTTGGATTTCTTAGAGCTGTAGGGATTGATGTAGTAATAGGGAAATAGGAAACTTCTGTGAAATCCTAATAGAAAATGTATGTTCACCACTGATCAGATGGCACAGGTCATATTCAACACTAAATTTCTTTGCCATTTTTCATGCATAAGGCTTGATACATAGTAAATATTCAACAAATGTTTCTTACTAATATAAAATTGTATAAAGTCATTTAAATGCTGTTGCTATTCAATGATAAAACTTAGAATTTATGAGGAAGATACATACATAGAGAAATCCTTAACAAAAATAGAAAACTGAACATTTTAATTAAATGCAGTGTTTTAGGGAGAGAATTCCCTGGTTTCCATTTAGAAAAATAATAATGTAAATGGATAGGGCTTGAAAAAAGTGGAATTGCTATGTCTTAGTTTAAATTTAAGATAAAGATTTTTTGTTAATCTTCTATATAATCCTTATTTTTGTCTTCTATATAATCCTCTATATAATCTTATTTTTTTAATCTTCTAAATAAATCCTTATTTTTTATGACATATGTTAATATTTATCTTTACAAAATTTCCTATTTTGTGAGTGATTCTTCACCAATTTCAAGATCTTTTTGACTGATTTATGCCTTCCAAAATACTATATACATTTCTAAAATCTATTCTAACTTTTGAGTGTGTTATTCAAGTTACCATACTCCATATTAATCCAGCTTGTTCAAAAATACTGGAGCAACAAAATACCCCTGCTGCATGCACTTGGAATAGCCACTGCGCTGATTACAGATCTCCAGGTACATCGTTTCATCCAGATGACCCTCCCCCATCCACTTACTATGGGGGGACATAGCACAATTTTTTTCTCTTGTTTATTGGGAATAGTTTACTTGAATAAAAAGCACACACAAAAAAAAACACAGAAAAGAAAAGAAAAAGTTGCAAATGTCAAATTACATGAGGTGTATTACATCCTCAATCTCCTGAGTCAGTCATAGAAAAGTAACTAGAGGCAAGGGGGCTATTCTGTATCAATATCAGAAGAGAGCTTGTAAAAGAGGGAGAAATTGTTTTGCTTTCTACTGTGTTTTAGAAACTGAAATAGCAAAACTCTCAACTTTGAGGTAATCAGAAGGGTTGTAAATTCGAAGTTTCAGGAAACATTCAATTTAATGTCACTCATGACTCTCCACACAGTAGCTTTTCTTTGCCTCACATCATGTAAAATTCATGAGTGTTAGACAGATTTTAGTACATCCAAACAACGTGGTACACATCTCATCATAATGAATAATCCAGGAATGTAAAAATCTAAGTTTTAGTAACAAAAAGAAAATCAATGTTTCCTAAAGAGGGTCAGTATTCGGTTACCTTCATCAGGACACAGAGGCAGTTGTTACAGATCAAACTGAAAATATTCGTTCAGTGAAATACAGAACATTATAATTACCAATATATTCACCCAGGCCAAATCAGTATTACTGAGAGCACTGCCCATTTAAATTAGCTAAACAACTTATAAAGTTCCTCTCACAGGTCATTAAAATATTGGATAATACATACAATGAAACAGAGTTCATCTAACAAAGAAATGCTTTTCAGTATCCATTAAAATTGAATAAAATTTAAAAGAAATCTTGAAAAAATAAAATTGTCTTCTATTTAATCAAAATTTGACACTAATTCCAAATTAAAACAAAAAACAAACTGGTTCTCTGCAGCAGAAAGTCTTCTTTACTAACTTAAAAATAGATAAACTTACGAAATACAGCAGTGTCTTGTTTAATCCCAGCAGAACATCTGAGGACATTGTCTCAGAACTCCTCGCGGGTACATTTCCTGAAAAAGAAAATTGAAATAAATAAACTCAAAGGCTGAACTTAAAAAAAAAATTAACTTTAAGGAAACTAATTCTGTGTAATGGAAAGATCCCACAAATGTTGTACAAATTGTGGGTCTATCTAAATAGTCTTTATAATGTAATAGGGAGTGTTCCCAATATCATTTGTATCAATATTCAGATCATGTGGAAGAATTTATATCAATCTCCATGCAGTTTCAAAATGTGTAAATACTTTTAGTATATTAAGAAGAGAAAGGTGCTGACTCTCCAAGTGGGGAGATTATGAGTAAAGCGGCTGGAATGGCGAACCTGAGCACCAGGAGAGGAAAAATGAGTACAATTGTAGCTCGAGGCACGGGAAAGACGGCGGAAGAGTAAGACGCGGAGAAAACCTTCCTCCCCACAAATACATCAGAAATACAGCTACACGTGGAACAACTCCTACAGAACACCTACTGAACGCTGGCAGAAGACCTCAGACCTCCCAAAAGGAAAGAAACTCCCCCACGTACCTGGGTACGGCAAAAGAAAAAACAGAGGCAAAAGAATAGGGACGGGACCCGCACCTCTGGGAGGGAGCCGTGAAGGAAAAGGTTTCACACACTAGGAGCCCCTTCGCGGGCAGAGACTGCGGGTGGCGGAGGGGGAAAGCTTCAGAGCCGCGGAAGAGAGCACAGCCACAGGGGTGCGGAGGGCAAAGCGGGGAGATTCCCGCACAGAGGATCGGTGCCGACCGGCACTCACCAGCCCGAGAGGCTTGTCTGCTCACCCGCCGGGGCGGGCGGGGCTGGGAGCTGAGGCTCGGGCTTCGGTCGGAGCGCAGAGAGAGGACAGGGGGTGGCGGCGTGAACACACACTGAAGGTGTTAGTGCGCCGGGAGGGAGTCCGGGGAAAAGTTTGGACCTGCCAAAGAGGCAAGAGACTTTTTCTTCCCTCTTTGTTACCTGGTGCGCGAGGAGAGGGGATTAACAGCGCTGCTTAAAGGAACTCCAGAGACAGGCGCGAGCTGCGGCTAAAAGCGCGGACCCCAGAGACGGGCACGAGACGGTAAGGCTGCTGCTGGCGCCACCAAGAAGCCTGTGTGCGAGCACAGGTCACTCTCCACACCTCCCTTCCCGGGAGCCTGTGCAGCCCGCCACTGCCAGGGTCCCGGGATCCAGGGACAACTTCCCCGGGAGAACGCACGGGGCACCTCAGGCTGGTGCAACGTCACGCCGGCCGGCGCCTCACGCTGTTGCAACGTCACGCCGGCCGGCGCCACACGCTGGTGCAACGTCACGCCGGCCGGTGCCTCACGCTGGTGCAACGTCACGCCGGCCTCTGCCGCTGCAGGCTCGCCCCGATTCCGTACCCCTCCCTCCCCGCGGCCTGAGTGAGCCTGAGTCCCCGAAGCAGCTTCTCGTTTAACCCCTTCCTGTCTGAGTGAAGAACAGACGCCCTCCGGCGACCTACACGCAGAGGCGGAGCCAAATCCAAAGCTGAGCCCCGGGAGCTGTGGAAACAAAGAAGAGAAAGGGAAATCTCTCCCAGCAGCCTCAGAAACAGCGGATTAAAGCTCCACAATCAACCTGATGTACACTGCATCTGTGGAATACATGAATAGACAACCAATCAACCCAAATTGAGGAGGTGAATTTTGAGAGCAAGATTATTTTTTCCCCTTTTCCTCTTTTTGTGAGTGTGTATGTGTATGCTTCTCTGTGAGATTTTGTCTGTATAGCTTTGCTTTCATAATTTGTCCTAGGGTACTATACGTCCGTTTTTTTTGATTTTTTTTTTTTACTTCTTAAAAAAAATTTTGTTTCTTAATAATTATTTTTTATTTTAATAACTATCTTACTTTATCTTACTTTATTTTATTTTCTTTTATCCTCTTTCTTTCTTTCTACTTTTTCTCCCTTTTATTCTGAGCCGTGTGCATGAAAGGCTCTTGGTGCTCCAGGCAGGTATCAGGGCCGTGCCTCTGAGCTGGGAGAGCCAACTTCAGGACACTGGTCCACAAGAGAGCTCCCAGCTCCACGTAACATCAAATGGCGAAAAACTCCCAGAGATCTCCATCTCAACACCAACACCCAGCTTCACTCAACGACCAGCAAACTACAGTGCTGGACACCCTATGCCAAACAACTAACAAGACAGGAACACAACCCCACCCATTAGCAGAGAGGCTGCCTAAAATCATAATAAGTCCACAGACACCCCCAAACACACCACCAGACGTGGAACTACCCACCAGAAAGACAAGATCCAGCCTCATCCACCAAAACAGAGGCACTACTCCCCTCCACCAGGAAGCCTACATAACCCACTGAATCAACCTTAGCCACTGGGGACAGTCAAAAAAAACAACGGGAACTACGAACCTGCAGCCTGCAAAAAGGAAACCCCAAACACAGTAAGATAAGCAAAATGAGAAGACAGAAAAACACACAGTGATGAAGGAGCAAGATAAAAACCAACCAGACCTAACAAATGAAGAGGAAATAGGCAGTCTACCTGAAAAAGAATTCAGAATAATGATAGTAAACATGATCCAAAATCATGGAAATAGAATAGAGAAAATGCAAGAAACATTTAACAAGGACCTAGAAGAACCAGAGATGAAACAAACAATGATGAACAACACAATAAATGAAATTAAAAATACTCTAGAAGGGATCAATAGCAGAATAACTGAGGCAGAAGAATGGATAAGTGACTTAGAAGATAAAATAGTGGAAATAACTACTGCAGAGCAGAATAAAGATAAAAGAATGAAAAGAACTGAGGACAGTCTCAGAGACCTCTGGGACAACATTAAACACACCAACATTTGAATTATAGGGGTTCCAAAAGAAGAAGAGAGAAAGAGAGGGACTGAGAAAATATTTGAAGAGATTATAGTTGAAAACTTCCCTAATATGGGAAAGGAAATAGTTAATCAAGTCCAGGAAGCACAGAGAGTCCCATACATGATAAATCCAAAGAGAAACACGCCAAGACACATATTAAACTGTCAAAAATTAAATACAAAGAAAACATATTAAAAGCACCAAGGGAAAAACAACAAATAACACACAAGGGAATCCCCATAAGGTTAACGGCTGATCTTTCAGCAGAACCTCTGCAAGCCAGAAGGGACTGGCAGGACTTATTTAAAGTGATGAAGGAGAAAAACCTACAACCAAGATTACTCTACACAGCAAGGATCTCATTCAGATTTGATGGAGAAATTAAAACCTTTACAGAAAAGCAAAAGCTGAAAGAGTTCAGCACCACCAAACCAGCTTTACAACAAATGCTAAAGGATCTTCTCTAGGCAAGAAACACAAGAGAAGGAAAAGACCTATAATAACAAATCCAAAACAATTAAGGAAATGGGAATAGGAACATACATATCGATAATTACCTTAAATGTAAATGGATTAAGTGCTCCCACCAAAAGACACAGACTAGCTGAATGGATACAAAAACAAGACACATATATATGCTGTCTACAAGAGACCCACTTCAGACCTAGAGACACATACAGACTGAAAGTAAGGGATGGAAAAAGATATTCCATGCAAATGGAAACCAAAAGAAAGCTGGAGAAGCAATTCTCATATCAGACAAAATAGACTTTAAAATAAACACTATTAGAAGAGACAAAGAAGGACACTACATAATGATCAAGGGATCGATCCAAGAAGAAGATATAACAATTGTAAATATTTATGCATCCAACATACGAGCACCTCAATACACAAGGCAAATACTAACAGCCATAAAAGGGGAAATCGACAGCAACACAATCATAGTAGGGGACTTTAAAACCCACTTTCACCAATGGACAGATCATCCAAAATGAAAATAAATAAGGAAACACAAGCTTTAAATGATACATTAAACAAGATGGACTTAATTGATATTTATAGGACATTCCATCCAAAAACAACAGAATACACTTTCTTCCCAAGTGCTATTGGAACATTCTCCAGGATACATCATATCTTGGGTCACAAATGAAGCCTTGGTAAATTTAAGAAAATTGAAATCATATCATGTATCTTTTCCGACAACAACACTATGAGACTAGACACCAACTACAGGAAAAAATCTGTAAAAATATAAATACATGGAGGCTAAACAATACACTACATAATAACCAAGAGATCACTGAAGAAATCAAAGAGGAAATCAAAAAATACCTAGAAACAAATGACAATGAAAACACGACGACCCAACACCTATGGGATGCAGCAAAAGCAGTTCTAAGAGGGAAGTTTACAGCAATACAAGCCTACCTCAAGAAATAGGAAACATCTCGAATACACAACCTAACCTTGCACCTAAAGCAACTACAAAAAGAAGAACAAAAAAACCTCAAAGTTAGCAGAAGGAAAGAAATCATAAAGACCAGATCAGAAATAAATGAAAAAGTAATGAAGGAAACGATAGCAAAGATCAATAAAACTAAAAGCTGGTTCTTTGAGAAGATAAACAAAATTGATAAACCATGAGCCAGACTCATCACGAAAAAAAGGGAGAAGACTCAAATCAATAGAATTAGAAATGAAAAAGGAGAAGTAACAACTTGACACTGCAGTAATACAAAAGATCATGAGAGATTACTACAAGCAACTATATGCCAATAAAATGGACAACCTGGAAGAAATGGAAAAATTCTTAGAAATGCACAAGCTGCCATGACTGAATCAGGAAGAAACAGAAAATATGAACAGACCGATCACAAGCACTGAAATTGAAATTGTGATTAAAAATCTTCCAACAAACAAAAGCCCAGGACTAGGTGGCTTCACAGGCGAATTTTATCAAACACTTAGAGAAAAGCTAACACCTATCCTTCTCAAAGTCTTCCAAAATATAGCAGAGGGCGGAACACTCCCAAACTCATTCTACAAGGCCACCATCACCCTGATACCAAAACCGGATAGGGATGTCACAAAGAAAGAAAACTACAGGCCAATATCACTGATGAACATAGATGCAAAAATCCTCAACAAAATACTAGCAAAAAGATTCCAAAGCACATTAAGAGTATCATACACCATGATCACGTGGGGTTTATTTCAGGAATGCAAGGATTCTTTAATATACGCAAATCAATCAATGTGATACACCATATTAATAAATTGAAGGAGAAAAGCCATATGGTCATCTCAATAGATGCAGAGAAAGCTTTCGACAAAATTCAACACCCATTTATGATAAAAACCCTTCAGAAAGGAGGCATAGAGGGAACTTTCCTCAACATAATAAAGTCCATATATGACAAACCCACAGCCAACATCATCTTCAATGGTGAAAAACTGAAAGCATTTCCACTAAGATCAGGAACAAGACAAGCTTGCCCACTCTCACCACTCTTATTCAACATAGTTTTGGAAGTTTTAGGCACAGCAATCAGAGAAGAAAAGCAAATAAAAGGAATCCAAATCGGAAAAGAAGAAGTAAAGTTGTCACTGTTTGCAGATGACATTATACTATACCTACAGAATCCTAAAGATGCTACCAGAAAAGTACTAGAGCTAACCAATTAATTTGGTAAAGTAGTAGGATACAAAATTAATGCACAGAAATCTCTGGCATTCCTATACACTAATGATGAACAATCTGAAAGTGAAATCAAGAAAACACTCCCATTTACCATTGCAGCAAAAAAGAATAAAATATCTAGGAATAAACCTGCCTAAGGAGACAAAAGACCTGTATGCAGAAAATTATAAGACACTGATGAAAGAAATTAAAGATGACACAAATAGATGGAGAGATATACCATGTTCTTGGATTGGAAGAATCAATATTGTGAAAATGACTCTACAACCCAAAGCAATCTACAGATTCAGTGCAATCCCTATCAAACTACCACTGGCATTTTTCACAGAACTAGAACAAAAAGTTTCACAATTTGTATGGAAACACAAAAGACCCCAAATAGCCAAAGCAATCTTGAGAACAAAAAACGGAGCTAGAGGAATCAGGCTCCCTGACTTCAGACTATACTACAAAGCTACAGTAATCAAGACAGTATGGTACTGGCACAAACACAGAAATATAGATCAATGGAACAGGATAGAAAGCCCAGAGATAAACCCATGCACATATGGTCACCTTATCTTTGATAAAGGAGGCAGGAATGTACAGTGGAGAAAGGACAGCCTCTTCAGTAAGTGGTGCTGGGAAAACTGGACAGGTACATGTAAAATTATGAGATTAGAACACTCCCTCACACGATACACAAAAATAAGCTCAAAATGGATTAAAGACCTAAATGTAAGGCCAGAAACTATCAAACTCTTAGAGGAAAACATAGGCAGAACACTCTACGACATAAATCACAGCAAGATCCTTTTTGACCCACCTCCTAGAGAAATGGAAATAAAAACAAAAATAAACAAATGGGACCTAATGAAACTTCAAAGCTTTTGCCCAGCAAAGGAAACCATAAACAAGACCAAAAGACAACCCTCAGAATGGGAGAAAATATTTGCAAATGAAGCAACTGACAAAGGATTAACCTCCAAAATTTACAAGCAGCTCATGCAGCTCAATAACAAAAAAACAAACAACCCAATCCAAAAATGGGCAGAAGACCTAAATAGACATTTCTCCAAAGAAGATACACAGACTGCCAACAAACACATGAAAGAATGCTCAACATCATTAATCATTAGAGAAATGCAAATCAAAAGTACAATGAGATATCATCTCACACCAGTCAGAATGGGCATCATCAAAAAATCTGGAAACAATAAATGCTGGAGAGGGTATGGAGAAAAGGGAACCCTCTTGCACTGCTGGTGGGAATGTGAATTGGTACAGCCACTATGGAGAACAGTATGGAGGTTCCTTAAAAAACTACAGATAGAACTACCATATGACCCAGCAATCCCACTACTGGGCATATACCCTGAGAAAAACATAATTCAAAAAGAGTCATGTACCAAAATGTTCATTACAGCTCTATTTACAATATCCTGAAGATGGAAACAACCTAAGTGTCCATCATGGGATGAATGGATAAAGAAGATGTGGCACGTATATACAATGGAATATTACTCAGCCATAAAAAGAAACGAAATTGAGCTATTTGTAATGAGGTGGATGGACCTAGAGTCTGTCATACAGAGTGAAGTAAGTCAGAAAGAGTAAGACAAATACCGTATGCTAACACATATATATGGAATCTAAGGAAAAAAAAATGTCATGAAGAATCTAGAGGTAAGACAGGAATAAAGACACAGACCTAATAGAGAATGGACTTGAGGATATGGGGAGGGGGAAGGGTAAGCTGTGACAAAGAGAGAGAGTGGCATGGACATATATACACTACCAAACGTAAAATAGCTAGTGGGAAGCAGCCGCATAGGACAGGGAGATCAGCTCGGTGGTTTTTGACCAGCTAGAGGGGTGGGATAGGGAGGGTGGGAGGGAGGGAGACGCAAGAGGGAAGAGACATGGGAACATATGTATATGTATAAGTGATTCACTTTGTTATAAAGCAGAAACTAACACACCACTGTAAAGCAATTATACTCCAATAAAGATGTAAAAAACAAAAAGAGTCAACTGAAGTTTTATCTTCTAATAAAATATTTCATAATGATCTCTTCTAGTGTAAGACATAAAAAGGCTGTTTATGCCATTTATGTGCTGCTGAACAGCCAAGACACTCAGCAAAAGCCCCAAAGACAGATGACAAACTAAAAAAAAAAAAATCAGACTATAATATCTGGCTCCAGTTTAATACAGTTGCTTTATAAAGATAGTTGGAAATTGATAGAATGTTTTATATATATATTTATTTATTTATTTTTGGCTGCCTTGGGTCTTCGCTGCTGTGCCTGGGCTTTCTCTAGCTGCTATGAGCGGGGGCTACTCTTCATTGTGGTGCGCAGGCTTCTCATTGCAGTGGCTTCTCGTTGTGGAGCACAGGCTGCCATAGTTGTGGCATGCAGGCTCAGTAGTTGTGGCACACAGGCTTAGTTGCTCTTTGGCATGTGGGATCTTCCTGGACCAGAGCTCGAACCTGTGTTCCCTGCACTGGCAGGTGGATTCTTAACCACTGCACCACCAGGGAAGTCCTTGATAGAATGTTTTAAACATGATGAGGATGAATGAAAAAATGAAGCACTTGAAGGACAAGCAAGAGACACTGTGTGAAGCTAAACAAGTTTCATTTTGGGATCTTTATATATTCAAACAGCACATCAAGGGGGAATAGTCACCAGGGACTTCCCTGGTGGTGCAGTGGTTAAGAATCTGCCTGCCAATGCAGGGGACATGGGTTCGATCCCTGGGACGGACCCACATGCCACAGGGCAACTAAGCCCGTGCGCCACAACTACTGAGCCTGCGCTATAGAGCCCGCGAGCTCCACAAAAGAAGCCACCACAATGAGAAGCACGTGCACCGCAACGAAGAGTAGCTCCTGCTCGCCCCAACTAGGGAAAGCCTGCAAGCAGCAACGAAGACCCAACGCAGCCAAAAATAAATTTAAAAAATAAATAAATCTATAAAAAATTATTTTAAAAAAGGAAATATTCACCAGCCACGTGATTCACAGTCTCTTGTATCCCCAGATATAACACAGCAGCAACAATTTCTTATTTGTTTTAGGGTCCACTCCAGTAGAAGGCAGAGCTGACTACAATATACGTTCCCCCAAAAGATGTATCTAAGAATGTTTTTAGCAGTATTATTGGGAATAGACAAAATCTGGAAACAACTCAAGTGTACTCAGTAATAGGATAAACAAAGTGTGATATATTCATGAAAAAAATATTGAATTGCTTATGTTTGGTTGAAGGGGCTAAGAATGCCAATTGTCCATACAGTGAGCTGGCATCAACCTCTTAAGACCTCACTATGTTGTTTTTTTAAATAAAGAAAGATTACAAGATGGTATTTTAACAAACTGGAGTAATAGAGACAAGTATTGATCATTTTTCAAGGAATACATAGAGCAACACTGTAGTTGTAGGTAAAATATGACATTTTCATATCAGAGTTGTATCTATTTACAGAATTACTGTGGAGAGGTGTTAGGAGAGGTTGTGTAATAGTTATCTAAAATAAGCGTGCCTATGGAATAAGTTGATTTACAAAAGTCGACTTCTTCCACCTGGAAACACATTGTAACCATGACTATGTACAACAAATAGAATGTCAGATAAATTAGAGAAATAACAAGAACAAAACTGTTTCCATAGAGACCTTTGAGAATTTCTTTCAACTTTTAAATATTTTCAACGCAATTCCAAAAATAGGTCATTGTTATTATACCTTCTTTCACTATTTTTTTAATAAATTGTGCATTTTTAACTACCCCTAAATAAAAATAGTGTTAGCGTTCACACATCTATCAACAATTGCGAATGACATCTTTATGAATTAAAGAATAGTATCCGTCTTTGGCTCAAAACAGTGCAACTACTGTTATCAGTTTTAATTCTGGCTAACTTCAGTTATGCTCAAGTTAAATTGAATAACTTTAAAAGTTTCCATGTTTCAAAGGATCATTTTTACAGATCATATAATTTAAATGGAATTTAGATATCAAAATCTGAGTTCCAAATACAAAGTACCGTGAAATATCAATGGATCAATTAGCATAATGAAAGCAAACAGAAACCCCAGCAAATTGTGCAAAAATTATGTTGTCATTAATTGCATGAGTGAGATTAGTATTACACATTCTACTGCCTCATCATTGTAGGTTCTCCAGCTGTTTTTCCGTCTTCATAGGTACTTGTCCAACATTTACTTCTTCTTGTGTCATATGGCAAGAGACACAATAAAGGAGAGAAAGGAAGAAGGAAGGGAGGGAAGAAGAAAGGGAAATAGGGAGGAAGGATAAAAAAAGAGCAAAGCTCACATAAAGAGAGACGTATCTGGGGAAAAGAGAGACTTTGAGACTAAACTGTGGTCACCACAGGTGTTCATATATATTTGGGCATTTTGTGAGGTGGGTGTGAAAAATATCTTTGATGGTGACTGAGGAGAATCCTGAGACAGAACTAAGTGAACAGAAAATTGAATAGATAAGTTTATCCTTGAAATAAATTACCCAGGTGGAAGTGGGGAGATGTCAAGATTTAATCAACAGATGGTACATAATGATTATACATGAGATTTATCTTCCAAACCACTCCCTGTGACTGTTGAAGATGTTTTTGGAGGGAGGAAGAATGTAAGTTAAAGGTGAAACTACTGTTTCACTAAAAACGTGGGATAGCATTTGTTCCTCAGATTGAGCCCAGCACATCTAAGGGTGCCTCACTCATTGCAAACATTTTTACTTGTATATTTTTATTATAAATATCTAATCCAAAATAGGTGATTTGCATGTTTATTATGACAAACTTCCAGTAAATGGGATAAATTGCTCTGTTATTATAGAAGGATCAATATACATCACTTTACTTGGATTGACAAATGAGGAATAAGTTTGCTAAACTAAAGATTTGATAAACAAAAAATAGTGTTGATTGAAAAACGTCTATGATAATCTGTGCTTCTAAACAAGTGGCTGGGTTTCAAATTGCTACAACCATCAACCTTTCTATCATTCTATTTTAATTCGATCTGCTTGATCTATCTACCTATGTATCTAATCTATCTACGGTTGTATGTATGCACGTATATATGTATATATATTCACACAATTAAAAAATCTCTCATTGGTGTTAGTGCAATGGCTATACTTAATACAATTTTATGGTAGTTTGCACCATCTGGTTTTTGCTTACTGAAACATAAAGATATTGCTGAGCCCCCAATTAAATCTAGAAGGTGCTTTAAATATGATACAAATCATTACATAAGTGTTATTAATTAATCATTAATAATCCAAAAGTAAATACTAACATAGGCTTAAATTAAAATTACTGTATAATGATTCACTCATTATAGCACAAGAATTGCTATTTTCTTAGTGTAAATAGTTGGTCAGTACTACTATTAAATGCTGTGTTAAAAGTTGCTGTTTCTTTCCAATACAGGTTATATATTATAGCATATCAAATTATTTTATTATTTTCCCTAAATATTAGAAACACAAAAAAATTTATGATAAACTTATTAGAATACAATCATTGTAATAAACGTATTTTATTATAATAGAAATCATTGAGACAAGTAAACAAAAAGTGGAAAATCTTACACAAAAAAATAAAAAGGAAATTACTTAGAACATCAAAAATATTTTTGAAGAATGAGGATTCAATGATCAAGAAGAAAAAAGGAGCGAGAACCTCAGAGCTATTAATTTTAGCAGAACGTAGCATAAGTCATCATTGATGGAACAGGATATGATATTATCGCCCATCTCTTAGTCTGCAATGACTAGTGACTTTCAACAAAAACTAGCAGAGAAAAAAATCCTAAAAAAACCATCAAATCAAATGTGTTCCCTTAAAATCCCAGAATGTAGACATATTTTAAAATATTCATCACTGAGCTACTCTTGCTGAAAAATCATCCATTTCATAAATGAAAGTTTGACTATACAAAAGATAGCTCAGGTTTTGGGATATTTGTTACACTCTGATTTTTTCAAATGAAAAAAAAAATGACTATATTCTGGTTCCTTTATGCAAAGCAACTTGCAGTTAGTCTGAATTTCTGCAGATCTAAAATCTCTGAATCAGTTGAGGATGAACAAAATCAATTATAGGCAGTGAGTAAACATGAATAAAGTGAGCTGGATAGCTATCACAGTGTTAGATACTTAAAATTAAAATCTAATTTGTAAAAATCAATAACTAATTTTGTTGCAGAACAGACCCTAAATGAAAATAAGAAAGGATAAGTTCTTGATCATATAATATACATAAATTTGGTTTTGGCAAGGCAACTGTGTACAGAATATCATCCAAAGAAATTTTATGAGAGTTATAATGGAAATGTTCAGCATTTGGCAAAGATCATAGTAAAACTTGTTAATATTATGAAAGAATGTTTATTCAGACGAAGAACACTAGCATCAATTAATATGACACATCATTTAAGGAATGATATACCAAACTGAATAATTAGATTTATTGCAAAAGTAATGAATCATTCATTTGGAAGGAAATGCTAAATGTTACTCAAATTATTTTACATACAGCTCATACTATAAGCATTGTAAAACAAAATATAATTATTGAGAATCTGATCATTTGAAATTTTGACTATTTTTATGTAAACATTTTTGAGATATTTTTTTCCAGGAGGTACAACAACAGGTACATTTTTTGTAGATTCTTGAATTCCAAATATAGGGGGGAAAACTGATGGCTAAGCAGATGCCATAGCTGCCACAAAATACACAGAAAACATAATAGATTTCAGTAAAATTTTGATTTCAGGAGAAAATCCTCAAAGAAAAACTGAGGAATTCTAAATTCTTTTGCTGTCTAGTCTGTAAGCATGAATACTTAATAACACAGCACAAATTTCTTTGGACATACCTGATTTTGTCTTATAAGGCTGAAGATCTTAACAACTTTCCTTGGCTTCAATTAAATTTTAAATGATGTTGAATATTTGCCAATCATAAACGTTAAAACATTACAAATATTCCATGGGAAAGTTAAATCGATGCCTACACACCACGAAAAACTCAAAGTTTATCATGCACTGTTTCAAATAAATCTCTTGATGACAAGGCTAGATGATGGTACACCTTCCAAAACATCTGCTTTTAAATTTATTTCTTAATTCTGCATGCTGTATTAAGTAAAATTAACATTTTAGAGCAGGAGTCTGAAAACTTTTTGTGTAGAGCCAGAGGGTAAGAGCCTGTAGGCTTTGCAGACTGCATACTGTCACAACAATAGTGTTGTGTTGCACATTCTGTGTCTGTATTTACAATCCTTTAAAAACATTTTAAAAACTCTAGCACATGGGTCATACAAAAGCAGGCCATACTTTACCAGTTTATGTTTTAGAGTTTTTCTAATGAAGTAGTCACTAGCCACATGTAAATTTAATTTTAAGGAATAAAAATTCTCAAGTTCTCAATAATCCCAAGTCTCGATAGCCACATGTGGCTGGTGGCAACTGTAATGAACACTGCAGAGAGAAAGCATGCCAAGAAAGTTCTATTGCACAGTATTGTTTTAGAGAAAAAAAATGCAAAAAGTCGGTGTGTGCATTTGTGTGTGTGTGTGTGTGTGTATCCCTTGAAAGCATTAGGAAAAACCAAGGTAATAAGGCCTGAATCTCTTGACATTGATACTAATCTATGCCATTTAGAAAATGCCAGAATTAAAAAGATGGCTTAATTTGACCATGAATTCCATTGTTAGTCCATCTTTATCCAAAGTTATAATCCATACCACCATGCCAAATCAATGTCTCTTTAAAATAATAGAATAATTCATACTTCCAGAGAATATTTTACAATACTAAAAAATAATAACTTTCTCATTATTTTAGGTCAATGCTTTTCCCATTTTAATGGGCATACATATCATCTAGGGACCTTTATAAAATGCAAATCCTGATCAAGTAGGTCTAATCAAGAGATGATTAGGAAAATTTTGATTAAAAAAAAACAAAAAACAGTGATGAGTATTGTATACAGTATTTATTTGTGAACCTAGCCAAAAAGATAGGTTGGGACATTTGTGGAAGAATTTAGTAAGGAAGGGTTATGAATTTAGATACAGTACAAATAACAGTAGAAATAATTAAACTAAAAAATGAGAAGAGAAGGAGAAGGAAAATACTAGTCTAATCCCTGTGTAGGAAGAGGTAAATAATGGATATTATTTAATGCTAATCCTGACAAGCCAAATAGTAGAAAGATAAGTGAGGGGAAAGTAGTGATAGCATGGTATCAAGTCTTAGAACAAATATAATCACTAGAAAAAGATGCAAATCCCATGAAATATAAAAAAATAAAAATATATAAATAAATGTAAAGATGCTTAATTCACTTTTGTATTTTTTTCTAAAAAACTAAATACAATTCTATTTTGTATACAAGAGCCACAGCTAAACAAAATTGTTCAGAAAAGCAAAATATTAAAAGGATGTGCAAAGGTGCTCCACCCAATGCAAATCAAATAAATGCCAGCCAAATGCCATTAGTTTTTAATTCTGATGTAAGAAAGTAAAATTTAGATACCAAAAGACTAAAACAGGCAACAAAGAACATTTTGTAATGCTAAAGACCAAAAATAAAAATGAATGTATAAGTTATAAATATCTGAATGCAATAACACTAGAACCACCTTCAAAATAAACAAAGCAAGTAGATTCAGGAAGAAATTAATAGGAAAACACTAATAATACAAGACTTTCAGACCAAGACCCAAGTGGGAAACATATTTTTAAAATATAAATGTATACAATTTATATATTAATAAGGGTTTTATTAATATGGGTTAACTACTAAGGATTTTTTGCATATCCCCCCAGAAAAAGGCACATCTTCTTCATACTAATAAGAAGTGACCATATACTAGGTCCTTAAAAACCTTAGCAAGTCTTATAGCAGAAATAAGACAAACAATATTTTCTAGTCACAATGAAATAAAACTAAAAATTAATACCAAAAATTATTAAAGTCTCTGTCACCTCAAATTTTTAAAAATCTTACTTATGCAATTCTATTTAGAAGGGATAATTTACACCAAAATTGAAATATTTCAAAAAATAATGATAATGAAAATTAGGATATCAGAATCTATGGGATATAATAAAAGCATTAATCAAAGGAAAGTCATATCTTTAAATCCATAGGTCAGTATATATAAAAAGTAAAAATAAGTGCATCAAATATTAAATGCAAAATTTGGGGGGAAAATTAAGCCAAAAGAAAGCAAAAGGAAGAACATATAAAGATAGTGCAAAAATTGAAATTAAAAAAAAATTTTAAGGAGTAATAATCATCCTTTGAGAAAAAATTAATAAAAACAACAAAACCATGAACTAAGCTAATGAATAGAAAACAGAATCATAATGACACCACCTGAGAAGTAATAAGGAGGAATAACTTTTGAAACTGATAATGTTCAAAAATCTTGACTCTTTTCACAAGTTTATGTGAATAAACTGAAATGGATAATTTCATAAGCAAACATATTATTAAAAATGTAACAAAGCACAGAAAAAAGCTTACGTGGAGCTATTTCTACAGAAGAAATAAAGTTATAAAACAAATACTACACACAAAAGAACCAGGCTCAGATATTTTCACAAATGAAATCAATCAAATCTTAAAAGACCTAATAAAGCCAAGACTATTTAAATTGTTCTTGAGAATACACAAAGAAATATTTTAAAGTTATTTTTATGAAGTGAATATAAGAGGTACCAAAGGTTGATAAAATTGCACTGCATAAGAAACTACAGATCAATCTATATATGCCCATTCATGAAAAATCATAAGTAAAATATTAGCAAATAGAATCCAACTGCACATTAAAAAAACTTAATGCATCATTATAGAGTGGGATTTACTCCAAGAATGCAAGGTAGTTCAATACTAAGAAATTCATTAACAGCATTCATCATATAAATAGATTTATGGAGAAAAACTTTACAGTCATCTTAAGTGCTGAATATGTTTTTGTCATTCAACATCCACTCTTAATAAGAAAATTATGGATAGGAATTGATAAATACATACTTAACATCATAAAATAAATACATCTCACCCAAAAGTCACTGTAACTCCTACTCTACATTGTAACCTCAGAATGACAGCCAAGCTCATGAGACACAATAGGCTTTAACCAAGACCAATTTCTAGTTCATAAATCATGTTGATTGCTAAAAGGTCCAAACTTTCAGTTACAAGATGAATAAGATCTGAGGATGGTGACTAGTTGATAACACTGTATTGTAGAATTGAAAGTTGTTTAAATGTTCACACACACACACACAAAAAGCAAACGTGAGGTAACAGGTGTTAATTAACTTGAAGGGGAAATTCTTTCACAATGTATATGTATATCAAATCATCATGCTGTACAATTTAACTATTTTACAATGTTATTTGTCAATTATACCTCAGTAAAGTGGGGATAAAAAGGGAGAAAGGGTGTATAACAGGCAACACAGCATGCATGTCAAGAGTCTTGTAAATCCCAGTCACCACTCATTTCTAGGAGGCACATGTTTCTGAGAAATGTGGCTTGGCAGGTAAGGATGTGAACCATCTCAGCTCAGGGAAGCCGGTGGATTGGTAGCCCTCAGTTTTTATCCTCTCTTCTCATTCTCTTGCACTGTTTGCTTCACATCATGAATTACATATTGACAAAAAGACAATTCCAACTACCTGGTACAGAGTACTCAGCTCAGTAAAGAGAAATTCACATTTATGTTGAATCTGGTATACTGCTATATATTCCCTGACTTAATGTTACAAAGAGTTTGAATAAGCTTGCTTTTCAGTCAGTAGGGTCAAAGGATTCATTTTGGTTCTGTTCCCAACCCATTCATTCCAGGCAAAATCTTAATAGAGAATTATCAAGCTTTCTCACTAAAGTTAAGAGCAGGACAGTGGTGCTCACTACTATTTGATTTAGTAGCCAAAGTAATCAGATAGGAGAAAAGAACTAGAGACATAACATTGAAAAGAAAGAAGTGAACTATGCCTATTTGTGGGGGAATGGTTTGCATGCAAAACCCATGTGCTGAAAGAATGCTACAACCCATGTTAAAACCACACATTTAGTAAGATAGAAAAATGTAAAATGGACATTGAAAGTCAATGGTCTTGCTGCATATTTCCAGATATAATGCAAGGAAATATCTCAGTTACAATAAAACAACAACAACAACAAAAAGATCAAATGGTTAGGAATAAATTTATCAAGAAAAAAGCAATCTATATAAAAAAAACTTTAAATTACTTATGAAAGATGCAAAGTAAACATAAAACAATAAATTTTATCCAAGTTAATATATGCATTTTTAATTATCCCCACAAAATGATGAGAGGTTTATCTTTTCTTCTTTTTTGTTTTTTTCTTTTTTGTTTTTCCTTCTAAAGCTGGACAAGTTGACTCTCAAATACAAGTGGAAAAATCAACGGTGGAGAATAGCCAGAAAACATTTCAAAAGAAATGAGAGTCCTTCGCCCTAGTGAAAGTAAGATGTGCCATAAGGCCTCTATAACTAAAACAGTATTGTACTGGCCATAAATACACCCAGAGAAGACATTCGAGAATCAGATTCATCAATATAACTCTGGGAGAAAATGGATTTTTAAATCAAAATGTGTAGCCATCTGGAAAAACCTGGATCTATACCACTACAGAGCAGAATTACTTTAAGTAGATCAGACATCCAACTCAAAAGCAAAAACAAACAAACAAAAAAAACATGCACCAGAAGAAAACATGAATTAATTCCTTATAACTTTGAGGTCAAATTTTCTAAAAATGACATAAAATCCAGAAGCAATTAAAGAAAACACAGATATATTCACCTATGTTTTAAAATACAGATACATTCACTTATGTTTTTAAAATAATAAAATGAACCATACACAAATTCGAAAGATAAATTATAAGCTCTTAAGACAAATAGCTATGAGTACTGACCACATTCTTTCTAACTATGTAGAAAAGTATTTAAAACCCCCAAATGCCTGTAGAAATGCTCAAAAAGTATAAACATAGGATTCACAAGGAAAAGATATAAAAATGACCTTTAAACACATGAAATCATGTACTCATAATAAAAAAAATACAGTTTAAAAATACCCAAAGATACTATCCCTCATTTCTCAGGTTAGCAAAAAAAAAAAAAAAAAAAAAATGTATTGAGAGCACACCTCAGCAAAGCTGTAAGGAAGCAACGTGTACGCACACACACACACACAAACACTGCTGATGAGAACCCAGCATGACGGCAACTCTGCAAAATCCTACAGAAGTGTTCATGGATTTACACATCAACCGAGTGATCCCACTCTACACTGAAGATACTCCTTTGCCAACATGATGGAACATTCACCATCTCTGCTCCATTTCCTCTCATGGACGTCCCCTCTCCGGGCTCCAAAACCCGGCATGGAACTGCCCCTTGACGTGGTCCCCAACACCCACACCTTACACTCCATCATGGTCCGCTTTACCCTTCCTGAACTCCAAGCCCTGCTCTGTCCTCTCACAGCTCAACCTGCCCCCGGAACAGATGCCCTCCTTGTTTGGTCCCATCTAATGGCTTTTGAACTAGATTTTTAGAAAGAGAAGGGAAATGAAGGGAAAGCAGGGGACAATAAAGAATGTAGATCTTGATTTTTAAATACTTCTCTCAACTAAAAGGCAGTAGGGCTCCTAGGAGAAACGGTTGACACAGAGAAACTGGAAGTGTTATTGTAGCAAAATATTAGCCCATCTGGAAATGTAGATTTTTTGTGATTTTCTCTTTCTGTTCTACAACAGAATAGTAGTGATTAAGATGAAGGAGGAAGAAGTTCCTGTCACAACAGATGTAATTTGTCATTTGGAAACTCAATCTCACAATGATAAACCTAATTTATTTTAAAACTTCATAAAATGTTTTATAGTGGCTTGGTAGTACTCTTTAAGAAAACATATAGCTTGAAAAACTGATTAAGGAAACCAATTAATATAATTTACTAGTATGAATCTGTACTTTCCTACTCTGATTGTTTGCAGTTAAGCAAAAATAGAAAAGTATTTGAGACTCTCCTAATTTGGAAGCTGGAATGAATTATCTGGGAATAAATTATCCAGAAGGCTGTCATAGTCTCTCAGAATGGTCATTGAAAAGTTCGATGATAAGCACCTCCAACTTCTTATATGAACTTTTCTCTATATTAGCTAATTATATAATTTTATTATGTACTCACAATATGATTTTACTCACTATATGATTTTTATTATATATAGAAATATTGGCTTACTGTAGATTTTTCCCAGTTTCTTCCATATCAGTTGGCACAATCAAATGTTGGGTTTTTTTAATGAATTATTGTTCTAAATAAATTTCTAGTTTAAAAAGTTTTCTAAAATCATCACATTTATTTTAGAAACTAAATCCTATGCTACTGAATTTTGATCAAGTATATTTACAATTTACAATCCAGAGTGTTGTAAAAGCATATGAAATAAATTAGCATAATGTTTTGGTTAAGACTCATTAGAATGCAAATGTCACACATTACTTTTATAAACATAATCATTCTAAATTTAAGCACCAATGATAACATCTGAAAGGAAAAATGGAATAAAAATTTTAAAAAATAAACATATCTTTTTAAGCACATATGAATTTTAGTTTCTTCATAGTGGTTTGTCACAACAGAATGCTAAAACATTTTTCAAAATAATTATGATTTGAAAAGTTATTAAAATATGGATGTGTATTCAAAGGTACACAAGCAATTTTAAATTCAAATACAGAGTGCTTTGGTTTCATAAGACTACATAGAAAGCAGTTTACTGTTCCTTTCTCATGATTTCAAATGCCAACAATGATTTCATTTAGAATTTCGCTCATTTCATTATTTTGAATAAAGTGCTTAAAGCTACAATATCATTGTTATGTTTTAATTGTGTACAGCTTACACTTATTAAATGTTGAAGAGGAGAATGTAATAATAAACCCTGCATAGTGCTTTGTTGTTAACGAAAAGCTTTTGTTCATTTGTTTGTTTGCGGTACGCGGGCCTCTCACTGCTGTGGGCATGTGGCATCTTCCCGGACCAGGGCAAGAACCCGTGTCCCCTGCATGGGCAGGCGGACTCTCAACCGCTGCGCCACCAGGGAAGCCCACGAAGAGTTTTTATAAGAATCTCCCATTGTCCTCACAACACCCTGCGAAGTTACACCCATTTTCTAAACTGAAAAATTGAGGTTTAGAGAGAGTAAATAACCTCTAAATATTAAAGCTGTAAGTGACCCCCTGGGAAGATCCTAAATTGACTGCTTTGGGCTCACAGTCCCTCCCACGATCCATAAACCTCTCAGCAATAATTAACAAGTTAATGATATAGTTATAAGTAAATGGACTTGAAATTTTCTCTTCCCACTAAAATTCTAAATTTATAAGCTTTTCTTTCAAGTAACTTTCTAGGAGAGAGACTTTTTCACATTGATAAAAATGATTATCTCTTTGTCTACAGACAGGAGAGTAGTGATGTTGTGAAATAATGGGATTCATTCTCTTCTTTGGGATTGAAACATGATTCACAAACCATATGAAAATCAAGTACCTTCTTATCCATATAAAGGAACATATATGCAATCATGGAAATTGTGGAAGGGGTCCTCACCAATCAAGCCCCTTCTAAATTAATGAAAAATGCTGTCCTTGAAGTGCTAAGGTGGTTTCCCTGGGAGAGACTAGCTCACTTGGGAGTCAGGGAGCTAAAATGCCATTGGGGGTTGCCATGGGATACAGTTTTATAAGGACATTTGCAGAGCAGACGGAAGGAAGCTAAACAAAGTACATGCAGGTATGAAAAGTTTTCTATTTAATTTGATATTAAACAATGGAAGAGCTTGAATATTTGTCTACAGGAAAAATTTTCTCCTGTCAGAGCAAATTACGTCTGATGTTTAGAAATGCGATCCCATAATTGTCAACCTAATTTGTCGTAAAACTTGAAAGAGCAGTTTTTATGATGGTGGCATAATGCTCATTAAGGAAAAAGATAGTTTCTAAGCACTGGTTGAGAAAAACAAATTAATATTACATTAGTAATATGAATTGATACTTGCCTCTTTTGTAAGGTAACGGGTAAACAGATCAGGAAACTATTTGTGACTGTACTTTTACGGTCTGACGCTGGAAATTCTAAGAATTAATTATCAGAGGGGAGGATAGCAAACCTTTTAAAATTCTACTGATGATGGCCCTGTTTGCAAACTAGTTTCCTGCATCCGCTACTCTGAGTAGCTCATAATATTTCACTCCTTTAAATAGCACATTTTAATTAGCACAGTTCTTGAGTGGCCTTCAGTGAATTAACTAGCTTTACATAAAAATGTAACTTTTCACGTGAAGTTTCTGTACTGAATACATATAAGACATGTCACATAGATTCCTATTAAGAAAAGCAAATGCTTTTCTCCGGAAAGCATTGAACGGCTATTCCTTGCCAGAAAAATTACAAGAGGACATTTACTTACAAATCTTACATATTAACACTAATTTTTAAATCACCCCTTGAAATGTACTAAATTCTAATAGTAAGAAATCCTACACATAACAGCCAATAAAAGAAAATAAACAAAAACCGGTAGCTATCTGTGTGCTTCGCAGAAAAAATGATTCATACATCAAGAAAAAATTGTTGTAGGGCAGGAATAGAGAGAAAGAAGGTAACCTTCCCACCTGTCCTCCCTCCCTCCCTTTTTCTCCTTCTTGCTAGGCTCTGGAATGGAGCGTAGAGGCTTTATTAGATTCAGGTTAACATTATTAGCAAGAATACTAATAATTTTCTTCATGATGCATCATATCAGAAAGTGAAAAATCATCACACTGCCTATATCCCACTATTACTGATAGTCAGCTGTAAACGTACTCATTTGGCTCAGATGATGACGGCCAGTGCTGTAGTAAATGTACATTTTCTCTTTGCAGTCTGAGCTGGATTTGTCAACATTTTAAAATCCTTCTCCCCAACGACCATCTATATGATGGTTTTAGCACTGAATGAATACCCTTCCCTGAATCAGGTATGAATGTTGAATTTCTAATTCCATCATTCCATAGACTTTTATATCTAGCACATCTTTCACAGAAGAAGTTATTTTTCCCCCTTTCTCATTTATGTATGTATGTACATACATAGGTACACATGTAGGTATTTATTATGATTAGGGTTCGTGGATATTTTATACCGTATATTATAATCAATTGTAGACATTATCATTTTCTGATGCTCGAATATCTCATAATTTATCCAGTAGGAACATCTTCAAACTGGGTCATCTTTCCTCTTAACGTGATCCCATTAGACTTTGAGCTCCCTTGCTTTCCCGTAGAATACAATGTCCGAGGCACTACTTGTACTATAGTTGCCCCAGATCTGAAATTAACTTCCTATCAAGGAAGAATAATAAATTTGCCTGATTGCTGCACCTGGGAGCAGACCCAAGGAAACTGTAGCTTGGTCACTTTAGGGTATCCTTCTAAGGAGATCTCATCAGGATACACACATTCTGGGTGCTATGCAACAGATAGTGGAATTTTACCTAAACAAAGATGATATGTTTTTGACCTACATAAATTCTAATGCCCAAAGACTAATCAGTTATTGATAACTTTACCAAAAATAAATTACATAGGGTGTTGGTAAGGGCTAGTAGAAGTACAGCCTAAAAGAAAACTAAAATTCTTGTAATTTGATATGTACTAAAGGAGCATCTGGGTCATCCCAATATAACCCATCCACCTGTTATTGCTGGTGGTCCTCTCATTAACCTGGATAAGCTACTGCACTTTGCCAAAAAAACAAAGAGTAGGTTACGTCTGAAGAGAATCTGATTCACAGAGGCCACTTACGATGGTCTCACTTTCTAAACGGGTACTGCATTAGACGAAGACTATTTTTTTTCACCTATGTGTCATTTCCTAAAGATATTAAAAGTTCCTCAAGGGTGTTTTATAACCCTAGCATAGTATATTATAAACAGTAGATATTCAATTAAAGTTTTGTTTTCAAAGTCATTCTTATTCAATAATCAGTTATGAACTTCGCCATTTTGGGGCCACGATTTTTTTTTATCTTTCTAAAACCTTTTCGGTTTGGTATTACAAAGAAATTTCATGAATGGATCAAGGGAAGCAATTTCCCCTTTTACTTTCAACTTGCTTTCCAAACACGGTACTACAATAAGGTGCACAGTGACCTTCTTCTGCCAGAACAAGTGACTGCTTACCAGTGTTGCTACAGTCTCAAGAGGGCATATTAAAACTCAGATGAATTTCATTACGCTTAAAGGCGCTCTCATTTAAATGTCTGTTGTCTGCTGAAAGCAGTACCTGCTTTAAAATTCAGACATCTCTGGGAAAGAGAATTAGTAGTAAGATTTATATTAAGGTCTTGTTGGGTCCCGGAGGAACGTATGAAAGGAACTAATGGTCTAAATAACCTGTTCATATCTAAAGGGAACTAAAAACTTTATTTTGAGATTTAAACCATATGACAAAATTTACTTTAGTCAAAAATATTGCGATTTTAATTCTCTCTATTCAATTCAAATTTCACAGCTCTCATTATTTACCTAAGTATTATGGTAATTTTTACCATTGATGTCTACTTTCTATTAATTCTATACCTTTTCCAGCTTTAAAGTTGTCAGGACTTCTGTTGTTGTCTTCCTAACAGACAACTTTTTTACTTAGTAGACTGAAAATCCAGAACATGTCAAAAGGAGAAGTATTCTGAATACAATAATTATGTTAATATATTTCTAAGATATCATGATAATAGAACATGACAGACAAAACTTGATGATAAAGTACGTGGTAATATCTTTCATGCAACATCAGCAGAGTGATGACGTTTTCAATAGCAGCAAGGAAAATTCAGCTATCAACGTCCTTTCACAATATTAGTGAGTTGTAAGTTTCAGATTGCTCAGCCAAATGCTACGGAGTAGGTTCGTTAAGCCAATATCTAATATTAATAGCTCTTTTTTTCCAGAATATATCAAAATATGTATTCCTGGTAAAATATGTCACAATAGAAAAGAAACATTCAGTATCTTATTTTTGAGAATGACGCGGAACAGAGTACGTCGTTAATGATGGAAGGGTAAATTCCAGTTTTACATCTAATCATTTGTACTATTTCCATAACTTTGGGGGAATATTTCCCCTTTGCTGTGATCAAACCAAAATCTTTAGGCTACAAATAAAACAAACAAAATAAACATACAAATGACAAGAAGTTAGTCAGAAGAACTGATGGCAGTGGAATTCCTGAAGGGTGGTTTTGAGGAAATGGTTGTGAAGTGAACCCAATGTAAAGGACTTGAAAGCACGCTCGTCCCTAGCGGTAATTTCTGAAATTCACAGCCGTTTCTTTGCTCCTTGGTCACCAGGCTGCTCCAGGGGCTTCTCACTGCAGTGAGGACAGAGCCAGGGCCGACTTCTCAGGGTCAAGTCCCTACAGCGACCGCAGCAGCTGTGAACTCGGGGATAGGATATGTGTATGTTTATATTAGAGAACTTCCTGGACCAAGCAAGACATTTTATTATTTTAAGTTCTTTTTCTTCTAGTTTATTAGTTTAGTTTTTTACTGATCTCTCACAGGATATAGTTTTTCTTTTCTTTATGTAAGTGTAACCTTTACTTTCTTTTAATCCTAGAAACTAGCAATGCCGCTACATAAACCGAGCCTGTGTCAAGGGGCTACTGAAGTTCGGCAGCTCGCACACCGCAAAACTAAGATATCTGAATTGAACTCACTAAACAAATAACAAGTTGTTGACAGAGAAGCCTAGGCTAGATGTTGTATATCTTTCGTATATTTAATTCTTCCCCTGGGGCTTGACTTAAAAAGATATTATTCTTTCCGACTGCCAAGGCAATGTCAGTAGTAACAGCTAACCGTTCTTGAGTAAGAAACATGCACATCTGATACTGTTCTAAAAGCTTTTTATGAAATAATTTCAAATATCCTTACAACACACTAAGAAGGCACCATTAGCATCCTCATTTCATGGATGAGCAAACTCATGGTGCAGGGTGCGAAGTAACCTGCTCACATCTGCGTCTGACATTCTTACACACATGAGAACCACCACCCTCATACCTCTATGTCAGCGATCATGAGCATTAAAGGTAGCAGCCCAGTAGCCTTGAGATTCTACTACTGTTTGCTCTAAAGCAGCAGTCTTACATAATGCAAGACTCTTAAGAAACAGTTACGAACTCATGGTTACCGGGGGGTTGGGGGGAGGGATAGTTAGGGAGCTTGGGATTGACATGTATACACTGCTATATATAAAATACATAACCAACAAGGACCTACTGTACAGCACAGGGAACGCTGCTCAGTATTATGTAACAACCTAAAGGGGAAAAGAATTTGAAAAAGAATAGATACATGTATATGTCTAACTGAATCACTTTGCTGTACACCTGAAACTAACACAACATTGATAATCAACTATGCTCCAATATAAAATAAAAAGTTAAAAAAAAGAAACAGTTACACAAAAAGACATCTATTTACCAAAAATGGAGGCATGTTTACTGAAAGGAGGATACAGCAGTGTGAGGAGAGTCCCAGAGATAAAAATCACTTTGTCTCTGTCCTCATAGAGTTTACAGTATAGTATAAAGACAGAAGTACCCAAAGGATTAAAAAGCCAGGGACACAAGAGAGGGTCAAAGGGCTGTGTGGAAGGTCTGTGGGAGAAGAGATTATTTATGGTGAAGAGATCAGGAGAGTCTATATACTTATTAACAACAGTATAATTTTGTTAATAAACAAAAACAAAATATGCTTGTTAGTTAAAATTTTTAAAAGAATATAGAGACCCACAGACATAGAAAATAAACTGATGGTGACCAAAGGGGAAAAGGGGGAAGGATAAATTAGGAGGTTGGGATTAACAGACATACACTACTATATATAAAATAGATAACCAACAAGGACCTACTGTATAGCACAGGGGACTATACTCAATATCTTGTAATAACTTATATGGAAAAGAATCTGAAAAAGAATATATATATATATATATATATACACACACACATATATATGTGTGTGTGTATATATAACATATATAACTGAATCAATTTGCTATACACCTGAAACTAATACAACATTGCAAATCAAATATATTTCAATTAAAAAATATAAATTTTTACAGGATTTTTTTTTCTTTGTTTGACTGGTTGTATGCTAACCTTGAAGGGCATAATCTATGAAGGAACTATCATTTTAAAATTACAACTAGTTTGGGCTGCAACTTTGGTTGCGCCTGCGGAATGAGTCTCTTCTTTAGTTCTGAAAAACTAACTTGAGAAGGCTCTTTATTACCTAAATATAAAGAGAGTCATCTCCCATTGTGTCTGGAGAAGGTCATTAACATGAATGCATCTTTGGGAGAAGTTTTCCTTAATTTTGTATTAATTTGACTACTGCTTGTTCAGTGTGTATGCACGTGATTATTTAGAAGTTATTCCCTAAATAACCTAGGCTGGAGCCCCTGAGACTGCAGCCGAGATCTTTAGAAAGACATTTGTTGAAGGAAAGACATTAAAAAGAAAAGTGTCTGGGCTCCAGTGAGCCCAACCCGCACTATAAAACCATGTCCCATGTATGATGCTCCTTGCCAAATGCCATTCTGGGAAACATACTGATGTGATTGTCCACAGCACTACTGTGATTCTCACAAGAGGGATAAAGTGTCGGTGAACCAAAGAAGAGTTAGATGCTGCAACCAGAAGTAGGAGTGAAGAGAAACGCCTGACCCTGGAGGCTGGGTCACTCCTGAGACTCAGGGTCCAGGCTCTGAGTGCAGTTGTGTTTGTAGGACAAGCAGCCATCGTGGGCTTGGGATGGGCCAGGACATAGACATAGATGGAAGATGAGTGTTCTCCGTGGAAACCAACTCTACACCTACATGACGATTAAAATTCAAAGAACACTATACACAAGTATGTGTATTTAATGCCTATTGTGAATGCTCAAAAATAATGTATAATATATATCATGAACTATATTTACTTTTAGGAAATAAGGAAATGCTCAGTTAGATTTAGATTCACTAGAATTTCTGGACAAAAGATGACATACCTCACTTCATCTTTTTTCCCCTGCCCCCAATAACAAAGGTTTGTTAATGATCCTATTTTATCAGGTATAATCTATGTCAGGAATCTAAGGGCCAGTTAACAAATCAAGGTCTCCATCTCTGGATTAAACCTTTTATCTTTTGGACTAATAGTATCAACATTTCTCCATCCACATCACCATAAAATATACCCTTGGAGTTAAGGATATAGATATTTATTACCTGAACTCTAGCTGCCAAGAGTAACTCAGGCTACACCTATAGCACTACACCCTCATTCATAAGGATATCTCTAACTAATCATAACATCCTTCCTCAACAAACCTGAACATGACCTTCTAAATTTTGTCAAGACGGTGCCCTAACACTGTCCTGTCAGGAAGTCTCCAACAGTTCATGAGGGTTAGCAGAAGAATTTAAACCTATTTGCTACCCTAAGTGGTGAGGGGTTTTTTAGTAACAGGCCCCTATAACCTGACACTATTCTTCTTAATGGGAAGTTTCTGAAATGGGCTTCATGAAGTTGTTCACTTGGTGAGTTTATCTTTAAGAGAAAATGGAAGAAAACATCACCAACTACTCCCTGTGATGGAAGCAGCAGGAAACTTTGGCTTCCTGACATTTCCTTTGGCAAACAAACCCCACCACAAGCATTCTCTAAGGGTGAGGGCTTCTAGAATCTTTCCCTGTCCAATATTATTTTAAGATCTGAAATTTGTCTCTACAACAGCTATTGACTCCTTCTTGATGGGATCAATCAGTGTTCATTTTTATCTGCTTCATTTAGAAAACAGTTGCAGCAAGTTTCTTTTAACTCTCTTGTGGTAACTCCTTATAAAGGAAAGCCTTATACAGAAACTTCTGTAGAGAACTTCTCCCATCCTCTCCATTAGGATAACAAGTCTGTATCTTACCAGACAAGATCATACTATCTTTTGTCCCACTTTCAGGCAGTGAACTTTTCACACTAAGGTTAGTTATTTTAGTAATAATTTTAAAAAACATCCCTACTAGTTGCAACAGGAGTTCATCATTCCAACTGGTAATGTGCAAGCTTTAGGTAAGATGGCTACTTGGTAAAAATACAAATTCTTCACATTATCCTTCGAAACAGTACAGAAATAACAGTTTCAGTGACCTTTAGACATAATGCTGGTTGTCCCATGTAATTACTCAAATGAACACAAACTAAATTTAAAAAGTCATTCTAGAGTTTAGCTAAATATAGGAAAGAATAACCAACAGAATATTCAAATACGATAACAATTTGATAAAATTACAATCATATTTAAATTTTTTATAATCAAATTGAATTAAGATATTAGTCATGTTCTGAGAATAAGTACTCAGTTCTTTTAATTTCTTATAACAAAAATATCTTGAGCCCAGGTAAAGAAGACACCTATGCATTTAACTGAGGCAATCTATTTAACAGAGGACCAGTAGGGGATGCTGACATGGTGTCAGTTCACTGGATTTTGCTCAATTCTTGAATATAACTCTAAAACGAGTCAGTGTGAAAATAACACCACTTGACTAATGAGAGCAGATAATTCAGACTCTCCAGAAAAACACCATAATCCATAGATCCTAGCTAAGTAACCTACCACTGCTAATGATGGACAGCCATCTTCTCCTCTGTTAATCACCACCCCATTCCACCATGTCTTTACCCCTCTCCTACTTTCATTGTTCAAAACTTAGCTTTCCCAATAGGTTTTCAGTCTGTAAAATCCTTGGGCGAGCAGGGTTGCTTCTACACTGCTTCCACTTAAGCCACTGCCTGAAGCTAGGACTCCTATAGCATTCCATGAAGGTCCTCAAATAGAAAGAAAAATTGTCATTTTAACAAAAATGCAATTAACCAAGCCAACGATTGTTAAGTACATTTTAAGGCCTTTAGAAAACTCTGGCTAACTGACAGCCGTGCATTGTGAATAATACTTTTTTAAAAGAAAAGATTAATTCCTATATGTGATTTTAGAGATTCAAGCAAATGTTGCCTTTTCTTCCTTCTGTCCATCCGTAACAATTAACATGTGCAAAGACACTAATGTAATTGTTATATATATATATATATATGATATCCTAACATGATATTTAATTTCCTACAGGCAAGGATCAGGCATATGTGTTTAATGTAGCCTGAGGACTCTAGACTTCCCTGAAACCTTCACATTTGAAAAGTGAATTGTTATTCAATCTAACAGATGACATCTTGGTGAATATCAGAACATGGATTACAGAGAGTCGAGTAGAAGACAGTTTCATGGCATGACAACTCGGGATGGGTCAGGCCTGAAAAAGTTGATCACTACATATCAGCTTCCCTGAGAAATGGCTGCTTTTCAGAATTTTTCTCCTTTTTAACTAAGAGATTTCGACGATATTTTCTCTTCATTTTCCAAAGCTCGTTCCTTAGCAACAGCTTCAAGGACTCTCTCAGTAAAAACAACTATTTTTAGATTTGAGTCAGTAGTAAAAATTCATGTTTTTGGTCAGGAATACCATGAATTCACATAGTTTTGGACATAATTAAGTCAGATAAATCAGAAGCTTCCCCAGTGTAGTAGGTGTTGGATGAGTGATGTAAAGAAATTCAGACAGCTTGTTTGAGGTATGGATTATGTTATAGATTTCTGGATATTTAATAAATTCACCTCAAGTTTTCAAACTTTTGACATTCAAACATCGTTAATCATGGCTTTTACTGTAGTTATGTGTCTCACTTGGGCCTGCCTCACATGAATAATAATCTGATTTCCTGATTTATTGATGGAAATCTCTCTGTTATTCAATAGGATAAATATTTGTGCCTAGAATTTTTCTACTTAGATGCTATATTATTGCCTCATAAAACAATATGATGGAACAGTTACTGACAAAAACAGTAAAAAATAAGCAACTGTTGGTTTTGCCTGCACACAATTATAAAGTGAAATTCCACTGCAAGTTAATTACAGACATTAATTCTTATTTAGAATCTACCACAGAGGGTCAAATATATGAGTCATTATTAAATCTCACTTGGACAGATAATAATGATTTCAAAAGACTTGTTATTAATTTTATTTTCTAAAAACGTTGGAAGTGCCTGAAGTGTTGTGTTCTTTGCAAATGTAAAGCACTAGCTCAAATGTTCCCACTAAATGCAGGGACTGTACCAAAAAACAATGTATATAAAGTCCTATCTGAGACTTGTGTGTCTGCAAATAGGTAATTACCTGTAACAATGAATGGGATTGCTTTCTTCACAAGAGAATAGGTATTTCTTCTAAACAGCAGAAAGTCGAATTGGAAAAAAACAAGTGCAGCTGTGACATTTCTGACCTCATCTCATTCCAGCAGCCGTGAGATTGGTCCTCTTTGAAGAATAAACTGACTAGAAATAAACAAAGGTTTAGATGCTCTTCTTTCCTAGATCTAGGCCATTTCAACCACACATGAAAGTAGAATTGTCCCTTTTCTAGAGATGTGCTCATTTTTAGAAAAGCCCAAATCTTTATAAATAAAATATATAATGTGGTAGGCAGAATAATTGTCTCCCAAAGGTGTACGTTTCCTAATGCCTAGAATCTACGAAAATGTTAATTACATGGCAAAGGCGACTTAAGGTCTCAGGTGGAGTTATTTACGGCTGTTAATCAGCTAACCTTCTCTAGATCATCTGAGTGGACCCGATGTAATCACAAGGGTCCATAAGTGGGAAGGGGGAGGCAAAAATGTCAGTGTCAGAGTGATAAGATGATGCGAGAAATACTTGATCGGCTACGGCTGGATTTGAAGACAGACAGGGGCCAGGAACCAAGGAATGTGGGTGCTTTTAGAAGCTGGAAAAAGAGCAAGGATTCCCCTGGATGCTCCAGAAGGAACACACTGTTGACATTTGGTTTTAGCTCAGTGAGACTCATTTTGGACCTCTGACATCCAAAACTGTAAGATAATAAATGTGAGTTATTTTAAGCCAGTAAGTTTGTGACAATTTGTTTCACCAGCAACAGAAAACTAAGACAAGGAGGAACAGGAGAGTTAAGAGAGTTCTGAGGAGAAACACATCACAGAAACCCCTCCATTTGGATTTTGAAAGATTGGCTGCAAGTCCATTTGCTTGTAAGTTCAAATGCACAGTATGAAAACGGCCACCCACGCCCTCTGTCGATGGTGACAAAGCTGACAGCCTTGGTTCCTGGGCAAAGCTTTATTCTTACCTATGATGTGCTGTAATTGAAAGGCAGAACAGAATTACCTTTCTACAGTGTGAAGAACAGCCCTTTCCTGAAGTAAGATTTCCTACTGGGCACTTGCCCCAGATGGAGGAAATTGTGCTCAGAACTGAGTGTCATTGAGAATCAGAGGTCCCTCAAGTCCATTTCTGAACTCTGCTGTGCTCCCGGATTTGAATGAGAACTCCTCAGCTGCATCACCTTCCCCAAGGTCATCCAAGTAGCAGAAGCAGGGTCTCCTCCTCCACTGGAGCTGCTACCAGCAAGCCAGACACTGACCTAAATGTTTTCTACATTACTTCATTTTGTGCTTTTATCTAAAATAGGAGAAGACTAAAGTGCTTTTTTCTCACATACCCCAAGTTTTATTTGCTAACACCCTTAATTTCTTTTTTTTTTTTTTGCGGTACGCGGGCCTCTCACTGCTGTGGCCTCTCCCGTTGCGGAGCACAGGCTCCAGACGCGCAGGCTCAGCGGCCATGGCTCACGGCGCCAGCCGCTCCGCGGCATGTGGGATCTTCCCGGACCGGGGCACGAACCCGTGTCCCCCGCATCGGCAGGCAGACTCTCAACCACTGCGCCACCAGGGAAGCCCACACCCTTAATCTCTTAACCACTAATCCCATGAAATATTTACTTAGCTTGTTATAAATGTTATAAATGTTATAAATGTCCTGACCTTCCCATTCTTTAGGTGTTTTTGACTCTCACCCTTCACAACCCTACTGTGAATAGCTGGTTGAGTAGACGTTAGCACATATGACTTTAACCGTATCCATCCATTCATGCATTTGCCAAGCACTGTTCTGAGTCCTGTGGTTGCAATGATGGCTAAGGATGGCAAATTCGTTCTCTAAAGGAGTTTTATCTTCTAGTGGGAATATGAGAAAGACAGAAACAAAACAACAAACAGGCACTTTCATTTAGACATACACACCAAATTATAAGTTCAGGTGCTGATGTGTAAAATAAAACAATGGGAACCAGAGCGACACAGAGATTATTTTAGGAGATTATTTTAGCCAAGATGGTATCAAAATTATTTCTAAAGTTTTAAAAAACGATTTCATTTTGTCACATGCCTTTAAAAAATACTTTTCTCCCCCATCCTTCCAGAGAATTTGAGAGAGTATAGGCAAAAATAATGATTAGATTACACACACACACACACACAGAGATACACAAATATGCACTAACCCTCAATGACCGAAGCAGTAGTTCAAACCATCTTAGAGTTACAAAATGAATCTGTTATTGTAACATACCTATTCTCTGCTTATCTACTTTGAAACCACCCACATCCTTTTAAAGTAAAAGAAAACTTTCTAAAGCAGTTTGTGCAAGGAATAACTCTACCTCAAGTACCTCACCAGGGAGTGTCAGGGATAAATAACCTTTGAGAAAAAATCAAATATATAAATATGACATGTTAAATTAAAAGTCTGAAAATGTTGAGAAATAGCCAAACACTATTATTTATATTTACAATATCACCTGTGTATCTCTATATCACCACATAGATATAATACTCCTTTTAATAAAGAAAGAAATTATACTCCAATAAAAACATTTAAAAAATAAATGAATAAATAAATAAATAAACAAGAAGCAAAAAAAAAAAAGAAAGCATGCCACATATGAAGGAAAGTATCTCTCACATTTGAGGAAAAATGGCTTGACTTTTCACAGATCACCACTTAGGAATAAATTTGATTTTTATGCAAGGGGCTCTCCACGGACAAAACATGCTGACTTGCAGAATATACATAATACAAATCACCAAAATTAAAAAGAAAAATCCATCACAGATTATTTTAAAGTCTCCTATTCTTGTGTATTTAAAATATAATTTGATATTTAAAATCTTAATTCAGATTTTTAAAATACATATACTGTTAAAAAATCAAATAAAACATGTCTGATACATACAACAATATAAAAAATACATTAACAGGGCTTCCCTGGTGGCGCAGTGGTTGGGAGTCCGCCTGCCGATGTGGGGGACATGGATTCGTGCCCCGGTCCGGGAAGATCCCACATGCCGCGGAGCGGCTGGGCCCGTGAGCCATGGCCGCTGAGCCTGCGCGTCCGGAGCCCGTGCTCCGCAACGGGAGAGGCCACAACAGTGAGAGGCCCGCATACCGCAAAAAAAAAAAAAAAAAAAAAAAAAAATACATTAACATATTCATGTATTTTTTGAAGTTCCAACTTTACCTTAAGTGAGATGACACTTTCAGAAATCGCTCTGTAAACTATAAAAAGCCAGAGAAGTATGATTTCTCTATTTATCAGTTCTATATTATTTTGTGTCACTCAAGAGCTAATATAAATGCGAGCAGGATACATTTCATACATTGTGACTTATACGTGTGAAATGTTTTGTAAATGAATACTCTTTAAAAAACAGTATAATAACTTACATGTACTTTTGCATGTTTCATAGAGTAAATTCCAGCAATAACAAACTTCAAGAATAGCTGTTTAAATATGACAAATGTTTTGTCATTAGGCCATTTTAAAGACAAAGAATATATTTCTAATCATTTGGTAAAATCTGCTAATGGATGCTTTGAAAATCACAGGTGTAGAATTACATCTTTTATAAATGAAATGAAATCTAAAACTTATTTAACTTCTAGTCCTCATTTTCCAGATGCAGAAACAGCACTAGAACAAAAAATTTCACAATTTGTATGGAAACACAAAAGACCCCGAATAGCCAAAGCAATCTTGAGAAAGAAAAACGGAGCTGGAGGAATCAGGCTCCTTGACTTTAGACTATACTACAAAGCTACAGTAATCAAGACAGTATGGTACTGGCACCAAAACAGAAATATAGATCAATGGAACAGGATAGAAAGCCCAGAGATAAACCCACGCACATATGGTCACCTTCTTTTTCAAAAAGGAGGCAAGAATATACAATGGAGAAAAGGCAACCTCTTCAATAAGCGGTTCTGGGACAACTGGACAGCTACATGTAAAAGAATAAAATTAGACCACTCCCTAACAGCATACACAAAAATAAACTCAAAATGGATTAAAGACCTAAATGTAAGGTCAGATACTATAAAACTCTTAGGGGGGGGCTTCCCTTGTGGCTCAGTGGTTGAGAGTCCGTCTGCCAATATATGGGACATGGGTTCGTGCCCCAGTCAGGGAAGATCCCACATGTTGCAGAGCGGCCATGGCCTGTGAGCCTGTGCGTCCGGAGCCTGTGCTCCACAACGGGAGAGGCCACAACAGTGAGAAGCCCGCGTACCGCAAAAAAAAACTCTTAGAGGAAAACATAGGCAGAACACTCTATGACATAAATCACAGCAAGATCCTTCTTGACCCAATTCCTAGAGAAATGGAAATAAAATCAGAAATAAATAAATGGGACTTATTGAAACGTAAAAGCTTTGGCACAGAAAAGGAAACCATAAACAAGATGAAAAGAAAACCCTCAGAATAAGAGAAAATATTTGCAAATGAAGCAACTTACAAATGATTTATCTCCAAAATTTACAAGCAGCTCATGCAGCCCAGTATCAAAAAAACAAACAACCCAATCCAAAAATGGGCAGAAGACCTAAATAGACACTTCTCCAAAGAAGATATACAGATAGCCAACAAACACATGAAAGAATGCTCCACATCACTAATCAGTAGAGAAATGCAAATCAAAACTACAATGAGGCATCACCTCACACCACTCGGAATGTCCATCATCAAAAAATCTAGAAACAGTAAACACTGGAGAGGGTGTGGTGAAAAGGGAACCCTCTTGCACTGTTGGTGGGAATTTAAAATGATACAGCCACTATGGAGAACAGTATGGAGGTTCCTTAAAAAACTAAAAATAGAACTACCATATGACCCAGCAATCCCACTACTGGGCATATACTCTGAGGAAACAATAATTCAAGAAGAGGGCTTCCCTGGTGGCGCAGTGGTTGAGAGTCCGCCTGCCGATGCAGGGGACACGGGTTCGTGCCCCGGTCCGAGAGGATCCCACATGCCATGGAGCGGCTGGGCCCGTGAGCCATGGTCACTGAGCCTGCACGTCCGGAGCCTGTGCTCCACAACGGGAGAGTCCACAACAGTGAGAGGCCCGCGTACCGTAAACAAAAAAAAAAAAGAAGAGTCATGTACCACAATATTCATTGTAGCTCTATTTACAACAGCCGAGACATGGGAGCAACCTAAGTGTCCATCGACAGATGAATGAATAAAGAAGATGTGGCACATATATACAATGGAATATTACTCAGCCATAAAAAGAAATGAAATTTAGTTATTTGTAGTGAGGTGGATGGACCTAGAGTCTGTCATACAGAGTGAAGTCAGAAAGAGAAAAACAAATACCGTATGCTAACATATATATTCCATATATATGGAATCTAAAAAAAGAAAAAAGAAAAAAAAAGTTATGAAGAACCTAGAGGTCAGGACAGGAATAAAGACACAGGTGCAGAGAATGGACTTGAGGACACGGGGAGAGGGTATGGGAATCTGGGATGAAGTGAGAGAGCAGCATGAACATATACACACTACGAAATGTAAAACAGATTGCTAGTGCAAAGCAACCGCATAGCACAGGGAGATCAGCTCGGTGCTTTGTGACCACCTAGAGGGATGGGGTAGGGAGGGTGGGAGGGAGACACAAGAGGGAGGAGATATGGGGATATATGTATATGTATAGCTGATTCACTTTGTTATACAGCAGAAACTAACACATCATTGTAAAGCAACTATACTCCAATAAAGATGTTTAAAAAAAAATAAGTATAGGAATGACTGAAACATGCTTTTGAAGAATCACCCAAAAAACAGCATTAGTGAACAATAGTTTTTACACAGAACTGTATTCATTATCCTGTAATAAAACATAATGGAAAAGAATATGAAAAAGAATACATGTATATATTCTTTTTCATATTCAGTTATATATATAACTGAATACTTTTCACATACTTTATACATATAACTGAATCACTTCGCTGTACACCAGAAACTAACATAACATTATAAATCAACTATACTTGAATAAGAAATACATTTTAAAAAACAATAGTTTTAAAATTGACGTTAAGATAATTATTTTTTTTTTAAGATCATTATTTTAACAACTTTGAAAGACAACTTCTGGGCATAACATTATTCAGGATAAAGCAGAATATTTTCCTTAAGAAACTAAAGGCTTCATAGTTTGTGAAAATAATGCAGACTACTCTGTATTGGAAACTGTTCCGTGCATCTGGTCTGTTCCACTGCACATTGTATTAGCTTTCTAGGGTTGAAGATAACAAGACACCACAAACTGGGCGGCTTAGAAGAACAGAGACTTAGAGTTTCAATGCTCTAGATGCCAAAAATCAAGGTGTTGGCAGGCCCACGGTCCCTCTGAAGCCTATAGGAGAACCCTTCCTTGCCCCCTCCCAGCTCCTGGTCTGTTCGTAATCTTTGGCATTCCGTGGCTTCCAGCTACATACCTCCAGTCTCTGCCTTGCCTTCTCATGATGTTTTCTGTGGGTGTTTGTGTCTTCACGTAGCCATCTTTTTAAAAGGACACAAGTCATATCAGACCAGGAGCCCATCCAACTCCAGGATGATCTCAACTTAATTACATTTGTAACAACACAATTTCCAAATAAGGTCACATTCTGAGTTACTGTGGGTTAGAATTACAACATATCTTTCTTGGGGGGAACACAATTCAACTCATCACACACATTTAAAACATGCAACTTCACAGCTAATTCTTTAATGTTTCCCAATGCTTTCTTGGATGAGTCTTCAGAAGCATCTTTCAGTCATTACCATGCTCAGTAGTTCTTCTACATTCACTTGGCTAAATTCATCAACAGCATACAGGGAAGTATGCGTATGTGCTACCAGACTCAGGTTCGGCTGTTTGCTGCTCAAAAGCCGATGTACAGGAGACAAGTGTTGGTAGGAAAGGAAAGGTTGCTTTTTTCAGGAAGCCAGCAACCTGGGGAGAAGGCAGACTCATGTCTAAAAGCCAGTTCCCCTGCTGCTGATCAGGGGGGATAAGTTTTTAAAGGGGAGTTTCAGGGGAGTATAGATGGAGGGAGGGGGCTACATGCAGAAACAGCACAGTCAGCTCTGACAGTCATCTTGAAATTAGTCATGTGGCGGTCTGATCAGCATCATCTTGATTGTTCTAAGCACAGTTAATCTTCAGTTTCAGGGTCGCTTTGTTGCCATTTCTTTGAGGCCAGTTCTTAGAATTCTGTAAGATGGAGCAGCTTATGTCATGGCTACAGCCTGGTCATCACGTAATTAACTTCTTTCAGTTGGTGGGGAGTTTCAGCATCTACAACACAGCTCACAGGATATGGCTCAGAATATTATGATAGCCCTTGAGGAGGAACCAAAGGTACTTGACTTTGTTTAATGACTAAACTATTATCTTGTTTTGCTTGATTATTTTCCTTTATTTTCTGTATTTCCTCATTTCTCTGATTAATTCTGTTCTTTAGCTAAAGTTTTTCTACAAACAAGAGACAGGCAGCGGAGCTGGGGGTTTGTGTCCCAGAAAGGGCTCATTGGGTCCTGCTCCATACATATGCACTTGGTGTTATATTTAAAACACAGCAGAAATGACAAGTTCTTGTTCTTAAAAATTATGTTTAATCAGTGTCACACTTAGAAATAAGTCAATGTTTTCATTGGCTAAAATAGACTCTGTTTCTACTATATTTCAATATCTAATCAGATGAGCGCTGCACTTTTTTGTGGTCATGACAAGTACAATTTTGATGAGGACAAATTCACTTAAAAATGATAATGCCTATGTATTTTGTACTTGCAATCTTATAAGGAAATTTAAACCAAATACATGGAATATAGAAAATGAAAGAAGTCTCTAATTGCAAAATTATCCTATCTCAGTGTCCCACAGCAGCCTCTCCCCAGCCAAACTGGCCCATTTGTTTCCATCCCTGCTGTTCCTATTCCTCCATCTGTTCCCCACTATCCTCCACCAGGAATCCTGTCACATTGACTATGCCACTGGCCCGGCCTCACATGCCTTGGACACCAAGCTACTTTTATTAGTGTTTTCTTTGGAAAGTATGCCAGTTACATAGGTAAAGAAGGCTAAAGACATACTTATTTTTTTATGCCTTTTAATATATTTATTGACTATTTGTGCTTCTTGTGATAACTGCCTCCATATATCCTTTGTAAACTTTTCCTTCACTTGTTTAGCTTCTTTGATTTGTATGTACTTCTGAAGTATTCTGGTTAATAATCTTTTTTTAAAATTTTTATTGGAGTATAGTTGCTTTACAGTGTTGTGTTAGTTTCTCCTGTAAAGCAAAGTGCATCAGCTATACATATACATACATCCCCTCTTTTTTGGATTTCCTTCCCATTTAGGTCACCACAGAGCAGTGAGTAGAGTTCCCTGTGCTATACAGTAGATTCTCATTAGTTATCTATTTTATATATAGTGGTGAATATATGTTAATCCCAATCTCCCAATTCATCCCAACTCCGCTTTCCCCCCTTGGTGCCCATACATTTGTTCTCTGTGTCTCTATTTCTGCTTTGCAAATAGGTTCATCTGTACCATTTTTCTAGATTCCACATATATGTGTTAATATGTGATATTTCTTTTTCTCTTTCTGACTTACTTTACTCTGTATGATAGTCTCTAGGTCCATGCATGTCTTGGCAAATGGCACAATTTCGTTCCTTTTTATGGCTGAGTAATATTCCATTGTATATATGTACCACATCTTCTTTATTCATTCCTTTATTAATGGACATTTGGGTTGCATCCATGTCTTGGCTATTGTAAATAGTGCTACAATGAATATTGGGGTGCACGTGTCTTTTTGAATTATGGTTTTCTCAGGGTATATGCCCAGTACTGGGATTGCTGGGTCACACAGTAGCTCTATGTTTAGTTTTTAAGGAACCTCCATACTGTTCTCCATAGTGGCTGTATCAATTTACATTCCCACCAACAGTGCAAGAGGGTTCCCTTTTCTCCACACCCTCTCCAGCACTTGTTGTTTGTAGATTTTCTGATGATGCCCATTCTATCAAGTGTCAGGTGATACCTCATTGTAGCTTTGAGTTGCATTTCTCTACTGATTAGTGATGTTGAGCATCTTTTCATGTGCCTCTTGGCCATCCGTGTGCCTTCTAAGACATACACTGATTTAGATCACCATCCATTTCTCATACCCAGAAGTGTATGTGGCAAAATTAATTAAATCAGTAAATACTTTGTACTGTGTGCTTTTTAATAATGCTCACGTTAGGCTTACACCCTATAAACTTACTTAAACGTGACATACTTATATAGGACACCGAATAAGATTCACCACGGTGCTTTTAAACCTCACTGTAATGTAAGATCTAAGAGGATGGTGACCTTGGCTATCGAACTTATGATGGAATGACTTGCCAGGTCTGAAATACATCACCTGGCTCAGAGCCACTGTTCAGTACATATTTGCTGAATGAGTACATAAATGAATGAATTACCTCTTTGCTATTTTCAGTGCCTAATATAGGTCTTTATCATATCTTGCCTGGTCTGTTACATAATTTTCTAATGGTATAGCAGGGACTGGCTAAGTGTTCACAAAACCACTCCCATTTTCTCCTGAGGATATGGCCGGCCATCCTTTTCCAGAACGGCTTGCAGTTATAGATGTGGACTTGTTACACTGTTGGGTCAGTAGAATTTGAGTAGAAGGGAAAAATATCACCTGGTCTGTGACATATACTGCCTGGTTAGGGCTACAGTTAGGGCGAGGTTTAGGGTTAGACTAAAATCTTCCACCTTCCTTCTCTTCTCTTCTGGTCAGATCCAGAGCAGTCATAAGACCCTAGAGGATGAAGAGTTTTTGGGTGAAAGAAACCTAAGACCCGAATTGACTGCATGGAGCGGAGACTTACCCCCGCACAGTTGCCAACCTGCTCTGGACTGTGACGTGAGAACTAAGCTCCCAGTGCATTAGGAGATGAGATTTTTGATTGTTAGTTAGAGTAGTTAACATATAACTAGTACCAAAATTGGTGCCTTCAAGAAGGGTTTTGTTTTTGTAAAAAAAAACCTAACATTGGACTTCACTGTCAATTGTCAAGAGAAGATAAACTGGAAGCTGAAAAAAATGGTGACCCACGTTATGTGATGGCAAAATATCTGTTCAAGCTGTCATCTGAGATTACTTGGAAGGAAAAACATGTGCCACTGAATCTGGAGCTTTGAAGGCATTGGTTGGAAAGAATTCTCGTTTTGTGCATTTGACTTCTGTTGACTCTCTTTGGCAAGATATTAAAAAAATGAATGAGCTCATCAATGAACTGGCCAATGTACAGGTTGAAACCAAAACAGTGGACAGGCTGGGAAAAACAACCAAACTTGGAGCACTTAAGATTGGAAAATCAATTTGCTCCTATATTCCAAGCTATTTGAAAATAAATGAAACTCAGGGTTACCAGGGGTAAAGTGGAGGGTAGGGAGGGATAAATTGGGAGATTGGGATTGACATATATACACGACTATATATAAAATAGATAACTAATAAGAACCTACTGTATAGCACATGGAACTCTTCTCAATACTCTCTAATGACCTATATGGGAAAATAATCTAAAAAAGAGGGGTTATATGAATATGTATAACTGATTCACTTTGCTGTACACCTGAAACTAACACAGCAACTATAATAAAACTGTAAATCAACTATACTCCAATAAAAAGTTTAAAATATACAAATAAAGTTTTTAAAATTTAAGTAAATAAATAAAAAGGGTCTGGAAGTCATAGACTATAAGTAGCAGAGATTCTACCTCTGTTTCTGGCTCTGAGGATGCAAACTATCACGAACGCTACAGCCTCAAGAAAATGAACTTTGCCCACAACCTTAGAGAGCTTTGAGGCAGAGCTTTCCTTCGTCAAGCCTCTAGAAGAACATGCAGAGTGGCTGACACCTTGATTTAAGCTTTTGAGATCCTTAGGAAAAAACCCAGCCGAGCCATGCCTGGACTTCTGTCTTACGGAAAGTATGAGACAAAAAGGAATGCTGTTTTCAACTGCCGAATTTTTGACAGTGTGCTACCCAGCAATAGAAAACGAATACATACTCCTTCCAAGGATAAACACTCCTTGTTCCATCACATCGCTCCCTAAAACACAGAATATTACTTCTGGGCCTTTTCCTTAATGGTCAGGTTCAAATGCCCTTCCCTTTACCTACCTGGCCAAATCCTGTCATCCCTAAAGGATCAGCTTAGATGCCATTCTTGCCTCCATCCCCTGCACCCCCTGCCCTGCCCTACCCACAATACATGGAATTAATCCTGTCTTCTCTATCGCCCTTGTTTTGGTACTTTGATTGCACACATTATTGTTAGCTGTTTATGAGTTTATGCACTAATCTGTGAATCCTTTCAGAGAAAGACATATCTTATTGATCTGCAAATTCTTACCACCTGGTACAGGGCCTGACCCTTAGCAAGTGTTAAGTAAGTATTTGTCCTCTGTGATTTCCAGATTCTTCTAATTTTCCATTGGTTTTGCTCAAACTCTAATGAGCTCTTGTCGTTTCTTTTCTCAATTTGGCCAGTATTTTCTTTTCCTTTATTTGCTTCTACTCTTTGTCAGATATTATCCCAGTAATATTTCCTTTTCATTGTGGCTCTTATTTTTAAAGACAACTGTTTTGATACCATCCGGTTTCATAAACATAGATGTTTATAAGTTTGAAGTCTGAAAAAATGTATCACTTAAGCAGCCAACTTATGTAATGATTACAGACACTCTTCACAAGCCTGAGTCTCAGTAATAATCACAGTAGTCAGAAATGTTACATGTATATTTCTAGAAATATTTATGCTGCTTTATGCCAAGTATCATGTGCTTCAGATTTCAGTACATCACTGGGGTTGAGAACTCAGGCTCTACATTCAGACAGACTTAGAGTCCATCTCCCTAATTCTTGGGTGACAATGGCCAAATTACTTAATCTCTCCAAGTCTCAGATAATGAAGTCATTAACCTCATAAGGCCACTATAAGGGTCAAATACCACACACGTGGTTGAAGCTAAAAAAAAGTGTTACCGTGAAACTATTGGGAATTATAGATTAGGTGCAATGGTGCATTTATTGTATCCCTGTTAAATAAATTGCATAGCCACAGATGGCTTTCTCTACAATAAAACTATTTAAGATAAATATATATAAATTTAATTTTTTTCTTTGAATAAAATAAATGTTTGTCACTTTTTAAAATAGACAATATGGATAGACACAAATAAGGAATAAATGAAAAGGAATAAATTCATTAGGACTTTGTTCCTATACTTTATTCTGAATGGTGACTTTTTAAAGCATGTTGGAAATGATGAGTAAAGTAGTTGATAAAGACTTCCCTCACCTCAGGCAAACAAGAGGACTTTCTTAGGTTGCAAATCATTATGAAATAGTCTCAGTATAAGCTTTGCTTTAGCCCAGGTGATATCTGTAAAGGTGTGCAGAAAAGTTTGTAAAATTGGTGTGAAAGAGCTATAAATGAAATATTTATGATACATTTCTAGGGGAGATTATTAGACATGGAAAAATGTTAGCGAACAGGAAATACAGTGTATTAGAGAGAGAAGTGAACTCGGACTCAGAGTGGAGCTAAACCGTATCTCTGCCATTGAGCGCTGCCTGACCCCAGCAGATCCTGTCTCTGATCTGGACCTTTTCTCCATCTGTACCCTGAGCACAGAGAGCGTAATCACTGTGGCTAAATATGCAACTGTCAGTGTTTTGGCCTGTAAAATGCTTCTGCAAAACATGACTTCTCCTTCAAGACATCCTTCCAACTGAGCCAGGACCTAACCCTAGTATCCCTCGTAATATTGTACTCAAGAGAGCCATTACCATTCTGTTTATTATTATTGTTAAGTGGTATAAAATATAAATCTAATCAGCCATCCACATTACAGATAAATTCTGAAGACCTTCTTACTTTTTAAACTCCATATTTCATAGGAACATATTAAAATTTCACTATCATAATTTGATTTTATATTTATGATGTGAATATTAAAATTAGAAAATGTTTTGTACTTAAAGAACTTTAAAATATCCATTATCAGAAAAACTTGTTGCTTAGGAAGATAACTAACATCAAAAAAAAAAAAAAACTTTGGGGCTTCCCTGGTGACGCAGTGGTTAAGAATCCTCCTGCCAATGCAGGGGACACGGGTTCGAGCCCTGGTCCGGGAAGATCCCACATGCCGCGGAGTAACTAAGTCCGTGCGCCACAACTACTGAGCCTGCGCTCTAGAGACTGCAAGCCACAACTACTGAGCCCATGTGCCACAACTACTGAAGCTCGCCTGCCTAGAGCCCATGCTCCGCAACAAGAGAAGCCACTGCAATGAGAAGCCCGTGCACTGCAACGAAGAGTAGCCCCCCGCTCACTGCAACTAGAGAAAGCCCGCACGCAGCAACGAAGACCCAACACAGCCAAAAATAAATAAATATATATATAAAAAAAAAACTTTGGATGAGATATGATTTTTTACATGCTGCTTTTAAAATAAGGGAAACAGCATGATCCAAACTGAACATATGAATTCAACCACTGAAGGCTAGTGCTCTTTCCTTCTTTTCTCATTACAAAACCCCAACTGACAGGTACACTTTCATCACAATTCAGCTTAAGGCTTACCTTCTCCATGAAACTTTTAAAGAATAACCCACGTAAAGAACTGTAAAGTTCAGAGAGCATGTAACAAGATAACAGACCACGCAATTAAAAGACACAGAATCTCAGATTCAATATAAGTAAAATCAACTCTATGCTCCTTACAAATGACACAAAATGACAAAAGGATAAGAATAAAATAATGGCTGCTGTTTTCAGCGTTTTTGCTAACAAGATATGCTAAGCAACCATTCAACTGAAAAAAAGTATGAATGTTGGATAAAACCTAGGGAAGCATATTTTTAAATCTCACCATAAGATTTAAACTAATAATAATAAAAGAATAATGATGACAGTAATATTGCTCAGGCCAAACCTCAGTGAAAGTGGGAACTAAAATGAAGCACTGACGATAGCTTTCATCTTGAAGGTAACTGTTAGACCTCATAAACTTGAGTTGATGTTTTCATGGCCTTCTATAGCTTAAAGGTTAAGAGACAAAGCCTGGAGCCTCTCTCAGTAGAAGATCTAAAAGAAAAACTTCACTCTAAAGATCTAGGACACCAATGGCTATAAACATGATGTAAAAGTGAATTATATACACCTGTCTTATTGCTAATAATTAGCAGTAATCATGAACCATCCCTCATATGACCTAAATTCCAATAATAAATTTTAATTTATAGTGATCCTTGATAATGTAGTTCACTGAGGGACCTGGCAGAAGAAAAACCAATCTTTTAGAGGAAACTGTCTTTATCCCAGGACTCAGAAAATGTCCATAAATTAAATTCCAAGAAATATGAATTCACACTCAAAAAAGCACAAAACACTAAAAGAAACAAAGCATGAAAGAGGCAATGAAAACAACTGTCAACAGAATCAGACTCATGACGACTTCGAGTACAGGAGCCATCCGGCAGCATAAAAAAGAACTATGCTTTGTAGGTTCAAAGATGTAAACCGGGAAGATAAAATATAAATGAAAACCACAGACTATATAAATCAATTACCAAACAGATTTGATAAAGAACCCAATAGAACTTTTAGAATTTCAAAGTACAATCATTTAGTCCAAAAATCATTAGAACTAAAGAAATAAGATTTGAACTGGAAGGAATGACTCAGAATGTAACACAGATATAGAGACACCAGTTATGACAGGCAGGTTAAGTGGCCCGGAGACTGAGAGAGTCATGCACATTGGTGTGAGTCAGAGTTTGAATTGGGAACAGTACTGTCCAACTGGGCAGTTTAGGGAGAGGTTAAGAATGGCGATGTATAAATTGGGGGCCATAGTTTAAGGAAACTGCATGATGCATTTTAGTGTCCCCAGGTTAGTACCTGTGGGGGGCACTACCTCCTTAGGACCAGTGAGGAAAGTAAGGGAGTGGTGATGGAACCCAGAGAGGACAGCCATAGGGAAAAGGCTGCCTGACAGAAGCATGGCTTTCAGTAAATGGTCCATCAGCCTGGCTGAGCAGCCATGGTAGTAAGTGGCCAAATTCACTTTCCTCCCTCTCTCTAATCCACTGCCTGTGCCTTACCTTCTTTGAACATCACTGGAAACCAGAGGGCAAAGGAGGTCATTACTGCAGTTCATACAAGTCAGCCTCTCAGAGATGAGTCGATAAGAGGTCAAAAAAGATATCCAGGGGCTTCCCTGGTGGCGCAGTGGTTGAGAGTCCGCCTGCCGATGCAGGGGACACGGGTTCGTGCCCCGGTCTGGGAAGATCCCACATGCCGTGGAGCGGCTGGGCCCGTGAGCCATGGCCGCTGGGCCTGCGTGTCTGGAGCCTGTGCTCCGCAACGGGAGAGGCCACAGCAGTGAGAGGCCCGCGTACCGCAAAAAAAAAAAAAAAAAAAAAAAAAAAAAGATATACAGAATAATATATACCTGAGTTCTCAGGCAAAATGTAGAGACAATGCCTAAGAATTTTCTAAACTGAATGAAAGACCTAATTATCAGATACAAGAGCTCAGAAAATTCAAAGCAGGAAAAATAAAAAGAAGACATCATTAAGCAAAATTACAAGGGAAGAGCAGAACACACACAAAAAAGACTCTGATTTAAGCAGCTAACTTCTCCAGAGCAACACTGGTAGGCAGAAAACAGTGGAATACTATTTTCTATGCACTACAATAAAATAAATGTCAACCTAGAATTCTATACTCAATGAAAATATCACTCATGAATGAAGATAAATTAAGAAAATTTTAGAAAAATACTGACAGATTTTGCCATCAACCAAATTCATCAAAATTGCAAAGAATGGTTTTTTGTTTGTTTTGCAGTACGCGGGCCTCTCACTGCTGTGGCCTCTCCCATTGCGGAGCACAGGCTCCGGACATGCAGGCTCAGCGGCCATGGCTCACGGGCCCAGCCTCTCCGCGGCATGTGGGATCTTCCCGGACCGGGGCACGAACCCGTGTCCCCTGCATCAGCAGGCGGACTCTCAACCACTGCGCCACCAGGGAAGCATGCAAAGAATGGTTTTGAAGCAAAAATAAAGTTACCCAACACAGAAGATCCTAGATACAGGAAGAAATGAAAACCAAACAAATTGGTGTCTATGTGGTAATATTTGAAAAAAAAAACGGATTTATAAAATTATCATAATAATATTGAGGGAATCAGAAACCAAGATAAAACTAAAATACAAAACCAAAATAGCATGCAAGTAAGGCACAAGGTAATTGGAGATAAAGTGATTGAAATTTCCCTGCAGTGTTTGGAAGGAAGGTTATGATCCTGATGGATGTTTAACTTTAAAGTGTGTAAATTAAAGGTTTAGAGCAAGTGATAAAAGAATAGTTCTATTATGTATCACTTTCAGATTAGTAGAGGGAAACAGAGAGAAAAAGATAGTAAATCAGTCCAAGAGAAGTCAAGAAGGAGAGAAAATAAAAATATAGAAGACAGGACAAACTGAATTTTCAAAATCCATAGAGCAAAAACTTACATTATGGGAAGGAAAAACAGACAAATCAAGACTCATCTGAAGATTTCAATACCTTCTTTCAATAAATGATAGAGCAAGTAATCAGAAAATTAGTGAGTACACAGAACACTTCAACAGTATTATGAACCAACTTGACCCAGTTGACATTTATAGCACACTTCACCAAATAAGAACAAAATATACATTTTTTCAAGATAATATGGAACATTACCAAGATAGACCACATCTGGGTGACAAAATAAGTCTCAAATAAAAGATTTGCCATAATACAAAGTATGCTCTCGGACTATAAGGAAATTAAATTAAAAATCAATAGAACAAAGATATCTATAAAATTCATAGGCATTTGGAAACGAAACAAAGTAATGTTGATACATTCTAAATAACCCATGGGGCAAAGGAGAAATCAAAAGGAAAATCAGAACATATATTGATCTGAAAGTAAATGAAACAAAAATATATCAAAATTTGGGAAAATGCTGCTAAAGCAGGTATTAGAGGAAATTTACGGGACTAAATGCCTATATTAAAAAAGATCTAGGGCTTCCCTGGTGGCGCAGTGGTTAGGAGTCCGCCTGCCGATGCAGGGGACACGGGTTTGTGCCCCGGTCCGGGAAGATCCCACATGCCGCGGAGTGGCTGGGCCCATGAGCCATGGCCGCTGAGCCTGCGCGTCCGGAGCCTGTGCTCCGCAATGGGAGAGGCCACAACAGTGAGAGGCCCGCGTACCGCAAGAAACAAACAAACAAAAAAGATCTAAAAAAAAACATGGATCTGAAGAACCTAGGGGCAGGACAGGAATAAAGACGCAGACATAGAGAATGGACTTGAGGACACAGGGAAGGGGAAGGATAAGCTGGGATGAAGTGAGAGAGTGGCACGGACATATATACACTACCAAATGTAAAACTGATAGCTAGTGGGAAGCAGCCGCATAGCACAGGGAGATCAGCTCGGTGCTTTGTGACCACCTAGAGGGGTGGGATAGGGAGGGTGGGAGGGAGGCTCAAGAGGGAGGAGTTATGGGGGGATATATGTATACGTATAGCTGATTCACTTTGTTATACAGCAGATAAAAACACACCCCTGTAAAGCAATTATACTCCAATAAAGATGTTAAAAAAAAAAGGGAAAAATAAGATTTCAACTCAAAGACCTGAGTTCTTTCTTAAGAAATGAGGAAATAAATTGCAAATTAAACCCAAAGAAAGCAGAATAGAGGAAATAATAAATATTAAAGGAAAAATGATGAAATAGAAAATAAGTGAAAAAATTTTAAATCCATGAACTAAAAGCTGGCACTTTGAAAATATTAATAATGTAGGTAAAACCTCTACCTGGATTGATCAGGAAAAATAGAAGATACAAATTACCAATATCAGGAGTGATAAAAATGACATAATTCAGATACTGCATATGATAAAAAGATAATAGAATTTTATGCACAATATGAAATATGCTGAGATTATGAATAAATAAACATTCAGATCCAGTGAGTAGAGGAACGCCTGATAAATTCTGTCCACATTCAGAGATGATATAAAAAGGTTATGTATACGAAAAAGAAGTGCCCAATGTTCACACCAATTTAGTGACTGAAATGAGTTGTATACTAAATCATATACACAAATAATTTGTGGTTTCAAGTGTGTACCACTGTGGTCTTGTAAGAAAATAATGGTTCAATAACTCTTTAATTTGGTGGTAGAGAAACCTCTATGGATTGACAGGATAATCAAGCCTTTGAATGAATATGAACATGGGTTTGAATCATGGCTCCACTAGTTTCTAACTGTCTGATCCAGAAGAAGTCATCAGTCTCATTTACAGATAACTCTATCATATAGTGCTTTTGTAAAGATAAAATGCAGTAGTACATGTAAGGATGAGTCGCATTATTCTGTGAATAAAATTTATTTCTCTTACTCTAATAAGAAAATAGCAATGGGGGAAGTAAGACCCTCCCCAATTTCCTTCCTCCCTCCCTGACTCATTCAACAATTAGAAGAAAGCATCCATTGATAGAACAAGAATCACACCATCATAAGAGAAAGAAGCCTGGCTGTGGCCAGGATTGGAGTCACCAATATCAGTAAAATGTAGAAAGAGCAGGAAACAACCAAGAGAAGGGGATCCGATGACTTGAAATGCAAAGAGCACATGTTGGAAGACTCAAGGATTCTGTGAATAGGGAGACAATCTTTGAGCAGTGGTTCTGGCAATCCTTCTGATAAAGGCTCTGGGCCAGAGACAATTGTTGATTTACAAGATCGTGTTAGTTTCAGGGGTACAGCACAGCAATTCAGTTATATACACGCACACACACAAATACACACATACACACACACACACACATATATATATACTTTTTCAGATCCTTTTCCCTTATAGGTTATGACAAAATATTGAGTATAGTTCCGTGTGCTGTATAGTTCCTTGTCAGTTATCTTTTTTATAGATAGCAGTGCGTATATGTTAATACCAACCTCCTAATTTACCCCCCCCTTTTTATATATCTATTGTTATGGCCCAAAAGTCATATACTGAAGCCCCAACACCCATTGTGAGTGCATTTGGAGACAGGGTCTTTGTGAGCTGATTAAGGTTAAAGGAGATCACAAGGGTGGAGCCCTGATCTGATAGGGTTAGCATCCTTATAAGAAGAGACACGGGAGAGCTGTCTGTCTCCATCTCTCTCTCTGTGCCCCCAGTGCACCATCCCCTCCACCTCCTGCCATGGGAGGGTATGGGGGAAAAGGACAGTCTGCAAGCCAAGAGGAGGGCTCTCACCAGAAAGCCATCATGCTGGGACCCTGATCTTGGACACCCACCCCCAAAACTATGAGAAAATAAATTTCTATTGTTTAAGCCACTCGGTCAATGGTATTTTGTAATGGCAGCAGACCTAAGACACCGCTAGCTTTTATTTTCACTACATTATGCAGATTGTGCCCGGTGAATGAGGACTACGTATTAAAGAACCTTTTGTAGAACAAAAACACAAAGTGTGCATGAGCTGAAAGGTGCTGCATTTTGGATCAACACTGGGGTAGACACGGAGGGGATGTGCAGTGACTTGAGTTCTGTTTTTCCTGGTGACCCCAAACCCTATGTCTTGCTTCTTTCTTTGAGACCATCAGCTGAGCTGGAATGCCCCTCCTTCTCAATTCCCTCTCTCTCCTGTCTTTACTACTCCAGTGCATCACGTGGCTGCCATGTCACCAGTCTGATCGCAGACCCTGGTGAACAAAGCAGCACAGGAGTGAAACACTATCCAGTTGCTCCTTCCCTTTCCTGTTTGCTTGACTCACATAGCAGAGTACAGAGTCTGAATACACACAGCAAATAATGCAGCAATTCATGTGCAAGGAATTTTTAAAAGTTAATTCATGCAAGGAACAGAGCCTGATATGCTCAACTCTTAACAAGACCCACTCTCACTGGAATCTGGGATAAGAATTTCAAAGAATTTTATGCCTATCAAAAATCAACCTGGGGATAGAATTCCATCAGCCTAATCAGGATCCCTGCCTTTGAAGTGCTCCTTTGTCTTTTATGCCTTTTCCTCTGGTGCCCTTATTTCATGCACAAGATGGTACATACATAGGCATGTTGGGTGAGCTTGTTCAGTCTAAGAAAATTCCATCAAAGTCCAAATGAAGTGTGAAGCTAGTTAAAGGCTTTTCATTATTTCCTCACTTATATCATCAAGTTATCCAAAAAATCATATATCAAAATGCTGAGTGTTTTCAAAAGACATGTATTACAAAGAAAATACTAGTCTCTAAACCTGTCCTTAATTTTAAAATGTATTCTGTTGGGATAATGACAATTTATAAACCCCCAAAAAGGAATGTAATTTTTTTTAAATGTACGTAATGTCAAATAGGTATAAAAGCAAAGAGTTTTCAGCATATATAAAAGAGGGTATTTATTGAAACAACAGAAATTGGACAAGACCATGAGAACCCAGGGCTGTTGGACATTGGTTGCATTTCTGTCCCACGGGTACCTGGCGTCAGTTGCCCAGTTTTCCCCATTTACCATCTTTACCTATGAGAATGACTCACTCACTTAGTAACCTATACATCATTTTCAGGCAGACAGCACAGCCAAGTAACTTGAAACCACTTGGAGAATTAAAAATCTATCATCTCACAAATACACATTTACCCTTCATTTAGCAAGGGCACCTCACATGCCATTTCCTGGCCAGTTTTTCTTACCCTTACTGCTCCCTGTGTTTTCGGCCCTGCTTAATTGGACTCAGGAGTATTTTGAAAGCCAGAACTCTTAGCTATCTTCCCAGAAAGCCAGGTGTCCAGGAAAACCAAAAGAAAAATGAAAAGATAGCACTTTAGGTCCTCTAAGTATGAGCCAGCTCTTATCATGAAAATTTAAATTTTCGAATTTTGATGGAGACAGTAAACACATTTTGAAGAAAATGTCAGTGTGCCATTCTAAGAACATAGAAAGTTAAACTACTTTGTTTTGGCCATAAAAAGCCTTAGCATATGTTGCAAAGCTACAGTTCAGGAAGCTTAACAGGAATTAACCACCTTTAATGAAAATACATTTAGAGTTGTTATAAGTGTCAGTGGTACCTATTAAATGGGTGACGGAGTTTACAACTTTTTCTTTAGACTGATGCTTCCAGGCTCACCAGGGACATTATTCATGTCATAAATAATATTTCAACGCATGTTTATTGTATTTGGGTCAGGGATAGCGTTATCTTCCATAATCACTGCTGCCGTGAAGATTAAATGAGATAATGTAACCAGATAACGGACATGACCATGCCTAGCACGTGTTTAATGAATATTGGTTTATCTACAGTTCCTGCCCTCAGAGAGCGTACAGTCTGTTAGGGTTGCCCAGTCAATCACTGACCACAGTGAACTTATGACTGATGGGAGAAGCAGGCCCAGTGGTGCTTCAGGAGCACAGCAGGGCAGAAGCGTTTAAACACGATGAACAAGAGATTACACTTAAAATTAATTTTGAAGGATACATAAAATTTAGGTAAATGCCAGGAAGAAATTTATTCAAAACTGGTGGAGCAAATCCCTGTGGAGGTGAGAGTAAATGTGACCCAGACACAGAAGAGAAGCCATTAGGATGTGCCGACTGGCATGAAAAATTCATTCACACTCACAGGCTACCGATGTTCACGAGTAACTGTGATGGCTCCGTGTGCTTTAATAAAGACATCAAAAAACTCTGATGAAATCCACCTAGAATTATATCACTCATTATGGCTGGCTACCAGTATATGCCCCCAACTGGAAAAAACAAATGTGTATCCTTTGATGCAACCAGTGTTTTAAAATGTTTATTCTTTGATTCAATAAATGTTGCAATGAATTGAGTGGTAAGTGTAACTAGCCCACCAGGAAAAAAGGTCTTATGATGTATTTGCACTTCACAGTACTTTTGCCCTTTTAGTAAACATTAATTGTTTCACCATTTATTTGAAGATTTCCTTTCCAATGGGAACAATGAAAAATTTACAAATTCCAATCATCTTAAATGGCGAAAAGAGAGAGTGATTATTTATGATCTTGGGTGTTTCCATTACTGTAATTTACTCTTGACTTAGAAAAATGATTATATAATCAAGCAACATTAAGATCCACAATAGAGTAATAATATAATTAAGATATATGTGTGTTTATGTCTACCTACCTGCCTTTAAAGTGTACTGCCCAGTGACCACAAATTATCACCATGCTTATACTGTGTCATATTAAGTGAATTAAGTGATTAGGCGATTCTAGGAATGATTATTTATCAAATAATAGTTAAAAACAAAAAAATGTGTCAAAGTTATACTATTACTCCATTGAAAGAAAAAAGTAAGGGTACATTATTTTTCCCAAAACTTATTAAGAAAAGCAAATTACTGGAATCCAAAGCCTAACAGAAATTTAAGTACACTTTTGTAAAGAATAATAAGTTAGAAAACAAAACTCATTATCGAGTTCCTCAGTATACTGAGTCTTCCTGTCACTTATAAGCCTCACGATATTGGGAGTGAGTGCTGAGAAAATAAAAATGCACTAGACTGGGCTTCCCTGGTGGCGCAGTGGTTGAGAGTCAACCTGCCAATGCAGGGGACACGGGTTCGTGCCCCGGTCCGGGAAGATCCCACGTGCCGCAGAGCGGCTGGGCCCGTGAGCCATGGCCGCTGAGCCTGCGCGTCCGGAGCCTGTGCTCCGCGACGGGAGAGGCCACAGCGGTGAGAGGCCCGCGTACCGTAAAAAAAAAAAAAAAAAAATGCATTAGACTCTTTAAACTTCGCTGTTCCGGAGATTTCCCAACCCATATGCAAATCTGAGTTTAAGAAAACAATGCTGTTACAGCAAATCCAGTATTTCTCTAGTTTTTCAATGGCTCTGTAAGAACGACATTCTGTTTTGGCCGGGGAATATTCCACTCTATTCAGCAGAGTTTACCATTGCCTCCACCCATAAGGCCTGGTCCATGGTCTCCACATCACAGCCATGGGGTAGAATTAAGATGCCAAACGTGAGCCCTGTGTTCCAACGTGGAACCTTTATACTAATCACTTCTTTCCCCCATACTCAGATGCTCAGTTCTGGTCTAACTCACGATCACCCATCACCCCCCATTCTCTCTTGTCTGTTGGAGCAGGAATTACAATTTACCATCTGCGTGGCCTTATTCTTCTCCCTAGCGACTAGAAGGGAGAGTACAAGTAAATTAGTTCATCAAAACCTATAAGGAAATGGAATTATTGTTTACCAGTCTGTAATCACTTTACGGGCAGCAAACACAATACATCATTTCTAGTAATCACTTAAAAGTTTGTTAAGTTAGAATGAATATTAGAAAGTAATATTTTCTGAGCATCAGAGACCTAAGTTAATTTTTTTTCTCTCATAAGAGATTACTATAAAACATTCAAGCCTTGCCCACTGCTTCTCAGAATATTGTAAGCTCATTGAGTTTACTAAGTTAATTCTTTATCAATGTCTTCCCATATACAGACTAGGCAATGACAAATTATTTTTAGAATAATAGTGATAAATCTCCAGTAGCACACACAAACCAATATTTGAGTTAAAAGTCAATTTGCCGCCTCCAAGTCTGTCATTTATATCCAGAAACAATATTCGATCATAGAAGAAAGAGCTCTGCAAGTTACACATTGTAAAAAAAGTTGTATTTTCCCTCCCTCTTCATCACATACCCAGGATGTACAAAACGCTATCTCCGTTCCCACGCAAGAGTAGCTTTTTTAAAGAAAATTAAGGGACAAAATTAAGGTGTTTTATATATACATATTCTTTAAAAATAGATACACTAATATGTAACAGTAAATAGTTGTATAGCTGTGCCAACTACCCACACAATCTTAAAGTTCTACTATTGTTGTGTTTTTGATGGATTACTATATAAAAAGCAATTTTTTAAAATACCGCTATAATAGTTATTTCACAGAATTCTTAAAATTGAAATCTAATGGAGTGACAACTGACAAAGTACAATGTTCAAGTTAGGAGTAAAAAAGAAACCAGCTATTTATTTCCAAATATTTAGGTTTTGCCTTTTCCATTTAGACTTCTTGGAGTAATTCTTATAAAGTTCCAGAACAAATAAATCTTTTAACCTGGAGAGTAATTTTTTCTTGATGCCTATTCTAAGGAAATCTAATGTCAAATATGATTGAGTTTAAATGAGAACAAATAAAATTAACAATTGGCCATAACACTGGCTACCCAATTTTACTTGGCCCAAAATGCACCTTATCATGACTGGTTCTTCTAGTCATTACTTTCCAACAAAAGCTGCATGAGGTTGACTATTTGTACTGAATGTCATCAATATAGATTACTTTCACAACAGCAGATCAGACACACTGTTAGGTTAAAGTAACAATGATACATGCAATCTCCATCCTTTCTCATTCTTAAAACATGTTTCCCAAGTTTATAACGGGTCATTCCACGTCTAAGGAAAATTTCTTGCGGGATTTTATTTTTTATTTTTGAGTTTTTTATTTTTTTTTATTGAAGTGTAGTTGATTTAAAATGTTGTGTTAGTTTCAGGTGCAGAGCAAAGGGGTTCAGTTATACATATACATGCATCTATTCTTTTTCAGATTCTTTTCCATTATAGGTTATTACAAGATATCACGTATAGTTCCCTGTGCTATACAGTAGGTCCTTGTTGGTTATCTATTTTACATATAGCTGTGAGTATATGTTAATTCCAACCTCCTACTTTATCCCTCCCCCCCTCCCCTTTGGTAACCATAAGTTTGTTTTCTATGTCTGTGAGTCTGTTTCTGTTTTGTAAATGAGTTCATTTGTATCATTTTTTAGATTCCACAGATAAACAATATCATAAGTGATTACTCTGCAGAAATTATCTAACATGACAGTGTCCACCAATCTTCTAAAATTGTTAGAAAAAGCTGATCAGTATTACTTTTTGCATTAAAATAAGAAAGTTCAAAGATGGTAAGTATTTTTCACTATGGCTCAGCACATGCTGAGCTCCAAAGGTGCAATCTTGGGTCTCACAATGTGTGACAAACCAGTAGCAAGAGATGCAGAGGAACGATAAAGGAAGAGAGCTGAAAAGATGGCATCAGCGCCTGCATCGCACTGATTCCCTTCTCCGGAGCCTCTCAGCGGCTGGGAGGCCAATTACACCAGTAAGAGTGTTACAGAAGTAAAGAAGCAAATTGAAGTGAAGAAAAATGCAGAGCTGAAAAGTGAGTGTTTCTAGAAATATTGCTTCCTTCCTAACTTCCCTCCTTCCTTTCTCTCTGGAATGACTGATTCAGCACTATACACTGTGTAAGGCATTAGAAATACAGCTATGATGTTGTTCAGCCGACAGAAAGACTTGAGAAAGATTGCAGCCACGGGTATGAAGTAAGCAGTGGTGAGACATTCGAAAAGCTGGCAGAGCAAACTCAACCTTATTGTTGGATCTGTTGAGATTACTTCTCCAGGCAGTCACTCTCAAGGTGGTAGAGATGTCAGTGAAGAGTTTCTATTAAGCTTATGAGGCCTGAAGTTTTTCCCCACAGCTTAAAGGTCAAACTGAAAGTATCTTATTCTAAACCAGTTCTTTAAAAATAGATACACTAATATTTAACAGTTAGTAAATAGTTGCATAGCTGTGCCAACTACCCACACAATCTTCTTAGAAAATACTGACCAAGAAAACTAATCTGACAAATAATTAAGGAGCAAGAAAGAGTCATCCCTGTTTAAAGGCATTAATAGCTAACTAATTGTTTCTAATTTGGAGGAGAGTTTCTCTTTATAAAAATTGGCTATAATTGAATTTGACATATGTGTGAGTACTTTGGTATATATATATATATATATATATATATATATATATATATATATTGCAGAGGATATAACAGAATTAAGGCATGCTTCTTATCCCCACGCAGCTAAGAATTTAATTAAATGGACAGCATAAATAGTCACATAAATAATATACACTAAAGTTAGACAGCCTTTTCTAATGTTTACCTTTGTACAGTACTTAAGTGTCAAGTGTACTGCAGTGAAGCTAATGGGAATTAGGAGCTTTGTCGTGTTCCATCCTCATTCACCAGCATCTGGAATAGGACCTACGTGCACATAGAAGCTGCTCATAAATCCTGATAAAATGACTAAATGTATGAATCATTTCATATGCATTATTTCACGCAAGTAACTTCCCTGTGGTCAAAAGAGAGATCGTTTTACAGGCAATCAAATCAAGACAGAGATGTAAAGTTATTTGCTGAAATCACACCATTAGGAAGGGGCAGAACTGAATACAAAACCCAAGGTTTCTGACCTCCAGTACCGTGCAATTGCCATGCACCGAGAATTGCATGGCTTGTAACCACCAAAGGAGATGAATGTGGAAAGAAGCAAATGTCCAGTGTTTCAGACTCAATACAGACACATTTTCTAGTGTTAAGGTTGAACTAAGAACAGGTTCTTCTCCCTCTAACAAGGTGGATCTTTTAATGAAGAACGCACACTCACCAGATGTGAGCTAAATGAAAGCTAGTTTTAATGTTGACACCTAGGAAGTACTGTATTTCTTAAAGTGGAAAATGGATGATCCCAAACCCAGGGGAAATTAAGGGCTGCAATTTTCACAATTTCAGATAGAGTACCATGCTGAGATGCATGCAGACTTGTGTGTATGTTTGTGTATGAGAGAGAGAGACGGAGAGAAGAGAGAGAGTGGGAGAGAAAGCCTGGCCATAAGTGTAGTCCTGGCCCCCTCAGACCACAAATAAGCATTGCACCCACACTGACTGGTCAGGGAGGGACAGTAATTCCATCACCAGAGTCCTTCAGTTGTAACACTCTGCCCTAGAGAGATGTCACAGAACACTTTTTCTTGTGGATGTAAAACAGGGCATTGATGTGCAGTGACAGTTTCACAAATAACCCCTCAGTTTTCTGAAAATACATCCTTGAACCCAATTACACTCATAATTCAAATATAATACCTGCCTCTACACTCAAATACTCCTCTACAATAAAGCTGCATCATCTCTTGCTTGTAACTCTTGTGGAGGGTCTTTCTTAGCAAAGGGATAAAGTCTTTACACAAAGTAACTTTAGCTTGGAGATGCCTAGATCCAGCTGATGCAGCCAGAGTAGATAGGAAAGCTTCTGGAAAAGAGATAACACTAACAGAGAGGCCAAAATGCAGGACAGATGGAGGGAGGAGGGCCAGGAACAAAGTTATGGGTCCAGGAGAGATCTGGGTTTTCTAAAGGAAGATGGGTAAGCCAACCTGGTGGCAGGAAAGGGTTCAAGATGGAGATAGTGGGAGTGAGGTTTCCTGACCCACTTTAATTTAACAATTGGAACTAATGAGATGACAGAGAAACAACTGTAATTATTTAAGAACTTCCCATCAGACTTAAGGAGCTCAAGCAGTAATTGATGTATGCTCCCAGAATAAATCACAGATTGCCGATGACGCTATTCTGTATATAAAAATCTATACATCACTACAATTTTTAATCCTATACCATATCTGAGGAGTTGGTGCCGTCTCTTTCACAATGAAGATTTATGTCAGATAATGACAAAATTTTGACTTATTTCAAAAACAGTGATCTATTTAACTAGAAGTTAAAAGAAAGAACTGTAACTCAAGGAGAAAAAATAAAAGTGCATAAGAAGAATATAATCATTCTGTAGGCCTAGGGAAAATGAGAATTACAAAGACATGGAGCACTGTTTCGCCTGAGAATTGAAGAATTTCGCCTCATAGTTGTTTGCTGGCTTTTTTTTTAAAGGTGAGGCGATGTTATCTACAGAACAAATTCCAGGCCTCAGTTTTCAGAGGAGAAAAGCACACAGCACCAGCCGTCCCTGGGATGGTGGTATGTTCAGGAAGAGACCTGTTCTTCTCCCAGCACTGCCCCAAGAGTCTTCTGGGTCCTTAAGTGGCTTCTCAACCACTGAATGACCAGGTAGGTAACCCCAGGAAGCAGAAGCTGCAGGTGATAGATAAGGAGGAAGCCATGGCTTCTTCTTTCTAGGGCTCAATAAAAATAGTTTTTAAGAAAATCACTTAGCATAGGGTCCTGCATATAGTAAACACTCATTATATCTAATAAAATTATTAAGAATTAACAAGCACCACTTGCCAACAGCCTTGTAATGTAATTTCTTTACTCATCAATTTCTCATAGCCATGTCTTCATGGCAAAATCTGTAATACTTGAACAAATAAAGGGAAAAAGTAGCAGGTCATATGAATTCTAAGATAATACCTGAGTATAATAATATTGAATAGTTTTAAAGTCACAGTATGTCCACAAAGTGGCACAGAAACCATTGAAAAATGCAATTTTCCTAATTCATGTTAGGAAGTAACATAAAAGTCAATTATAAAAATTAATTGCCTGGAATTAAAACATACACACACACACACACACACACACACACACACTGTAAAGGGCACTTTAATGAGGAAACTTTGCACATTCATTCTTATAGGCTATTATGACCTATAAGATACTGTTAGCGTGCCTTCTCATTTGCAGTTAATTACTCTCCATCTGGTAAAATCTCTAGGAGACATTTTTCTTCTCAAAAGAAAATTTTGCATCAAAACAATTAGATGGCCTCTAACCTATAAAAAGACAAAGCAAGATGGGGAAAGTATTGAGAAGAAAGTTTTGCTCAACCTAAAAATATTCCAGTAATTTCCAGAGGGAGGAGAATTTGAACACTGGCTGATTGTTTACAGCAAGGACAGACTGGCAAAATATAACTCCATACTAGATGTTAAAACTCTTAATGTTGAGTGTTTTGCTTCCTTCGCCACTGAATCACCAACAGTGACTAGTATTTGCATATCGTTAAGTGCTGAATAACTGTTTCTTGATTTAGATCACAGGATGCTGATAATGGTAGTATCCTTCAGTAGTGACTGCAATGAACTCAAAGACAAGTACAATTTTTCCAAACTTTAGTTGTCAAAAATGTCATGATTAGGCACATTAATTATACATTTTGAAAGTTAGGAATTTATATTGAATTATGGATTCTGCTCACGTAAGAATTTTATTAGATATAATAAATACAGATTTATTAGATAAATTCAGTGTGTGCTAAATTTGAAGATATAGAATTTTGTGTCATTTAATTTTTTACATAAGTTTGTAAAATACCCTTGCCTAAAATTGAAGATTTATTAGCACAACAAACCTTTCAAGACATCAGTTACATAAGATTGCAATCTACTAGTATTCCAGCAGTCAAATTTAATGTACATCTAATAATTTAATTTTTAAAAAAATTTTATTAATTTTATACAGCAGGTTCTTATTATTTATTTTATACATATTAGTATCTATAGGTCAATACCAGTCTCCCAATTCATCCTGACCCCCCTCCGCTTTCCCCCCTTGGTGTCCATACGTTTGTTCCCTACATATGCGTCTCTATTTCTGCCTTACAAACCCGTTCATCTTTACCATTTTTCTCGATTCCACATATATGTGTTAATATACGATATTTGTTTTTCTCTTTCTGACTTACTTCACTCTGGATGACAGTCTCTAGGTCCATCAACGTCTCTACAAATGACCCAGTTTCATTCCTTTTTATGGCTCAGTAATATGCCATTGTATATATGTACAATATCTTCTTTATCCATTCATCTGTCGATGGGCATTTAGGTTACTTCCATGACCTGGCTATTGTAAATAGTGCTATAATAAACATTGGGGTATATGTGTCTTTTTAAATTATGGTTTTCTCAGGGGATATGCCCAGTAGTGGGTTTTATGGGTCATATGGTAATTCTATTTTTAGTTTTTTAAGAAACCTCCATACTGTTCTCCATAGTGGCTGTATCAATTTACATTCCCACCAACAGTGCAAGAGGGTTCCCTTTTCTCCACACCCTCTCCAGGACTTGTTGCTTGTAGATTTTCTGATGATGCCCATTCTATCAAGTGTCAGGTGATACCCCATTGTAGTTTTGAGTTGCATTTCTCTAATAATTAGTGACGTTGAGCAGCTTTTCACGTGCTTCTTGGCCATCTGTATGTCTTCCTTGGAGAAATGTTCATTTAGGCCTTCTGCCCATTTTTGGATTGGGTTGTTTTTTTAATATTGAGCTCCATGAAGATTAATTTTGGAGATTAATCCTTTGTCCGCTGATTCATTTGCAAATATTTTCTCCCATTCTGAGAATTGTCTTTTTCATCTTGTTTATAGTTTCCTCTGCTGTGCAAAAGCTTTTAAGTTTCCTTAGGTCCCGTTTTTTTAATTTTTGTTTTTATTTCCATTACTCTAGGAGGTGGGTCAAAAAAGATCTTGCTGTGATTTATGTCAAAGAGTGTCCTTCCTATGTTTTCCTCTAAGAGTTTTATAGTGTCTGGCCTCACATTTAGGTCTCTAATCCATTTTGAGTTTATTTTTGTGTAAGGTGTTAGGGAGTGTTCTAATTTCATTCTTTTACATGTAGCTGTCCAGTTTTCCCAGCAACACTTATTGAAGAGACTGTCTTTTCTCCATTGTATATCCTTGCCTCTTTTGTCATAGATTAGTTGACTATAGGACATGCGTTTATCTCTGGGCTTTCTATCGTGTTCCATTGATCTATATTTCTGTTTTTGTGCCAGTACCATGTTGTCTTGATTACTATAGCTTTGTAGTATAGTCTGAAGTCAGGGAGTCTGATTCCTCCAGCTCTGTTTTCACTTAAGAATGCTTTGGCTGCTCGGGGTCTTTTGTGTCTCCATACAAATTTCAAGATTTTTTGTTCCAGTTCTGTAAAAAATGCCATTGGTAATTTGATGGGGATTGCATTGAATCTGTAGATTGCTTTGGGTAGTAGAGTCATTTTCACAATATTGATTCTTCCAATCCAAGAACATGGTATATCTCTCAATCTATTTGTGTCATCTTTGATTTCTTTCATCAGTGTCTAACAGTTTTCTGAGTACAGGTCTTTTACCTCCTTAGGTAAGTTTATTCCTAGGTATTTTATTCTTTTTGTTGCAATGGTGAATGTGATTGTTTCTATAATTTCTCTTTCTGATCTTTCAATGTTAGTGTATAAGAATGCAAGAGATTTCTGTGCACTGATTTTGTATCCTGCTTTACCAAATTCATTGATTAGCTCTAGTACTTTTCTGGTGGCATCTTTAGGATTCCCTATGTATAGTATGATGTCATCTGCAAACAGTGACAGTTTTACTTCTTCTTTTCCAATTTTGTATACCTTTTATTTCTTTTTCTTCTCTGATTGCCGTGGCTAGAACTTCCAAATCTATGTTGAATAATAGTGGTGAGACTGGACATCCTTGTCTTATTCCTGATCTTAGAGTAAATGCTTTCAGTTTTTCACCATTGAGAATGATGTTTGCTGTGGGTTTGTCATATATGGCCTTTATTATGTTGAGGTAGGTTCCCTGTAGGCCCACTTTCTGGAGAGTTTTTATCATAAAAGGGTGTTGAATTTTGTCCAAAGCTTTTCCTGCATTTATTGAGATGATCATATTTTTTTATTCTTCAATTTGTTAATATGGAGTATCACATTGATTGATTTGCGAATACTGAAGAATCCTTGCATCCCTGAGATAAATCCCACTTGATCATACTGTATATCCTTTTAATGTGTTGTTGGATTCTGTTTGCTAGTATTTTGTTGAGAATTTTTGCATCTATATTCATCAGTGATATTGGTCTGTAATTTTCTTTTTTTGTAGTATCCTTGTCTGGTTTTGGTATCAGGGTGATGGTGGCCTCGTACAATAAGTTTGGGAGTGTTCCTTCCTCTGCAATTTTTGGAAGAGTTTGAGAAGGATGGGTGTTAGCTTTTCTCCAAATGATTGATAGAATTCACCTGTGAAGCCACCTGGTCCTGGACTTTCGTTTGTTGGAAGATTTTTAATCACAGTTTCAATTTCATTACTTGTGATTGGTCTGTTTATATTTTCTAATTCTTCTTTCTCCAGGTCCTTTAGGTGTAAGGTTAGATTGTTTATTTAAGATTTTTCTTGTTTGTTGAGGTAGGATTTTATTGCTATAAACTTTCCTCTTAGAACTGTTGTTGCTGCAACCCATAGGTTTTGGATTGTCGTGTTTTCATTTTCATTTGTCTCTAGGTATTTTTTGATTTCCTCTTTGATTTCTTCAATGATCTGTTTGTTATTTAGTAACGTATTGTTTAGCCTACATGTGTTTGTGCTTTCTATGTTTTTTCGCCTGATAATTTATTTCTAATCTCATAGTGTTGTGTTCTGAAAAGATGCTTGATATGATTTCAATTTTCTTAAATTTACTCAGGCTTGATTTGTGACCCAAGATGTGATCTATCCTGGAGAACGTTCCATGTGCACTTGAAAAGAAAGTGTAATCTGCTGTTTTCAGATGGAATGTCGAATAAATATCAATTAAATCTATCTCATCTATTGTGTCATCTAAAGCTTGTGTTTGCTTATTAATTTTCTGTCTGGATGATCTGTCCATTGGTGTAAGGTGGTGCTAACGTCCCCACTATTATTGTGTTACTGTTGATTTCCTCTTCTATAGCTGTTAGCAGTTGCCTTATGTATTGAGATACTCCTATGTTGGGTGCATATATATTTATAATTGTTATATCTTCTTCTTGGATTGATCCCTTGATTATGTAGTGTCCTTCCTTGTCTCTTGTAACATTCTTTATTTTAAGGTCTATCTTATCTGATATGAGCAATGCTACTCCAGCTTTCTTTTGATTTCCATTTGCATGGAATATCTCTTTCCACCCCCTCACTTTCAGTCTGTATCTGTCCCTAGGTCTGAAGTGGGTCTCTCGTAGACAGCATATATACAGGTCTTATTTGGGTATCCATTCAGCGAGCCTGTGTCTTTTGGTTGGAGCATTTAATCCTTTCACATTTAAAGTAATTATCAATATGTATGTTCCTATGACCATTTTCTTAATTGTTTTGGGTTTGTTTTTGTCGGTGCTTTTCTTCTCTTGTGTTTCCCACTTAGAGAAATTCTTTTAGCATTTATTGTAGAGTTGTTTTGGTGGTGCTGAATTCTCTTAGCTTTTGCTTGTCTGTAAAGCTTTTGATTTCTCTGTTGAATCTGAATGAAATCCTTGCCGGGTAGAGCCATCTTCGTTGTAGCTTCTTTTCTTTCATCATTTTAAATATACAGTGCCACTCCCTTCTGGCTTGTAGAGTTTCTGCTGAGAAATCAGCTGTTAACTTTATGGGAGTTCCCTTGTATGTTATTTGTCATTTTTCACTTGGGCTTTTAATAATTTTTAATTTTTGTCAATTTGATTACTATGTGTCTTGGCATGTTTCTCCTTGGGTTTATCCTTCCTGGGTCTCTCTGTGCTTCCTGGACTTGGGTGGCTATTTCCTTTCCCATGTTAGGGAAGTTTTCAACTATAATCTCTTCATATATTTTTTGGGGTTCTTTCTCTCTTCTCCTTCTACGACCCCTATAATGTGAATGTTGGTGCATTTAATGTTGCCCCAGAGGTCTCTTAGGCTGTGTTCGCTTTTTTTTCACTCTTTTTTCTTTATTCTGTTCCATGGCAGTGATTTCCATTTCCACCATTCTGTCTTCCATGTCACTTATCCGTTCTTCTGCCTCAGTAATTCTGCTATTGATTTCTTCTAGTGTACTTTTCACTTCATTTATTGTATTGTTCATCTCTGTTTGTTTGTTCTTTAATTCTTCTAGATCTTTGTTAAACGTTTCTTGCATCTTCTTGATCTTGCCTCCATTCTTTTTCCAAGGTCCTGGATCATCTTCACTATCATTGTTCTGAATTCTTTTTTTGGAAGGTTGCCTATCTCCACTTCATGTAGTTGTTTTTCTGGGGTTTTATCTTGTTCCTTCAACTGCTACATAGTCCTCTACCTTTTCATTTTGTCTATCTTTCTGTGAATGTGGTTTTCATTCCACTGGCTGCAGGATTGTAGTTCTTCTTGCTTCTGCTGTCTGCGCACTGGTGGATGAGGCTATCTAAGAGTCTTGTACAAGCTTCCTGATGGGAGGGACTGGTGTTGGGTAGAGCTGGCTGTTGCTCTGGTGGGCAGAGCTCAGGAAAACTTTAATGCACTTGTCTACTGATGGGTGGGACTGGTTCCCTCCTTGTTGACTGTTTGGCCTGAGGCAACCCAACACTGGAGCCTACCTGGGCCCTTTGGTGGGGCTAGTGGTGGACTCCAGGAGAGCTCACGCCAAGGAGTACTTCCCAGAACTTCTGCTGTCAGTGTTCTTTTCCTCATGGTGAGCCACAGCCACCCCCTGCCTCTGCAGGAGACTCTCCAACACTAGCAGGTAGGTCTGGTTCAGTCTCCTGTGGGGTCACTGCTCCTTCCCCCGGGTCCCAGTGCGCACACTACTTTGTGTGTGCCCTCCAAGAGTGGAGTCTCTTGTTTCCCCCAGTTCTGTCGAAATCCTGCAATGAAATCCCAGTAGCCTTCAAAGTCTGATTCTCTGGGTATTCCTCCTTCCGTTGCCAGACCCCCTGGTTGGGAATCCTCATGTGTGGCTCAGAACCTTCACTCCAGTGGGTGGACTTGTGTAGTGTAATTGTTCTCCAGTTTGTGGGTCACCCACCCAACTGCTATGGGATTTGATTTTGTTGTGATTATGTCCCTCCTACCATCTCACTGTGGCTTCTCCTTTGTCTGTGGATGTGGTGTATATTTTTTGGTGAGTTCCAGTGTCTTCCTGTCGATGATTGTTCAGCAGTTAGTTGTGATTCTGGTGCTCTTGCCAGAGGGAGCGAGTGCACTTCCTTCTACTCTGCTATCTTGAACCCACTCCACATCTAATAATTTTTAAATTATAATTCAAAGTCACATTGACCATGAAAATTATATAGCGCTTGGTAACAATAAAATATTTTGAGGTGTAAGTTTTGTTAAAATATGGTATCTGCCTGCCATATGATACTACAATCCCACTCCTGGGCATATATCCAGACAAAACTCTAATTCAAAAAGATACATGCACCCCAATGTTCATAGCAGCACTATTTACAATAGCCAAGACATGGAAGCAACCTAAATGCCCGTCAACAGGTGAATGGATAAAGAAGGTGTGGTATATATGCACAACAGAATATTACTCAGCCATAAAAAGAATGAAATAATGCCATTGGCAGCAACATGGATGGACCTAGAGATTATCATACTAAATGAATTAAGTCAGACAGAGAAAGACAAATACCATATGCTATCACTTATATGTGGAACCTAAATTATTGTACAAATGAACCTATCAATGAAAGAGAAACAGATTCACAGACAGAGACTTGTGGTTGCCAAGGTGCAGGGGGTGGAGGAGGGATGGATTGGGAGTTTGGGATTAGCAGATGTAAACTATTATACATAGGATGGATAAACAACAAGGTCTTACTGTATAGTATAGGGAACTATATTCATTATCCTGTGATAATCCATAATGGAAAAGAATATGAATCAGAATTCAGTTATATATATATAAAACTGAATCACTTTGCTGTACAGTAGAAATTAACACAACATTGGAAATCAACTATATGTCAATAGAATAAATTTTTTAAAAAATGAAAATATGGTAACTGCCTTGAAGCTCCTTTACTTTATAAGGAGGCTTATGTAGCAGAAGAGACAGTGGTGATATACATCTTTAAGCAGATAATGAATTTTTTATTTACATTAAGATAGCAAATATGTGTGCAGGTATCCTAAATCTACCTGCACCTCAGGGACAAGTTAGATTACTAAGTCTCTTACAAGTCACTCTAAATCTTACTGTTTTGTAAATAAGATTTAGTAAGTAATTAATTAGCAAGTAACTAAATTTAGATTAATGTAGAACTTAGTATTTAAGGGATGAATGCCATTCGAAGTGCAATGTCCACCTACCATCTGTAGTCCCACTGCTCTAGTCCAACCTGCCAGCTCTCACCTGAACCATGCTACTTGCATCCCTTCTAGGTACCACTTGCCTCCCCTAAAACTTACTTTCATTTCTGTAGCCAGAGAAAGCTTCTCAAACTAAAATCCTCATCACCTCATTTCCTTGCTTAAAATCCTTTACTAGACTCTTATTGCTCTTAGGACAAAAGCAAAATCTTAGTACGGCCTGCAAGCTCCCCACAGTGCTGGGTCCCTTTCGCCTCTCCCACGTCAGCCCCCTAAGCCTTCCTCAGCTCCTCAGCACCACCAATTTTTCTCCTCCTCAAAGCATTTGCTGGGGTACTTCCTCTGCTAGAATACATGAGCCTCCTTCACTGACTAGGTAACTCCTACTCAACCTTCAATTTTAGCTCCCAGCATAGTCCTGTGTATCTTTTGTATCACTTTTGCATAAACATTTATGTGTATATCACACACGCGCACGCGCACACACACACACACTCGCACACACATATAGTGAGGAATATAAGATATATACATATATTAATTATATACATATACGATGTGTGTGAGATTATTTGATGAATGTAAATCTACTTTACTAGACTGTAAGCTCCATGAAGGTAGAGGTTGTACCTACTTTTCGTTCATAATTTTATCTCTACTTCCACGCCTAATTTCTGGCACATACTAAGGCCTGATAAGTATAAATTATGTCAACTACATGCAAGAACTACAACAAATTCCACGGTAGGACGGATTAGATGGCCAAAGAAAGGACTCAAATTTGAGGGCACAGAAGAGGCATCATAATTCTAAGTCTTGTAAAACAAAATCACTTCCAAGTTATTTATTTCCACCACAGTTTTTTGATGAATTTTCTATAACGAACAGTGTGAAATTATGATGCTTCTTTGGGAAGGTGATTATATTTTTAGTACCGTCAAATAGATGGCCTAAGTACTGCTTAGAACATGACAATATGGTCCCAACTCAAAGATGTTCTATAATTAAATAGACTGTGTTCTTTAGATGTGTCAACTTGTTTATAAATTGCTGCAGCACAACTAATATTATTTTTAAATTCTCTGTCAAGTTAACGTATTTTTTGCTAAGAACTATGTCACAGCTTCTTGAAACTCTATTTTTAGTATCACATTACAAATTCCCTGAATGTAAACAGAATTAATCATTTCCCAACCTACACTTCAGGTATGTTTTCTCTTCTTTTCTCAGAAACATTAAAATGAACTAAGAACAAAATCCACAGACAGATGTTTCATTGCCAATGAAATGATTAATAGCTACATGACACTAAGAAGGCAATCATAAAGACTTTAAAATTTACACCAAGTCAGTGTGCCTCTAGTGCACTTCCCTGGAGGGCATTGTGCAGAGGGAGACGACCACAGGTTAATAAGATGAATAAAGGAAGGATAATGTAGAGACGATTGCAAAATACAGTCAATATATTTGATGAACAGACATATAGCCAATTGTATATCCTACTAATGTTCCCATATAATATTTTCAAAAACGAAATTGAGCACCTTAAGATACAAATAATACAAAAATATATCTCAAAAAGCAAAAGTAATACAGAACGTATCTTCTGAGGTAGATGTAAAGGTATCAGGAAGATTAAATAAGCCACATTTGTAAGTAAAAAAAGCAACTTGAGATGATGTAAGCTCATTTCTTTAACAAAGAAAACCTTTCTTTCCCTCCCTCCCTCCTTTCTTTCCCTCCCTCCCTCCTTTCTTTCCTTCCTTCCTACTTCCCTTTCTTTTTCTTTCTTTCTTTCTTTCTCTTTCTCTCTTTTCTTTCTTTCATATGTAATACACACACTTTTACTACATGCATGTAGATTTATAAAAATGCCTGATGTATGTGCAATAAAAAGCAGTTACAATACCATAACTACCCTTGCAGAGTAGGACTGAAGAAGTAGGAGTCATTTTTTCCTAACTGTATACACTTTTATACTGCTAGAGGTTGTACAACAATTGTATCTATCATTTAAAATTAAATTAATTAATTTTAAATAAAACAAAAAGGGAGGTCTCAAAGTCAACTACCTGGAAATGTCCGACACATGTAAGTTGGCCTGTTTTTTCAGAAATGGATAATTTGAAATTCTCCCAAATCTAACATCGTATCTTTCCTTTGAAAATTGAAGCCCACATTGCTTTGAGCTCTTCTTAGTGGAAAAGAAAATATTTGGATATAAAACTTTATAAAAACCCTTCATGTCAAATGATAAGGTCTCAGAATTTGAAGTAACCAAGAGATCAAGGCCTAAATCCCTCATTTTTGCGTCAAAGCATTTAAGCCCGAAGACTGTTGCCAATTTACCTTTACCTTCCCTCTGCCTGTTATAAACTCGCCCCACTTCTTATACTTTCCTCATATTTTATATTTTTAAAACTTTAAACATTTTCCTTTCTCTAACTGTTGTATTACTGAATTTTAATAGGTGATATGATTTCAGGGTTCAAAGACTAAAAAGTTAAAGAGTACTCATCACTGAATGTTGAAAACTTCACCTCACATCCTGGTTCCTGCCCCTGCAATTCACTCTAGGTAATCTTATTATTTTTTATATTCTCTCCCCACCACCCACAGATTGTAGGTATCAACTTGCAAGATTTGATTTGAAATAAGCTCAGAAAGTAATATCTCTAGTGAATATTATTTATACGCCTTCACTACACACCTCATTTAGGTTTTCCATCTTCACTACTGGATGACTGGGAATCCACTTTTAGCCTCCATAACAAAGAGATAGTAACCCTTTCTACCCAAAGTTACACATCCCTTGTTATATACACAGAAGGTTACGGGCTGCACTGAAAATGCTGACTCAGCCAGAAATGAAGAGTCTCGCCTCTACTCAATACTCTGTAATGACCTATATGCGAAAAGAATCCAGGAAAAGAAAGAGGATATATGTGTATGTGTAACTGATTCACTTTTCTGTACACCTGAAACTAACACAAGATTGTAAATCAACTATACTCCAATAAAAATTAAAAAAAAAAAATGTCTCGCGAATGCTGAGCAGCAGCCTATCGACAGAAGCAAAACCTTGCCTAGAAGCTAGTTGATGAAAACTCAGTAGAGGATGATACACTTAAGCAAGGACATCATCAAACATTAACTCCCTTGGTGGAATGGCCCCTGAAGCAACAGTGGACTTCGATGTGGAGCTGACCATTTGGTACACAGAGGGAACTGAGCCTGATTAGAACAACTGTCCCCTTGATCTCAGATTAGCCTAAGTTCTTAGCAATTTTGAGTTGGACACTAACACCGAAACCTGCATGGAGTGTGCTGTATAAAAATATTGGTATCGCAAGATGAAAAGTATTCTGTGCATGGATGGTGGTAAAGACATCAGAGCAAGTCAGAGTACTTAATGCCCCTGAACTGTATACACAAAAATGGTTAAGACAGTAAATTTTATGTTATGTGCAGTTTACCACATTTTTAAATTAAAATTAAAATACAAAATAAAAATTTTTTAAATTGTATTAAACAGTATAAAATTCTAAACAAACCATTTCATTGCCCTCGTAAAATTCTTTAGAATTTATATTTAGCTACTCAGGATGGGTGGTAAAAATGTGGAAAAAAATACCACATAAACTCCTACTCTGAGGCTTGTTTCTGTTTGGACTAGCTTTATGTTGTATTAGCATACAAAATTAGTTTTGACCAAGGCTCTAACGCTGACATTTGGTGATAAACATATGGCACACATAAGTCATTTAGGTGACTGCTTATTTTTATTGAATTTTGCTTTTATTTCAATGACAAAAATACTGCAATTAGTACATTCAATAACTTCATTAGGAAAATTTATTGGCAAGGTTAATCAATCTCTAAGTTCTGCACACAGCAAAAAGGTTCTTATCCAATGTTACCATGTATTAATGCAACAGATTTTATTATAGAATCATCTACACTTTGAAGCAACATTAAGTACTCAGATGCATAAGGACTGTTGAAAAGCAATATATTTCAACAATTAAATCTCCTACTGGTTTTCATGTCACCTGAGACTCAGTTCCTTTAAAGGAAGAGCAAATCTTTGCTGTAAACTCTGGCGAGGCTCAAAAACAAAACCTTTTTTTCCTCATTGAAATGAGACTATACCCAGATGATTTATAAAAATAGGTCATTTATTTTCCAAGAAAAAAAAAAACACTAAAACTGCTTTTATATTGTGGGAGATAGAACTAGTTACAAAAAACTTTTCAGGACACTGTCTAAATTTCCTCACAACAGTCTGTTATGTTAGCTGAGGGTTTAATAGGACAAGTGCTGATTTCTGGTTTCAATAACCTTTGGAAACATGGGGCAATCCCAAAGCCCCACAGTGTTCAGGATCTCTTCAAGGATAGGAAAATTGCCTCAATCAATTGTTATATTAGTATACAGCTCTCCCTTTAAAAACCTATCAACCTAATAGAATGTGTATCATTGTTAGCCAAGCTCTATGTGACCCAGTTGTGTCAAATTCTGAGAACAGAAACTTCGTTCCTAACTTCTTTCCACCAACTGTCATTCAAGTAGTGATCACCCTGTGGACCACTCCATCTCCTGGGCTCTTATTTGGAAGGGAGCATTTCTTAGTATCTACCGCTACTGTCACATCCTCTTCAGAGAGGAAATGGTATAATCTGAGAAGGAAAAGAGCTCTCCCACTTCTAATTAAAAACTATGCACTATTTACAATATCCAGGACATGGAAGCAGCCTAAATGTCCATCAACAGAGGAATGGATACAGAACATGTGGTACATATATACAATGGAATATTACTCAGCCATGAAAAAGAACAAAATAATGCCATTTGCAGTAACATGGATGGACCTAGAGATTGTCATACTGAGTGAAGTAAGCCAAACAGAGAAAGACAAGTATCATATGACATCACTTATATGTGGAATCTAAAAAAAGAAAAGAAAAAAGAAGATGAAAATGAACTTATTTACAAAACAGAAACAGACAGACACAGAAAACAAACATGGTTACCAAAGGGGGAAGGTGAGGGAGGGATAAATTAGGAGATTGGGATTAATATATACACAATAGATTGCCAACAAGGACCTACTGTATATCACAGGGAACTATACTCAATATTTTGTAATAACCTATAATAGAAAAAAATCTGAAAAAGAATATACATGTGCATATATATATATATATATATATATATATATATATATATATATATAAAATTGAATCACTGTGGTGCACACCTGAAGTTAACATGACATTGTAAATTAACTATACTTCAATAAAAAAATTTAAAAAATTAAAAACCAAAAAAAATAATAAATAAATAAACCTACAATCTGCTTAGATCTATGTCTTTATACACTTTCTTAGTAGTGAGAGGCTCACACGAGTAAAAGTCTCAGGGCAAAGCTGAATTACTCAAGTATTCTTAGGTTTTAGCTCAACTAAAGATCTCAGAAGAGTTCATTCTTCTCTCCTCCCATGTAATTAGGTGTTATCGGTTTCTTTATAATACAAGAGATAGTCCTCAGTTTGCTACCTGTGGACAGGGCCTTGCAGGTATGTGCCTTAATCTCAATACCAGCGGGGCAGGTGGAGGTTAATCCAAAGGCTTTGGCCCAGATCTAGAGTGTCTAAGTGTGTCAGAGTTGCTTTCATGTTTGTAAATCAATCTATATGAAATTCTCACCAAAAATAATATGACTTGAAATGTTTTCAAATAGCCTTAAACTATGACTGAAGCGATCCTCATTTGAGGGCAAATCCATGTTATAATCGAATCTTGCTCAGACCCTCAGCGTCTGTGCACCATTTAAGGGCAGTGGATGCACCTGTGCAGGGAGATAGTCACCATGGATCTGGCGTTTCTGCACACCTGAGCAGAGGGCTTTGACAGTTCTGTCCAAGGACATCTGCAATGCAGCTGTGGGGCAGGGACAGATCTGCTTCTGTAGGAGGGGACTCCCGTGAAGCTCCCCGGCTCTCCCGGGGATATTCCAGGGTGATACAGAAAGTGTGTCGCCTGGGTCAGAGGGTGGCTGGATCATGTCTCTCCCTGGCATGGAAGACCAGCAGGCTGCGCAGCAGTCCCCTAACGACTCAGGGACTTCCTGAGCTTCTCCCTGTGACACACACCCATCTACTCAACCCCTCCACCTCGGCGACTGACATGAACGTGAACGTGAAGCTCGTGCCGCCTACTGTGCTGAGACGAATAAACCGACTAAATCATTTGGGCTGTTGTCACCTGCCTGGTTACATCAACGGAGCCCGGGAGGTCAGCCCAGCATCTGCAACAGTGCTGATGTCAGGACCTGCTGAGCGCTTGGCAATGTGGGTCACAACTGCAGGTGAATTAAAAGAAATTAATACAATGTTCAGCAATACAAAATAAAGCATAATCTTTTGCAATGACTGTCACAGTCGTTTCATATAATGATAGGAGTTGTATTGTTTATAATCATGTTCACCAAGGAAGATATTTTCAACCTTCTCAACAGCACAGAGCTTGTACCTCCTGTCAGCTTCCACATCTTTTCCCTTTAATTCCACAGATTAGAAAATCTAATTTCCTAACATAAATTACTCTAAGTAGTAATCATTTCTGGCACTATAAAGCCCTTCCGAATACCCAGATTGAGTTTGGAAACACCTAGAAATTATGAGTGTTTTCTCACTGAGGGTCATTTGTAGCACTCCTTCAGATGCAAAGTCAGTGAACAAGGCACATTCAAAACTAGAAGGCTGAAGGTTTTCTTTTAGGAGAAAGGGCTGTGTATGGAATTCATATCTGATTTTTGACTGCTGACAGCCCTGGAAATAATTTCCCTATGCTTTTGCTACATTTCATTGTGGTTCTTACATATGCCCAAACATATATAAAAAATACTTTCTCAAAAGAAAAATTTTTAGAAAGAGGTCAGGAGAGTGTCAAATTCTTGATTATTGAGTTTCTTCTTCATATGAAATCCTGATATCATATCAACATGATAAGAAATCTTTCTCATTAGGTCTTGAGCAATAGGTTTACGCTTTGAAGGGCTTCAGATACATTACTAAGACAGTTAATTTAGGACATGTCCCTTGAAATCATAGAACTTCTCTTTACTTGTGTTTTTGTTATCAAGAAGCAATTGTTTTAATGTTTGAATTTTGTTTGTTTCTTTTCAAACATTTGAGAAATTGTCTTTACCCTCAATGGGCAGCTGACCTCAGAGGAGACAAGCAAAGTTACATGGTCTCTTAGCATACTGAAAAGAATAATATTTCGTGGTAATAACTGGATCACAATAAGAATTTTCATTATTTCCTGTAATATGCAATATAACCAAAATTCAGCGCAAAATCCTCTCCAAGTAAATATGTCCTTTCTTAATCCTCCCATAGGCAGGGCTGAATCACCACTGAACACTTCTCCCTCATACTCTGGAAACCTGCCCATCAACTGATAAATCCAGCGATAAAATCAAATGTCTGTTACAATACAAGTTAAAAAGTAATTACTTTTCTACAATGTACACAATTAGTACAGCATGGCACTAAGCAGTGTCATGCAACAAAGATACTTTGCTAACTTGTTCCACTTTTTCTCTGAGTACAATATTTGGAATTACCTTTGCAATTGTTTCTACAAATTTCTTGGAAATAGTGTTATTTATTCATATTTTCTGTTTTGAGAAGTGCAGTTTTGAGCAATGACTCTGAGGTTTGCCCCTTCTCTACAAACAATTGCAGAATTAATCAAATTTATACTGGAAATGTGATTTTGTACTTGTTCTGAAAATCACTACTTGGTAAAGTTTTATGATCAGTAATATGTTAGAGACGTGAGGTAAATGGATTGTTTTAAACCAATACTGTCCAACTTTTTATAGTAGTAATTGTACTTCCTATTTGCCCTATATTTAAGTGGGTTTCTTTGAAATAGCTACAATCACACTCACTGATAGATACATATTCACTTTCTACATTTTTACTTAATCCTGTTCACTTTGAACATCATATGGACGTCTCATGGATGTTCTCTGGGGGCAGATACCACATCTGCTATTATTTCACCTTCAATGCTATAATAATAATCATCACATCATAAGCATTCAATAAACATTTGGTGAATGAATAAATGCTACCACGAATCTTCCAGCCCCTGTCAACTAGAGTCCTCTAGGGAGATCTGTAACATTCAGGCCAGGAGTCCAGTTCCTCGGATAATCTCAAACCGAGAGCCTTACAGTAAACAAGTCTGTCTTTAAGAAGCAGCTGGCTCTTGGTCAAATACCCCAAGAAATTTGATTTCTGTGGTTAAGAGTTCTAAATCAGTGTCTTTAACGGTCTAAAGATTTCTAGACCAAAACCCGTTTTTGTTTTTTTTTTGCGGTATGCGGGCCTCTCACTGTTGTGGCCTCTCCCGTTGCGGACCACAGGCTCCGGACGCGCAGGCTCAGCGGCCATGGCTCACGGGCCTAGCCGCTCTGCGGCATGTGGGATCTTCCCGGACCGGGGCACGAACCCGTGTCCCCTGCATCGGCAGACGGACTCTCAACCACCGCGCCACCAGGGAAGCCCCCAAAACCCGTTTTAAAGATCCTGGTTATCGTGGTGATTCACAAGGATGAGTTGTCTCTTTCAAAAATAGGTGAAATCAAACAGAATCATCAACAAAAACATCAGGAAACTGAGTTCAAGACATAACAAGGTTTAGCTGATGAGTGAGTCATAAATTAAACTGTTTGTCCTCATGACCATATTACACACAAGTTCCATTTCTTTGTGAAAAGAGTAAAGGGCAAGAAACATAATTTTAGTATCAATTTGGTATTTTTTCTTCATCTAGCAGTTTCTGCCCATGGTGCCAACAAAGTATTAAACTTTAATGCCACAGTATTCTAATTTCTAAAATTGCTTTCAGAAACAGATTAAGGGCTCTGCAGGTGGGAAGTGCATTATGACTTCACTGGGAGCAAAATGTGAGAACTGCCGTGATGGATGAACAAATCTCTCTAATGGGAAATATCCCCTTCCATTTTTCTTGGTATCATAACATGAAATAAAACTTAATTCAGTTTTTTAAAAAGAAGTATTTTCATTTTAATTTTTAATTACCTGGTGTCTGTCAAATCTTGCAGTTAATTATCTTTTCATACTCACTGTCTCCATCTCTTAATTATATGCTATCATTCCACAGCAAAATTTAGCACGATACTCTTGACTAACATCAAAATGTTAAGGCCGTGTTCTATGAGTATTTAATGGATTTCCATACGAAAGAAGAGAAGCATGGTTTTAACCATTTGATATCACATAGTAAAATTCAAAATTTTAGTATTTCATAAACTCTAAAATGAATTATGTTATACTAAACTCCAACTCACCAATGTACACACCTTTGCTAAAAGGTGTGAAAACTTTGCTGACTGTGAAAACGTATTTTCACTGCAGCACTCCATTCATTCTAAGTTGGTTGAGGACATGATTCATTGTTTACTAATCTTTGTAACCACGCCTCCATCAATATCTAACCACTTCTTTTTCATGTAACAAGCATATGTTTACTGAATGAATAAAAGGAAAGTGTTTTTCCAAATATAAGTTTAAGTGTTAAAATCTCAGGTTTCTTATGCTGCTATTAAGAAAATAATGAAGAATTTAAAAAGTGAAATCGACTTTTTATATTAATGTTTTCACGGAAATATGACATATTTAGGATATTAAAAATATTTTAAACAGACTTATGAGGTAAAATATAGTGAAACTAAGTAAAGTATATACCTCAAGATCTCCAAAATTTTTTATTCCAGCAACTTCCAAGTCAAATAGAAACAGAAAGTTACTTTCCCATTGTGTAGCACAAGGGACCCTGGATTACACAGTCTGTACCCTCATCCTATTCTTCAACTCTCTGTCCTGTGCCCAGGATATAGAATTCAAATGCTCATGGTCTCATTTCATCATTGAAAGAACTAGGGAATTTCAGAACTAAAATGGACCTGACAGACCATGGAGACCAGCAATAAAGTTGAATGTAGACCAGCAACACTTCAAATACATAAAGTCTTACTGGGTTTGGAATTAATCAAAAATCATAAATCTTTTTTTGAGTTTTATGACATGCTGTAGACTTTTATTTTTATACATGGTGTAACTTAAGTGAGTTATTAGGGACTACTGAAATCTGATATTAACAACTAAAACTGGTTTATGACTAAAATTTATTGAGGTCTCCAATAACAATAAAAAACATCACTCGGTGCTGAAAATTCAACTAGAATCTAGTTGTGCTGCTGCAATTTTCCAACAATCAATACATTGATAAATACCTTGACTGATACAGGTATCACTGACGATGCCCTGAGTTAGATCATAGTGTTTAATTGCTGTTATTATTACTATCAATTACTGTTATTTATTATTACTCTCTGAGGATATCTCTTTTCCACACTTTTTTTGCTAAAGTAGATATATGCGTAATGTCCCCGAGGATGCTTCATTGGTTCTGGACAATGATTTTGCATCATTTAAATAATTTGCAACATATTATGAAAATAAAAAGTATATTAAGTTTCTTTAGGCTTAAAATATAAAATCAGGTATAAAGCACAATATTCTTTTCCCAAAAAAGTACATAAAATTTGCTTTAGCAATAAGTTCATTGTAATTTGTTTTATCTTTTTAACATTATTTTCATTGTAAATTTGTTTCTTTCTATATTTTTCTTTTTTATCACTGAGCTTATTCTACTTGAAAACAAGAGCAAGAAGTATTAATTGGATTGTAGTGTCTTTCCCTCTATAGGAAAGAATTTAAGAAAAGAAAAAGAACAGGACTTCCCTGGTGGTGCAGTGGTTAAGACTCTGAGCTCCCAATGCAGGGGGCCCTGGTTTGATCCCTGGTCAGGGAACTAGATCCCACACTCATGCCGCAACTAAGAGTTCCCATGCCACAACTAAGGAGCCCACAAGATGCAACTGAGTCCACCTGCCACAACTAAGGAGCCAGCCTGCCGCAACTAAGGAGCCAATTTGTCGCAACTAAGGAGCCCATTTGCCACAACTAACACCCAGTGCAACCAAATAAACATTAAAAAAAAGAAAAAGAAGAGAATGAGTGAGAGAAAAAAGATAATTGATAGATAAATGCTCTAGAAAGCTGCTGTCCTAGTTAATATTCACCATTCTGATGTGTGAAGAAAATAACAGGTAACATGGGTCAAGCAGAAAAATTATCCTAGCATAAAATCTTCCTTGTAAGAAGCTATGTGTCACTGGAGATGAAAAGAAATGGTACCTGGTGCGCACGATGAATACTTGTTAACTGAACAGGCAACATCTCTCAATCCTATTGTCACTTGTCACAAGTACCCACTACTTCTTTGTTTTAGGAACCTGGAACCAGATGATTTATCTTTGAATCTATACACTACATGAAAAGTAACCTGAGTATATTCATAACAGAAAATAAATAACACAGTGAACATAAAAAGACATCTTTTTGGTGAGATTTCCTCTCAAATGAAAGAATAAGTAAAATGCCAAAATCATCTTTTTAAAAGCTAAGTATATACTTCACTGGTGTTTTCCAAAATACCTAACAATACAGGCTGTCTTTAGGTTGAAAATCTTTCAAAAAGCTCACAAATAAACTGCTTGATTTGTAATTGGTAATTCTAGTGTTATAAAATATCATGAATTCTCCATTTCTCACTTATAATGTGATCTCAGTTGCATCTGTTCTGTCAAATCGTAACAAAAACCATAAAATTTAACCAATTTTACATATAGCAAAGTATATAGGAGTAAAATTAAAAAGCATATATATCAATTTAGAGAGAAATAATTTTCTCCTTTCTGAGACTTCTTTGTGTTTAGTAAGCAAAGAAAATAATATTACTGGTTTTCATCAGTTTTTCCACAAGGATCTTGAGATATTTTTCAGCAAGTACTAGGCATGTGTACTATATTTACTAAACACGCTATATTAAAAAAGAATATTTCCCTAACGTATTTTTTCACAGATGTATGGGACTTAGGGGAAAACATTCAGAAAGAAGATAAGTTAATACATTGGTCCATTGAGAAGAGCTAGAAGAGCAGACATTAGGGATTTGTGTCTGAGCCATAATCCCACCAGTAAATAGCTCCAAAGAAATGACACAGGGGGCTTTTTTTTTTCTTTTTGGTCTCATTTTTCAATCAGTGAATTGAGAATAGAAGTATCGTTTTGTCCCATATTATAATATATAACATAACCAAAAGGGAAAGGCACAGAGCTAAATGGTTGCAATTCTAAGCAAATATAAATACATTTCCTGAAACCCTTACTATAAAGATATGAGCAATAGATTCAAATAAAATGGGAAATAGTAAATAAAAGTTATCCCAGATCCCCACAGTAAAATTTTTGTCGATTTTAACAATCTTATTCAGATTGCTGACTTATATGTGCTTAGATTGACCGTGTGTTCCAAATCCTATAACCCACACATAGCAAGAGAGCATTGAGATAGTCTAATGAGCTTAAGTAAACTGTCTCAAAATAATGTCTCAAAATTTGCCTAGCTTATATCCCAAATATTGCCATTCTGTACATCCTGACCATCACTACCGGGTTTCAGACCTTCAACATTCTCTTCTACACAGCTATCCAATAAACTTCTGATACTGAACTTCACCCTCCTGCTTTGCTCCCCACAAATCCATCTACAATACTAACACAAAATGATACAGATGAATGGATAAAGTATCTTTGGAATATTCCATTACACAGTGGAATATTACTCAGCCATAAAAAGAATGAAACAATGCCATTTGTAGCAACATGAATGGACCTAGAGATTATCATACTAAGTGAAGTAAGTCAGAGAAAGAAATATACCATGATATCACTTATATGCGGAATCTAAAAAAAAAATACAAATGAACTTATTTACAAACAGAAACACGCAGACATAGAAAAAAATTATGGTTACTAAAGGGGAAATGGTGGAGGAGGGATAAATTAGAACCACGGTCCTAACTTATCCCTCCACTGCCATTCATATATAAATATATATATATATATATATGAATCACTTTGCTGTACACCTGAAACTAACACAACATTCTAAATCAACTATACTCTAATAAAAATATAAAGAACAGATATAACCCTTGCTTGAAATTTCAGCAGCTTCCCAACATCTTCCCAGCCATCTTAGCATGACACATATGGTTGTCTGTGTCCTGGGGCGTATGTATGTGTTCAGTCTCCCCGCTCATCACACAGGACCCCCAGGCTGTGTGTTCCAGAGAAACAAACTGCTGAAAGCATCCTCAAAAGTGCCCTACTTTTGCACCTGTGTGTCTTTGCCCCTTGTGCTTTTCACCCAGGACCTCCTTGCAATCCCTAGTTGCTTTTGGTCACCTTCTCCTTTAAGAACCACTTAAGATATCACTTCTGACTAAGACTTCCTGGGAGATTCTGGTCTCCAAGAAGTGCCCCTTCTCTGTGCATGCAAACATGGTACCCACATCTGTACGCTGCAGTTACCACATTTATATGTGCTATGGGTCTGGTCATCCCTCTACAGTGACTTATCCATCATATTATTTTTGTTTCCTAGTACCTGTCGTGTTATTTTTTAACTAGATATCTGTAAAATGTTACTGTGAACATTGAACAGTCCTTTTGAGATTTTTCCAGAAGTATCAAGGATGACATAATCTCAATATGATTAAAATAACTGAGAAATAAGGGACACCTTGCCTCTCTACCCTTTGATGTGTCAGGCTCTGAGTTACACTCAGATGGTGACTTGCCATTTTCCAAGTTTATCTTGTACCTGTTTCTTGTTCATGTACCTCTTCCCTAACTACTTCAATTCCATTCATCTTTCAAGGTACGGTTCTATAAAGTATTTCTTTGTTCATGTCTCTTTTTTCTACCAAGTCCTCAAGTTCTCTTGTCAAATACAAAGATACTAAACAAAAGTTTGTAAATTAAATTGCTCCCACAATTATCTTTCTACAAAAATGGTATATTTCTTCAAGAATTCATTCTACAAAAATTGAATGTCTTCTACAATCCCAGCACTGAGTTTCCAACAGTAAATAATCCAGAAAGATCCCTGCTTTGATGGATTTTATATACCTCAGTAAGAGTAAGTAGAAAAATAAATAAGCAACAGGGTTTCCCTGGTGGCGCAGTGGTTGAGAGTCCGTCTGCCGATGCAGGGGACGCGGGTTCGTGCCCCAGTCAGGGAAGATCCCCCATGCCGCAGAGCGGCTGGGCCCGTGAGCCATGGCCGCTGAGCCTGCACGTCCGGAGCCCATGCTCCGCAACAGGAGAGGCCACAACAGTGAGAGGCCCGCGTACCGCAAAAAATAAGAAGAAGAAGAAATAAATAAATAAGCAACAAAAATAGATAATTTCAGACAGTACCAAGTGGTTGGGAAGTGAAGAAAACAGAATGATGCTATAGGGAGCAACTGGAGGGTCATGCAGACAGATGGTTGGAGATCTTCCCGGGAAGATGACAGACAACTGAGCTAAGATCCCTGAGCGTGTGGGCCAGAGAGCTTTCCAGGCAGAGTGAATAGCCAGTGCAAAGGCACAGCACAGCAACAGATGGGATTGTACGGGGACAGAAAGAATGCCAGCTCAGCTTGGCTCGAAAGAGTGAGCCACAGGAGTGAGTGGTAGAAGGAGATAAGGATGCTGAAACTCATACTGGCCTTAAAAATCACCAAAAGGCATTTGGGGTTTATCTTAGAATGACAGAAGATCCTGACATCTTCTCCGCATGAAACCTGATTTACGTTTTAAAACACTGCTTTGAGAAAATGGATTTTTAGCAGGACCAGTGTTGGGAGGTTATTGCCCTAGTACAATCGAGATGTGTTAGTGGATTCCAAAAGGAAATAATGGTGAATTGGGAGGTAGAGTCCGGAGGATTTGTTAATGGGTTGCATATAGGAGGCAAGGGAGAGAGAGAATTAAGAACAACATCTTGATTCTTGGTTTGAGCTAGAGGGACAGTGCTGTCATCTCAATAGGGAAAAATGGGAAAGGAACAAATTTGGGGGCAGAAACTCAGAATTTTGTTTGTCGAAAGGATAGTTTGGCTTTAATGTCCAAATTCCTTAGTATAACGTAGAAGGTTTTAAATCTTTTTGCTATAAATGCAATATATAATGTGTTTCTCAAAATATTAGGGAGAGAAGGGAAGATGTAGCTAAGAATTATTTCATCCACTGAACCAGACACTTTAAGTTTCTACTCAATTAAACAAATGTTAATTGAGCATTCAGAGTCAGAGACTAGGTCCTAGGGATATAGTGGTGGACAAAACAAAAATATTTCAGCTGTGCTGGAGTTTGCAACTTGGAGAGAAGAGAAACATGCAACAAATAATGTCAGATGTTATGAAGGTTGTGTTCAGTATGGCAGCGTAGATCCTGGGGAGCTGACTTGATTAGGGGTCAGGGAAGTCAGCCCAACGAAATGGCATTACATTGAGATGACCTGAAGAGAAGTCGGCCTTATCTAAGGTAGCTCCTTAAGCTATCTCTTTAAGATGGTTCAAGGAGAGTTTCAGGCAAAGGACACAATCTACACCAAAACCCAAAGGTGAGAGAATGCAGTAGATTTCATGAACTGAAAGTGTTCTGTATGACTGACTCATAGAAGGTTGGGGTAAAAGTGGGGTGAAATATGGTTGCAGAGGCAGGAAGGAGTTAAGGGTCATGGTTATAGGAAATAAGGTGTCTTAATCCTTGTTAAGGAAATAAAATACTCAAAGAAGAAATGTGGTATAATTTTGAAATACATTTTTAAAAGACTAGAATGTGTAAAAATTAATTTTCAAAAAAACTTTATCAGGCAAATATTACTATTCCTATTATATATGTGAAAAAAATCAAAGCTTAGCTTGTGTAAACAACCTGTCCAAGGCACATAACTAGTATTAGAACCAGCATTTAAACCTAATTTTGTCTGATGAAAGTCCATTGTTTTTCCACAGTACTTTGCTGCCTTATATCCTGTCCCCTCCTTCTGTTGTATCCACATAACAATAATCATAGTTCCCAAATACTTCCAAATATTTGCTTATGTCATCTGCAGACATAAAAGCATTCTTCAAGGTGCTTAAAACTAAAGTTCCATGTTTCTCCCTTTGAATTTCCTTAACCAACCTATAGTAATTGTAATGGAACAATATTTTGAAGTAGTCAGTGTAATTTTCATTCCCTTAGTTCATTTTGACCTATTCCTGTCTACCATTAAACAAAAACAGCGACACACACACACACACACACACACACACACACACACACTCTCAGAGAACGGAGTGGATTGAGTTTCTGATTTTTGTTTTCATTTGCTTTTTCTTTCCCTTTTTCTGTCTTGATATGGACAATAGTCATGAAAGCCCTGGATTTCAATTCCTATAATCAGGTACTTACTGGGGTTTTATGGGATTTTTAGAATAGTCTGCATGTCAAAAACTTGCAAACTCAAGCAAAAATGATAATTACCACAGAGAAGAGAGAATATAAAATGCAGCCATTTTTCTAAATACTCAGGAAAGAGGGAGGAAAGAAAGAGAGAAAGGAAGGAAGGAAGGAAGGAAGAAGGGAGGGAGGGAGGGAGGGAGGGCAGGCAGGCAGAACCTTCTGGACTTTAGAAGGGTCTGGAGAAGACAGAGGAAGACGATGGCTGTAGAACGGTCATGTGGGACCCTGCTGTGCTGTACCCTCTCCTCAGACTCAAGGGGTTAAGAGTAAGTTGATATAAAACTCCACAGAAACTTAAACTGGTTAGCGGAGGTGAGTTAGTCAGGGTTCTCCAGAGAAACAGAACCAACAGGATTTATTTATTTTAAGGAATTGGCTCACACGACTGGTGAGTCCAAAATCTGAGGGGCTACACTGGCAGTCTAGAGACTCAGGAAAAAGCTGCAATTTGAATCCAAAGCCAGCCTGCTGGCAAAATTCCTCTGTGCTCAGGGCGGGTTCTATTCAGGCCGCCAGCTGATTAGATGAGCCCCCCACGCACATCTGCTTTACTCTAAGTTCACTGATATAAACGTTAATCTCATCCAAAAACATCCTCACAGAATAGAAATGAAAAGATGCTCAACATCTCTAATTATTAGAGAAATGCAAATCAAAACGATAATGAGGTGTCACCTTACACCAGCCAGAATGGCCATCATCAAAAAGTCTACAAAAAATAAATACTGGAGACAGTGTGGAGAAAAGGGAACCTTCTTGCGCTGTTGGTGAGAATGTAAATTGGTACAGCCACTACAGAGAACAGTAGGGAGGTTCCTTAAAAAACTAAAAATACAGCTACTATATGACCCAGCAATCCCACTCCTGGACAAATATGTGGAGAAAAACATGGTTCTAAAGGATACATGCCCCCCAATGTACATTGCAGCACTATTCACAATAGCCAAGACACGGAAGCCACCTAAATGTCCATGGACAGATGAATGGAGAAAGAAAATGTGGTACATATATGCAGTGGAATACTACTCAGCCATTAAAAAGAATAAAATAATGCCTTTTGCAGCAACATGGATGGACCTGGAGATTATCATACTGAGTAAAGTAAGTCAGACATAGACAGACAAATATCATATCATATTGCTTATATGCAGAATCTAAACAAAAATGATACAAATGAACTTATTTATGAAACAGATCCACAGGCTCAGAGAAAGAACTTACAGTTAGCAAGGGGGAAGGGTGGGGAGAAGGGATAGCTAGGGAGTTTGGGATTGACATATACACACTGTTATATTTAAAATAGATAACCAACAAGGACCTATTGTATAGCACAGGGAACTCAGCACAATATTCTGTAATAACCTAAATGAGAAAAACTCTGATAAAGAATAGATACATGTATATGTATAACTGAATCACTTTGCTGTATACCTGAAACTAACACAACATTGTTAATCAACTATACCGTAATAGAAAATAAAGAGTTAACAAATTAAAAAAAAAAAAGAAATACCCAGAGTAACACTTGACCAATGATCTGATCTGAGTGCCATGGCCCAGCCAAATTGACATACAAAGTTAACCACCACTGGAGGATTTTGAGAGTCAGAGATTTGCCTTAAGTTCAGTCCGGAACATTTGGGGAAAACACCCTCACTGAGAATAGACATGTTGGTGGAGGAAAACTGGGGAGAAAGTGAAGAAGATAACAGACAGACCTGTAAACCAGAAGTTCTGAGTTATGTTAACTTGTAAAATTTGCTTCATTCAACTCTCGTGTTTAAATACAGATCCACAGATAAGCTAATTTGGGTTATAAGCAATAACTTATTTATGTATTAACAGATGTGTTATATTCTAGAATCATCACTGTAGTGTCTGCACCTAAGTCTGCTGGCCCCTGTTCCCTCCACTGTAAGTGTTTTGAGGTGATATCTTCCCCCTAGATGTGAGGAACAGGCTATATTATTTATGTGTCCAGATACGGTTGACAGGCGCTAAATAAAAGCTTCTTGCATGAAGTTTCATTAAGTGGAAAATTCCCTAGATGATGTCATTCACTCAAAGTAAAAGATGATATCCTTCGAGTGTTCACCATTTTGAACATAGTTAAAAGAACAAACATTAGAAATCAACATATAACAGCAGTCAAAAAATACCCCTGTTTTTCACTTACAGAAATTCTTTGGGATGAGGAATGTTTTCCTCCTGACTTTAGACATGTACCTCCATAAAAGAACCTGTTTTTAAAAATCACGATTTTACTTTTTGCTCTTTGAGTCAGACAAGAATAGGGAAAATAATACGAGCCTTTCATTCTGTGTGAGTCACATTTCACTGGAAATACAGAGCAGATTTTGTCGGTGAAAAATGACATGAAATGTGTCCTTCACCATTCAGTAGCAATGACCCAGTTATAGCTAACCATTCTGGGTTAAAAGCTTTCTGCTTAATAAAATATGCAAGAAGCTTGTCTGATTCAGAAACCTTGGAATCCTGAAAATGCCTCCAACCACCGGCGTCAGAAAGCCAGTGATGGTGGAGGCTGTGAAAAGAATGTCAAAGGTAATGATGGAGGTGTCAAAAGATGTCCTGAGCAGAGGACTCAGGGCTTTCTCTGCAGCAACACTTCCAGCCTCATTCAGCTTTGTCAGAAGGTAATTTCCTCAAGGACTTGCAAACGTAACTGGGAGCATTAAATATTTAATTTTACATTTACAACATGAAATTCTCTCCTACCATTCCAGCATTTAGATGTCTCTGTGCAGTCAAGAAACCTAATTTCTTTCAGTATAAACAAAGTTAAACAAAATAGTATTCAATGATTTTAAAACAAAAATTATCGAAATGTCGTGAACATTTTCTTTGAGGACATGTTTTAATTTTCTCTAGTGTTTTACTGTATTCTTTCCTTCAGTTTAATAACTTAAAATCCTGTAGTCTTTTTTGATCCTGAATGAAAACCTTACTTTTAATTCTGTAAAAAAAATTGTTGCCTGAGAATTAATTACATTATTAGCCATTGACAGAAAGAAAAACAACCTATATATTAAAACTGGCTACATTTTAGCACTTAATAACGTCCCAGAGCTTATGTTTATTGACCAGTCAATATGTTCCCAACCTAGGCAAAGAGCTTTTATTTTATACTTATAACAACACAGTGATATCTGTATTTGAAAAATGAAAATAAAGTTTGTTCAGGATAAGTTGTCCAATCACAAAAAAGGACCCAGGCTGGAACCTTGGTCTCTACAATAGCAAAGTCCCTGCTCTAAATCATTCTGTTCTTTGTCTCTTTCTATCAGGGATTAAGATTATGTAATAAGAAGAAGGATTTTAAGTCTCTCACTGAATTTAAAACACGCAAAAGTGTTCTAAATGAGTACTCACATAGGTCTACCCTGCCTGCCCCTTGAGGATTTGGTGATGCTACAAAGCAATGGCTTTTGTTTGTTAGTTTGCTTTGAAATACTTGCTAGAAATTTGAAATATTCCTGTGATTTCTCAGCTCTGACTATCTAACTAATATGGTAAGCCAAAATTCTCTACTTAAAAAAAAAAATCTTTCTAATTGTTCTTGAAATTCAATTAACCTAAAGTACTGTAAGATACCTCTACAACCATAAAAGGATAGTAAAAATAAATTGTAAGGAAACCAAAGAAAACTAAAAATCTAACCACACTACACTATTTGATAAAGCTTTTCAGAATGATATATTTCTTAGTAATATATTCTGAAAGGGATACAACTGAATTCATACTTCATCAACAGTGACCATTAATCACAGGCTCAGCTGTAATAATGTAAACATAAAATTTAAGTTCAAGACTGAAAACTTGTAAACGAGTCACTCTATTCTGGATTATTAGATTTCCGCTCTGAACACTAAAATAGCATGACACCCCCTCTCTCACTTACCTTTGGCAAGAAGTGAAAATGAGCAATGATGAATTTTTACTTTATACCGCACAGACCAAGGGAAACCTTTGTACTATTTGCTCACTTTCTCTTGGATGGGGCCAAAGCTGCTCCAAAAAACCTTACTCATTAAAACCAAAACAAAAAGAAGTTTCAATTTCCCAAAATTTTTAAAGACAATTCTTTTCTATGTCAGACATCAAACTAAGAATTAGAATATAAAAGAAGAAAAACTTTTGCCCCTTAACTTATTACAACACAGCCTTCACATTCTTCTCTCTTTCAAATAAAGTCTATTTAGTTTTCAGAGCCATAAAACTCCTTTGAACCAGTGCCTCATTCCTTTTAAAATTAATTATTACTAACAACTAGGCTACAATTTTTCATATAGGTAATCATAGGATATTCATATATTTAATTGGAATATATGTAATAATTATATAAAACAATTGCTCAAAATAAGAGTTTAAATCAATAACAAAACCAAAAAACACTCTGCAAATTAAAATAAGGAAAAATCAAATTTAAAATTATGATTAACAAATGATTTTACCAAATAAAAAATATACGAATTTACCATTAAAATGTAGCATATATACCAAATAAAATTTTAGTAGAATGGAAGCCATTCTTAACGAAACTGAAGAATAGTAATATTTATGCCAAAACAAGTCATCATTATTTTGCATTTTATAATGCATAAAAACATTATTTCCTAATACATTTGTGTAACATGATCACACTGGTATAGCATTGACAATTTGGAAATGTTTAGTCAATTGTGGGCCAATAAATTTATTAGACCGTCAATTTTCTGTTTTAACTCCATTCACCTATTCATTTTAATAAATATTTCCTACTACTAGGTTACAAACAATAGGGACAAACGCAGATGGGAATAAAACACACAGCATTAAACAAATTATCCCAAAGCCAATTTACAAACACAAACTGCGATAGCTTCAATAAAGGAAAAGCATACTTTATTAAGAAAACTTATTAAAAAAAGAAACAATGTTGACTGAGACTGAAAGAGACGTCACTAAACACATGATATTTAAGCAGAACCTTGAGAGAAGCCTCCCCGTGATCGTTTCTGGGAGGAGCATTCTTGGGGGCACCGCTTGTGGGAAATCCCTGAGGTCAGAGAGCTCTGTATCTTCAAGGAATGAAATAATCAGAGTTGCTGAATCAAAATAAAGGAATCCTGAGAAGAGGTTGGAAAGGCAGGCAGGGGCCAGGGCCTGGTCATTAAAATTCCACATTAAGACTGTGGAATTTGACTCAGATGCAATGGGAAGGTATTTGAAGGGCTTTATGGAGGAAAGATGGCTTCTTCAGATTTCCTGGGCTAGATTCTTCCTGTCTCCTTCTGCCTCTATTGCAAATTGAGAAATATGAGCTTTACTTAATGTCCAGGCCGAAGGATCCAGAAAGGAGTTTAACCTGAAACCGAACTTTCATGGACCAACTGCAGAAGTTTACCTTAAATTAAATCTGAGTCCAGTTTCTAGATGCCATTTAAATATATCTCCCAAGAAGACACAGTAATCTTTGCCTTCCCACTTGTATCTGCCTACATAACATCGGTCTGGGGATAACTGCCGTTCCCCACAAACTGGAGAGATGATCAAGCAACATTAAAATGGTTAGAATCTTTACAGGTCGTATCATATAAAAACAGTGCTATTTCAGAAGGAAGTGAGTAAAAGCTCTGAATAATGAAAATTGAACATTTAAAAGCTTCCTTGTATTATAAACCTTAAATGAAAAACCAAGAGAGTCAGGTCACCATTTTATGGCATTAACATTCATTAAGGTGATGCTATTGTGATAGCTACAGCTCCAAAAATCTCAGTGGCTTAACTAACATTAGTGGATTAACATTAGTTTCTCTGCTCAAGTCAAGGGCAAAATGTTCTTCCTGATCAGACGACTCTCCTCCAAACGGTAATTCAGGAATATTTCCTTCCAAATGATAGCTCTGTCATCTTGAAAATGTGATTTCCAAGATCTCCCTGCTCACCTATATATCAAACCTCAGAAAGAGCAGGAAACATCAAACAAAGGATATTTATATGGCCCAGGGCTGGAATCTTTTCACAGTTCACCGTTCAGAATCCACTGGCTAGAGCTCAGTCCTGCCTAAACTGCATGGAGTCTGGGACAGACAGTCTGTCTGTGGACTCAGGAAGAAGAAGAGGTGGGTTGGATTAGTAGCCAGACAGTCTCTGATACTACAAGGCTGCCTCAGGACATATACTTCTGGAGATTCTGCAACACAAAATGGCCAACATTAAGGCAAAGTCATCCATATTTCTGGAGAATAAGGAATGGCTAAAAACAAAATGAAACAAAACAAGAGCTATTTTGTCCCATCTGCAGCAATGTTCTTTTCCGATGCCACCTGTAAAGAGTCTTGCCTTCCCTCATCTGCTTCATTATTGGTTCAGTTTGTGAGAAATGGCAGTTATGCCCAGCTGATGTTATGTAGGCAAATCCTAGTGAGGAAGCAAAGATTACTGTGTCTTCTTGGGAAATATGTTAATCACATCAATGATTTTAATTGTCCCCGTTGTATAAATATAGCATTACAAATTGCCTCTTTCCTTCATGAGTCACTGCCTCTCCTCCTATAACCAGTCCTCTTCATTTAACATGTATTTGTAATTGGAAAATTTCACTAATATGAAAAATCTCTTAATTAATTTTACTGAGTGGCCTCTAGAAGAAAATTTGAGTCTTGTGAAAAGCATGTGTAATTTAGAATTAATAATGAGAAGTATCTCAACCACTAGAAGAAGAAAAAAAGTGTTTAAAAAACACAGTTAAAAAAAAAGAAAGACTTAGGCCTTATTGATGCTGAAATGAGTTAGTTGAATAAACATCTTGGTTAGGCAAGTTCCCTATAGTTAAATGTTTTTTACTTTTTTTCTTGAAAAGTATTTTTCTATGAGTAGTGCAAAAGTCAGTTCTGCTGCACTATTTCAGTTTTCAGTTATAAATTAAAGAATATGTGAAGAAAAACTGATATAGCACTCTGCTTGCAGTATGGAGTACTGATTAGAAAGAGACAAAAGGGGAAACAGATTGACTGATAAGCAAATAATTACACGCGCCTAAGTGTGAGAGGGGCTGCATCACTAACCAGCAACTCTGAGGATGCAGAGAAGTTGATGGCTCAAAGCTACAGAACATTTTAGAAGTAGCACTGACACAGTGTCATGGCAGGTTCCATAGAGGAGAGGAGGGAGAGAGAAATCAAGGCTAACTGCTCAGTTTCTAGCATGAGCAATGGGATGAATGTAGATTCCTTAAACTGAAATGGAGAAAAATAGAAGCTAGATGTGGAAGAAAGAACAAGAATTCAGTTTGGGGCATACTGAGATACAAATATTAGCATACCTTGGCATATAAATAGTGTTTAATGCTATGAGAGTAATTAACAGAGCTAAAAATAAGTAAATCCAACGCTGAGCCTTAACAAAGTTAGAAGTTGTGGGGATACAACTTGCAATTGGCATCTGAAATGGGGGGCAGTCTTATGGGATGGGATGGAGCCCCAAACCTGTGGTGTCTATTAGCGCCAGAATTAAATTGTAGGATACTCAGCTGATGTCACAGAGAATTGCTTGATATGTGGAAAAACCCCACACATCTGCTGACAGAAATACTGTATGTGTGACTAAAGGATAAACACAGCCAGAGAATTTGTCCAACTCAGAAGCTATAGGGGAATAGGAAGTCAGAACTGGAACGAAGAAAGTGAAGATGACCTTTAGGAAATTATTTTAGTAAATTTTGCTTTGAAGGACCCTTGGGCAGGGGTCCCCAACCCCCGGGCCGGGGACCGGTACCAGTCTGCAGCCTGTTAGGAACCGGGCCTCACAGCAGGAGGTAAGCGGTGGGCAAGAGAACGAAGCTTCACCTACCGCTCCCCATCTCTCGCAACACCTCCTGAACCATTCCCCCCATCGCTCGCATTCCCGTCTGAAACATCTCTCCCCTCCCCCGTCCATGGAAAAATTCTCTTCCAGGAAACCGGTCCCTGGTGCCAAAAACGGTGGGGACCACTACCCTAGAGTGAGTGGGAAGAGGTAGATTTAAGTGAATATTTTTTCTTAAGTTGAAGGACAATACAACGTGTTTGAATACTTATGGGAAAAAAATTGGAAAGGGAGAGATCCTTGAGACGGGAGAATATTACTGTGGTGTCATGTGGTGTTTGATTTCATTTAAAAGCAATGAAGAGGGCTTCCCTGGTGGCACAGTGGTTGAGAGTCCATCTGCCGATGCAGGGGGCATGGGTTCGTGCCCCGGTCCGGGAGGATCCCACATGCCGCAGAGTGGCTGGGCCCGTGAGCAATGGCCACTGAGCCTGCGTGTCTGGAGCCTGTGCTCCACAACGGGAGAGGCCACAACAGTGAGAGGCCCGCGTACCGCAAAAAAAAAAAAAAAAAAAAAAAAAAGCAATGAATAATAGCAATGATGACGATGATGATAATGATGAAGATGATATGAAGAAGAAGGAGAATAGGAGGGGCTACAACAACATTTATTGAACACTCACCATGTTCTAAGTGCTACGCAAATCTCTTGACGGACATTTCCCTCATTTATGCCTCATGACAGCCATATAAGGAACCATTATTTCTGCCATTTTACAAGGGAAAAAAATGAGGAAACCTAAGGTGTCTTACATAAGATCATCCAGCAATGATGCGGTGAGTCAAACACTGAAAACGCCACTGTGTCCGTCTCCAGAGCCTGTGCTACTTAACTAAATATGTTTTTCTGTTTTCTAGCTTTCCAGAGATGTTAACAGATTTATTATATTTTAAAAATTTTGTTATTTCATGGGTTGAGAGAAGACACACGTTTGTTTCACTATCTTATTTCACATTAGATATACATACAGATATAGATATAGATTCACACACATTGAAATATAGAGCAAAACAGCAAAGGGCAAAAATGCGACTGATGGCAAACAGGCAAATGACAAGCCTGTACATACGTATGTGTGCTAATATCATATGTGTGTATTTTTATGTCACATAAAAATCCCTATCATCAGTAATTCATTTCTTAACTCAGATAAATTTTCAACGTGCCTTTAATCACTTTTCTCTGGAATTTTATTTTCAAAGCACACTGATAATAGGCAACAAAAAAGTGATATCAGTAATATATAAATATACTCTAATAAATTATATTATGTCATTAATATTTTTAAATGTTAACACTAGAAGCTAATTTCAGAAAAATTTAGAGTATATATCAAATATGTGACATTCTTTGGGCCCAATAAATTCGATTATCCTAAAATGTTGATGCTCTGCTCTATGAGAGTACATTTAGAAATGTAAATATGTACATGATAAATAATAAACATCTTATGAATTAAAATGTAATTTGATTCTGCACAGCAAAGGAAGCTATCAACAAAAGAAAGGCAACCTACCAAATGAGAGAAAATATTTGCAAATCAAGTATCTGATAAAGGGTTAGTATCCAAAACACCTCATACAACTCCACAGCACAAAAACAAACAATCTGATCTTAAAATGGGCAGAGGACCTGAACAGACATTTTTCCAAAGAAGACATACAAAGGGCCAAAAGTACATGAAAAGCTGCTCAACAGCACTTATCATCAGGGAAATGTGAATCAAAACCACAGTGAAGGAAGATATAACAATTGTAAATATTTATGCACCCAGTATAGGAGCACCTCAATACATAAGGCAAATACTAACAGCCATAAAAGGGGAATTCGACAGTAACACATTCATAGTAGGGTACTGTAACACCCCACTTTCACCAATGGACAGATCACCCAAAATGAAAATAAATAAGGAAACACAAGCTTTAAATGGTACATTAAACAAGAAGGACTTAATTGATAATTATAGGACATTCCATCCAAAACCAACAGAATACACATTTTTCTCAAGTGCTCGTGGAACATTCTCCAGGATAGATCATATCTTGGGTCACAAATCAAGCCTTGGTAAATTTAAGAAAATTGAAATTGTATCAAGTATCTTTTCTGACCACAACGCTATGAGACTAGATATCAATTACAGGAAAAGATCTGTAAAAAATACAAACACATGGAGGCTAAACAATACACTACTTAATAACGAAGTGATCACTGAAGAACTCAGAGAGGAAATAAAAAAATACCTAGAAACAAATGACAATGGAGATATGACGACCCAAAACCTATGGGATGCAGTAAAAGCACTTCTAAGAGGGAAGTTTATAGCAATACAATCCTACCTTAAGAAACAGGAAACATCTCGAATAAACAAACTAACCTTGCACCTAAAGCAATTAGAGAAAGAAGAACAAAAAAACCCCAAACTTAGCAGAGGGAAAGAAATCATAAAGATCAGATCAGAAATAAATGAAAAAGAAATGAAGGAAACGACAGCAAAGATCAATAAAACTAAAAGCTGGTTCTTTGAGAAGATAAACAAAATTGATAAACCATGAGCCAGACTCACCAAGAAAAAAAGGGAGAAGACTCAAATCAATAGAATTAGAAATGAAAGAGAAGTAACAACTGACACTGCAGAAATACAAAAGATCATGAGAGATTACTAAAAGCAACTCTATGCCAATAAAATGGACAACCTGGAAGAAATGGACAAATTCTTAGAAATGCACAACCTGCCAAGACTGAATCAGGAAGAAATAGAAAATATGAACAGACCAATCACAAGCACTGAAATTGAAACTGTGATTAAAAATCCTCCAACAAACAAAAGCCCAGGACCAGATGGCTTCACAGGTGAATTCTATCAAACATTTAAAGAAGAGCTAACACCTATCCTTCTCAAACTCTTCCAAAATATAGCAGAGGGAGGAACACTCCCAAACTCATACTACGAGGCCACCATCACCCTGATACCAAAACCAGACAAAGATGTCACAAAGAAAGAAAACTACAGGCCAATATCATAGATGAACACAGATACAAAAATCCTCCACAAAATACTAGCAAACAGAATCCAACAGCACATTAAAAGGATCATACACCATGATCAAGTGGGGTTTATTCCAGGAATGCAAGGATTCTTCAATATACGCAAATCAATCAATATGATACACCATATTAACAAATTGAAGGAGAAAAACCATATGGTCATCTTAATAGACGCAGAGAAATCTTTCAACAAAATTCAACACCCATTTATAAAAAAAACCCTCCAGAAAGTAGGCATAGAGGGAACTTTCCTCAACATAATAAAGGCCATATATGAAAAACCCACAGCCAACATCATCCTCAATGGTGAAAAACTGAAAGCATTTCCACTAAGATCAGGAACAAGACAAGGTTGCCCACTCTCACCACTCTTACTCAACATAGTTTTGGAAGTTTCAGCCGCAGCAATCAGAGAAGAAAAGTAAATAAAAGGAATCCAAATTGGAAAAGAAGTAAAGCTGTCACTGTTTGCAGATGACATGATAGTATACATAGAGAATCCTAAAGATGCTACCAGAAAACTACTAGAGCTAATCAATGAATTTGGTAAAGTAGCAGGATACAAAATGAATGCACAGAAATCTCTGGCTTTCCTATACACTAATGATGAAAAATCTGAAAGTGAAATCAAGAAAACACTCCCATTTACCACTGCAACAAAAAGAATAAAATATCTAGGAATAAACCTACCTAAGGAGACAAAAGACGTGTATGCAGAAAATTATAAGACACTGATGAAAGAAATTAAAGATGATACAAATAGATGGAGAGATATACCATGTTCTTGGATTGGAAGAATCAATATTGTGAAAATGACTGTACTGCCCAAAGCAATCTACAGATTCAATGCAATCCCTATCAAACTACCACTGGCATTTTTCACAGAACTAGAACAAAAAATTTCACAATTCCTATGGAAACACAAAAGACCCCGAATAGCCAAAGCAATCTTGAGAACGAAAAACGGAGCTGGAGAAATCAGGCTCCCTGACTTCAGACTATACTACAAAGCTACAGTAATCAAGACAATATGGTACTGGCACAAACACAGAAATATAGATCAATGGAACAGGATAGAAAGCCCAGAGATAAACCCACGCACTAATGGTCACCTTACCTTTGATAAAGGAGGCAGGAATGTACAGTGGAGAAAGGACAGCCTCTTCAATAAGTGGTTCTGGGAAAACTGGACAGGTACATGTAAAAGTATGAGATTAGAACACTCCCTGACACCATACACAAAAATAAGCTCAAAATGGATTAAAGACCTAAATGTAAGGCCAGAAACTATCAAACTCTTAGAGGAAAACATAGGCAGAACACCCTGTGACATAAATCACAGCAAGATCCTTTTTGACCCATCTCCTAGAGAAATGGAAAGAAAAACAAAAATAAACAAATGGGACCTAATGAAACTTCAAAGCTTTTGCCCAGCAAAGGAAACCATAATCAAGACCAAAAGACAACCCTCAGAATGGGAGAAAATATTTGCAAATGAAGCAACTGACAAAGGATTAACCTCCAAAATTTATAAGCAGCTCATGCAGCTCAATATCAAAAAAACAAACAACCCAATCCAAAAATGGGCAGAAGACCTCAATAGACATTTCTCCAAAGAAGATATACAGACTGCCAACAAACACATGAAAGAATGCTCAACATCATTAATCATTAGAGAAATGCAAATCAAAACTGCAATGAGATATCATCTCACACCAGTCAGAATGGCCACCATCAAAAAATCTAGAAACAATAAATGCTGGAGAGGGTGTGGAGAAAAGGGAACCCTCTTGCACTGCTGGTGGGAATGTGAATTGGTTCAGCCACTATGGAGAACAGTATGGAGGTTCCCTAAGTAACTACAAACAGAGCTACCATATGACCCAGCAATCCCACTACTGGGCATATACCCTGAGAAAATCATAATTCAAAAAGAGTCATATACCAAAATGTTCATTGCAGCTCTATTTACAATAGCCCAGAGATGGAAACAACCTAAGTTTCCATCATCGGATGAATGGATAAAGAAGATGTGGCACATATATACAATGGAATATTACTCAGCCATAAAAAGAAACGAAATTGAGCTATTGGTAATGAGGTGGATAGACCTAGAGTCTGTCATACAGAGTGAAGTCAGAAAGAGAAAGACAAATACCGTATGCTAACACATTTATATGGAATTTAAGAAAAAAAATGTCATAAGGAACTTAGGGGTAAGACAGGAATAAAGACACAGACCTACTAGAGAATGGACTTGAGGATATGGGGAGGGGGAAGGGTAAGCTGTGACAAAGAGAGAGAGTGGCATGGACATATGTACACTACCAAACGTAAAACAGATAGCTAGTGGGAAGCAGCCGCATAGCACAGGGAGATCAGCTTGGTGCTTTGTGACCACCTAGAGGGGTGGGATAGGGAGGGTGGGAGGGAGGGAGACGCAAGAGGGAAGAGATATGGGAACATATGTATATGTATAACTGATTCACTTTGTTATAAAGCAGAAACTAACACACCATTGTAAAGGAATTATACTCCAATAAAGATGTAAAAAAAAAAATTATTTGTGTTTGTTGTCAATATTTATAATGGTTTTTGTTTTCTTGCATGATGGATGAGCAATACACTGAGAGATTTTTCGTGAGAGGTTACTCTTGCATATTGGGAGAAGGAGAAAGGACGGCACTATTTTAGCTAAATTAAAGTGACATCACTAGGACTCCAGGGAATACCTCAGCACAGCAGTGACTTCCTCTACTTTTTTCTTCATCCCGGAAACTCTTTACTTTCCACTTTTAAGTGAAGTGGGTAAAGAAACTCAATGGGAGAAATACTCCATCGCTGATGGAGTCAGTTCTAATGATCACCACTGTTGAGTTTCCTCATCTTTAAAATCGGCAAAATGCTAAAACCTTAGTTCACAGAGTTGTTATGAAATTTAAATGCGCTAAAGCAAATAAGGTACTTAGTATAGGCCCTAAAATATAGAAAGAAATAGCAGTATTAGGAATAGAAGATGCAGCAGTAGTTTTGGGTGGGAGCCACTCAGATTTCTGACCTAAGAGCTGTGAGATAATAAATGCATGTTGTTTTAAGTTACTAACTTTATGATAACTTGTTACACAAATTCCTAACAACTTCCTATCTGGTTAACATGAAAACACATTGCACTTGCAAGTCTACAATCTATTTTTTAGTATAAAAAAGTTTCCTTCTAAAACACACCTTTGGTTATAGTGTCTCCCTTCAATGAACCCCCATTATCCTCATGAAAATGTCCCTACATTTTAACTGCATATAACAACATTATATTATCATATAATATTATATCATATTATATGATATAATAATGTACTATCAAGCCAAGATCAAAGATTTTGTAAATGGCAAATCTAGATCCAATTCACAGCTCTACCATTATATTGTGACATTAGACTAAGGGCTTAAAATTATGATTTTCAGACTCTTTGCCAGTTTAGAAGACAAGTCACACATTGGTAGATTGCTGGGCAACTTCTGGCCAAGAGTCTGTTTTTTGTTTTTGTAGGGTTTTTTTGGTAGACAGAAAGTTTTAGTACATTTTTAAAACTTTAATGCATTTTGGTAGGTCACACATTCCAAGATTCACCATAATCTCTACCAATTCCTCTTGTCTTAAACCTTTATCATGTTTTCTCATTACTATTCAACTCTTTAAATAATTAGATTGTGCTACTCTGGCCAAGAACTTCAAACAACAAAATTAAGTGAAGTTGAGAAGAATCTAACATTTAAGGGATTTGAGGAGGAAGAGATAAGGCTGATTAGGAACAGTCAGAACACTAGGACAAAAATTTTAAAAACTGATAATTATCCTAAAGAACTGTATAGCACTACCAGGGATAAGTTGTGAACTTGAAATATACTTTTCTAAAGTAACAACAGTAAAAACAATTTTCAGTCAACCATGCTAGATAAAATTATGAACTATCTTTTTCTATAAAAACTGATACAATAAAATTGCTGAAAAATAATTAGAAATGATCAAAGAACATACAGTGAAAAATATATGGAAAATATTACTTTTGTGTTTAAATTGGTTCTCATATAAGGCCTATATAGTTAATGAGGATACTTGGGACTCAATTTTGTGTGGGGTCGGCAACATAGGAAATGTTTCCCATGGTTAGAAGTCTGCCTGCCAATGCAGGGGACACAGATTAGAGCCCTGGTCCAGGAGGATCCCACATGCCCCGGAGCAACTAAGCCCATGTGCCACAACTACTGAGCCTGAACTCTGGAGCCAGCAAGCCACAACTACTGAGCCCATGTGCCACAACTACTGAAGCAAGCGTGCCCAGAGCCCGTGCTCCGCAACAAGAGAAGCCACCACAATGAGAAGCCCGCGCACTGCAGCGAAGAGCAGCCCCTGCTCGCCGCAACTAGAGAAAGCCCGTGCGCAGCAACAAAGACCCAAAGCAGCCAAAAATAAATAAATATAAAATAATAATAATAATTAGTATAAAAATTTTTTTAAATGTCTTTGTGAAAAAAATGTTTTTATGATGATGCCAACATTTGAATACATGAAAGTATTTCCTTTTATGGCTTAGCCATTTTCTCCCTTGACCTTTATAAAAGAAAACACCATAAGTATTAACAGTGGCAGTTGACTCATTTGTTTAAAAAAAATATATGTCTTTTATAAGAAATTGTCAGGTAGCCAAAGGAAAAATGATGTGCAATTACAGCTCTTTATTCTAAATGTCTTGGAAAATAGCATTGTTAAACATTCTTTTGAATCTGAAAGTCTCATTAGTATTTCATTAAATCTCCCAATATAAGGTGAAAGGGTATGTGATGCTAATAAGGGAAAAAGCAGAAAAAAGTATGCTTTATAAGAAATGGCAGCAGATTGAAAAACTAATTAAGTGAAAATTTAATTAGTTGGAGCCCAATTGCTAACAATGGAATGATCACGTTTAGTTAATTTTTCTATTAATAAAGTGAAGTCATTTCTTGGATTAGATTGATTACTGACAAAGAAAAATATTTAAATTTTAATTATCCTGAGCTTCATGATTGAATATATAGTTAATTCTCAGTTTTTACCTCTTGAAAAATAAAGGGATTATCTATGGCCTACAGGTGTCACATTCTATGAGAAAACCATTTGAAAGCAGGGTCCTTCAAGGGTCTCTGCTGCTGCAGAGAAAATTCCTGACTTTAAAGATGATAATATTTCCACCTTTCTCTGTGATCTATGTTAGTTAACTACTGAAATCCAAAAATATTAATTTTTAATTAATTTTTTAAAATATATAACTACACATTACCAAATGTGCTTACAGACATATTATAGAAATATTCAGGATATTTTAATTTAACTGATAGCATGAAAATAAATATACCTTGGAGTACAAATGCAGAATTAGAACTACTAGAAATAAATGGAAACCTTTATAGCAAGCACCTTTTTACACTCATTTATTAAAGATTACAAATTGTCAATGTTTCAACTGCTTGCCAACAATTCTTTCCTATCATTGAACAGAATTACACTACTCCAGACTAAATATTAATACTAAATTACCACTCACATATGATTAGCCTATTTTTTTTTTTGATATCCTCATTCAGTCAGACCAGATAACTTCCCAAAACTATTTTGGGAAAAGTATCCCTTGCCTATCCCACTAGCTAAGATTCTGATTTAGGCATTAATTTATTTAGCTGGGAATAAAATAAGAATTCTCCTAAAGGCAAAAAATGTGAGATCTTTGTCAAACGAACAAACAAAACTCTGATTCCGTGTATTCATTTATCATTTATCAACGGCTAAAAGCTCTCACCACCTATCATGAATGTACCAATATTACAACTACACGTAGAACAACTCTCTTTGAGAACAACCTGATGACTAGCAGAACAGCACTTCTACAACCAAGGATATAAAGTAAGAACCACACAGAGTCTGGTAGGAGGGAGGAGAAGTAAACTAGTCAGGGCCCACACCCCTGGCAGGTAACCCAGAAAAGGAAGGAGATGTCACACACTCATAAGTTCTCCTTAAGGAGCGAGTAGTTCAAGCCCCGCATTGGGCACCCCAGCCCTGGGAACCAGATCAGGAAGATGATCCCCCTTAACTGGTTTGGAAAAGCAGCAGGATTTACAACTGGGAGAACCCGAGGGCTTTAAGAAACTTACACTCTGCACTTAAAGGACACATGCACAAACTTACTTCCAGTCACAGCACAGGGGCAGCAGAACGATAAGCACTTGGCAAGGTTGCCCCAGCACATCTCCAGGCCCAAACCTGGCTCTGGCTCCAACCCCACCACCGAGGCAGTGGCCCCAAGCATGCCCTGGGAGAAGCCCTGCCTGCACGGGGCCCTGAATCTATCCCCACTGGCTCCAGTTAACCTCCACCAAGGTGGCAGTTTCCAACACTCCCTGGGAGAAGCCTTGGCCTGCATTGGGCTATAGCTCAAATCCCACCCCCTCCCCAACCCAGCCAAGGAAGTTGCTTCTGACACATCCCAGGAAAAGCCCCAGCACCCACCAGGCTCCACTTCCAATTCGAATTATCCAGCCAAGATGGTGGGTCCAAGGTGCCCCAGGAGAACCCACAGTCCATGCTAGATTCAGACCCAGCCCTCCCACCAAAACCACCTGGCACACACAGTCTGCATAGGGATGCTCCCATACAAGGACATGTTTTCAAGACCTGAAGAAGTAACTGTTTCACCTAATTTCATAGAGATAAACACAGAAGGTTAAACAAAATGAGAAAACAAAGGCATATGTTCCAAACAGAAGAATAAGATAAAACCTCAGGAAAAATACCCAAATGAAATGGAGATAAGTAATTTACCCAATAGAGTTCAAAGCTGAGATCATAAAAATGCTCACCAAACTCAGGAGAAAAATGGAGGAACACAGTGAAAACTTCAACAAAGAATTAAAAATATATAAAATAACCAACAAGAGCAATTGGAATACAGTAACTGAAATGAAGACTACACGATAGGGAATCAAGAGTAGATTAGGTGATAAAGAAGAATGGATCAACAATCTGGAAGACAGAGTAGTGAAATTCATCCAATCAGAAGAGCAAAAAAAGAAAGAAAAATTTAAATGAGGTCAGTTTAAGGGAATTTTGAGACAACCTCGAACATACTAATACTCACATTATAGGGTTCCCAGAAAGAGAAGAGAAAAGGGGGCTGAAAATTTATTTCATGAAATAATGGCTGAAACTTCCCTAATCTAAAGAAGGAAACAAATATCCAGGTCCAGGAAGTACAAAGAGTCCCAAACAAGATGAACCCAGAAAGACTCACACAAAGACATATCACAATTAAAATGTCAAAAGTTAAAAATCAATAGAGAATTTTTAAATCAGCAAGAGTAAAAGAGTCATATACAAGGGAACCCCCATAAGGTTAACAGCCGATTTTTTCAGAAGAAATCATAGAAGCAAAAGGGAGTGTCACGGTATATTTAAAGTACAAAAACCTTCAACCAAGGATACTCTACTCAGCAAGGTTATCATTCAGAAATGAAGGAGAAATAAAAAATTTCCCAGACAAGCAAAAACTAAGAGTTCATCACCACTAAACCATCCTTACAAGAAATGTTAAAAAGGGTTCTTTAAGCAAAAAAGGTCATAACAAGAAACAAGAAGGTATATGAAAGAAAAATATCTCACTGCTAAAGACGAATATATCGTAAGGGCACTGGATTACCCACTTAAAAAGCTGGGATGAAGATTAAAACACAGAAGTCAGGAAAGCACTGATAACAACAATAAGTAGTTAAAGGATACAAAGAAGATGCAAAATATAACATAAAAAACATAAAACAAGAGGGGTAAAAAATGTAGAGTTTTTACAATGTGTTTGAACTTAAATGACTATCAGTTTAAAATATACGTCTATGTACGTACAACACACACATATATGTCCATATACATGTGTGTGTGTATATATATATATATATATGTAACAACCAGAGACTACTAGAAAAGAAGGAACAAAATGGCAATAAGTAAGTACCTATCAATAATCACTCTAAATGTAAATGAATTAAAAGCCCAAATCCAAAAATAAGGTGACCAAATAGACAGCAAACAAGACACATCAATATACTGGCTACTAGAGACTTAATTCAGAGCTGAAGACACATAGAGATTGAAAGTGAGAGGATGGAAAAAATATATATAACATGCAAATGGAAATGAATAGAAAGCTGGGGTAGCAATGGTCATATCAGACAAAATAAACTTTAAAACAAAAACTGTAATAAAGACAAAGAGGGGCACTACATAATGATAAAGGGGGTCAATCCAACAAAAGGATATAACATTCATAAACATATATGCACCTAAATATATAAAGCCAATATGAACTGACATAAAAAGAAAAACTGACAATAATACCATAATAGTAGGGGACTTTAACACCCTGCTTACATCAATGAACAGATCATCCAGACAGAAAATAAATAAGGAAACAGTAATCTTAAAATGACATATTAGACCAGATAGACTTAATAGATAACTGCTCAACATTCCATTCAAATATTGGAGAATATATTCTTTTCAAGTGCATATACATTCACCAGGATAGATCACATGTTAAGCCACCAAACAAGTCTCAATACATTTAAGAAGACTGAAATCATCATTAATCTTTTCTGACTACAATGGAACGAAACTAGAAATCAATTACAGGAAGAAAATTGGAAAAAAGCACAAATACTTCAAGACTAAAACCATGGTACTAAAAAAATCATGGGGCAACAAAAAATTAAAAGAAAAATACAGAAATACCTTGAGATGAATGAAAATGGAAACACAACTTTCCAAAATCTATGGGATACAACAAAAACAGTTCTAAGAGGAAAGTATATAGCAATGTAGGCATAAATCAGGAAATGAGAAAAATCTCAAATAAGCACCTAACTTTGCACCTAAAGGAACTAGAACAAACAAAGCTTAAAATTAGCAGACGGAAAGAAACAATAAAGATCACGGTGAAATAAATTAAATAGCAACCAAAAAAGAAAAGATCTATGAAACTGAGCTGTTTTTTTTAAAAAGATCAAAAAAATTGATAAAACTTTACCCAAACACATCAAAAAGAAAACAGAGAAAGCCAAATAAAAGTAGAAATAAGAGAAAATGTTACAACCAACACCACAGAAATACAAAAACAATCATAAGAGCATAGTTTGAACAATTATACTCAAACAAATTGGAACACCTAGAAGAAATGGATAAATGCCTAGAAACGTACAAATCCAAGACTAAAACAGGAAGAAATAGAAAATATGAAAAGACTGATTGCCAGTAATGAAATTGCACCAGTAATTAAAAAAAAAAAGAAATCCAAACCAACAGAAGTCCAGGACCAGACTGATTCACAGGGGAATTCTACAAACCATTTAAAGAAGACTTAATACTGATCCTTCTCAAACTATTCCAAAAAAAAAACATATAGAAAAGAGAACACTTCCAAGCTCATGCTACAAGGCCAACATTACCCTGATACCAAAACAACACAAATACACCACAAAAGAAAAAAAAAAAAAAGGAAAATTATAGACCAATATCACTGATTAACATAGATGCAAAAATCCTCAACAAAATGCTAGCAAACTGAATTCAATAATACATTAAAAGGTTCACATACGGGGCTTCCCTGGTGGCACAGTGGTTAAGAGTCTGTCTGCTGATGCAGGCGACAAGGGTTCGTGCCCCGGTCCAGGAAGATCCCACATGCCGTGGAGCGGCTGGGCCCGCGAGCCATGGCCGCTGAGCCTGCGCGTCCGGAGCCCGTGCTCCGCAACGGGAGAGGCCACAAGAGTGAGACACCCGCGTACCGCAAAAAAAAAAAAAAAAAAAAAAAGGTTCACATACCATGATCAACATGGACCTGGAAGGTATTATGCTAGTGAAATAAGTCAGACAGAGAAAGACAAATACTGTATATTTTCATTTATATGTGGAATTTAAAAAAAAAAAAAAGAAAAAAACACAGAAAACAAATGAACAAACAAATGATCAAATATAACAAAACAGAAACAGTCTCACAGAACAGAGAACAGTGTTTGCCAGAGGGGAGGCGTGTGGCTAGCTGGGTGAAACAGGTGAATAGGATTAAGAGGTACAACTCACCAGTTATAAAATATATGACTGGGATGTAATGTACAGGACAGGGAATATAGTCAATAATATTATGATAAATTTGTATGGTGCATAAGCTATAAAAATATCGAATCACTATATTGTACATCTGAAACTAATATATAATTGTAAGTCAACTATACTTTAATTTTTTTTAAAAAAGAGCTATAATCCTAAAATGTCTATGTAAAAGATTTTTGGAAAAGTGCCAACTAGTATTGTTAAGGATTGAGGATAACCTATTACTATGGAAAAAAATAATTCTTCCCCAAAAATTATTTTAAAATAATCACCATCAAATAAGTAAGGGGGGGGGCTTCCCTGGTGGCACAGTGGTTGAGAGTCCGCCTGCCGATGCAGGAGACACGGGTTTGTGCCGCGGTCCGTGAAGATCCCACATGTGGCGGAGTGGCTGGGCCCGTGAGCCATGGCCGCTGAGCCTGCGCGTCCGGAGCCTGTGCTCCGCAACGGGAGAGGCCACAACAGTGAGAGGCCCGCGTACCGCACAAAAAAAAAAAAAAAAAAAAAAAGTAAGGGTTTCCCAGGGATGACTATGTCACCTTGGGTGATAAAGACTCGTCGTCAGATGTCAGTACTGAAGGCTTACTTCTTTCTCAGGAACACATTCTGCCCAGACATTTATAAGTGTTATTAAAATAATTAGAGAACAAAGTGGAAGAACAGACCCCTCAGCTCCAGTACATGTCCATCCTTATTAAAGTTGAATATTTAGTCCTGTTGTAAACACTATTAGTGCCTAAAGAACAATAATAGGATGGCTCAAGAACAAAAGACCCATTCATAAACAAAATGATACCTGTCTTCCCACACGCACAAGCTGTTTTTATCCCAGTTTTGAAATCAGTTCAGAATGTTCAGTTCAGAATGTATTTTTTATCTCTCGTCTAAAACCAATGATCTTCAAATAAATTTTCTTCAAAACAATATGGTAATAAACAATATAAAGAACATGTATCAAGTTTATCATAACAAAAGCAAAATAAAATCAAGTTTTATAATAGAAAACTTGAAATTCCAGTGTATTTACATTTAGGTTGGAGCAGTTTTTCATTTTATGAATTTTAGAGGGATGGATCATTCAAAATTTCAGTTCAGTCTCACTGATAAAATGTTATCACAAAGTAGGAGGTAATATCTGGGCTATCCTTCATTATACTAAAATGATTTAGAAAACAAGAGCTCTCAAGTCTCAAAAGGACCTAATTAAAAATTCAATACCTCTGTACATTTTAAAAAGTTATTAGCTGTACAGTGTATCTGACTACCCTCTTAAAATTTAATTAAAACTCAGGAAAAAGAAAACAAAAAGCTATGGTGGGAAATATGTTCTTTTACATTACACCATGACATAGTTTAACAAAGCCACTCAAGGATTACTTAAATCCACAAGAGAATATAGCTATGCTTGTTTTTTCCATTTTTATTCGAATACAGTTAATTATAGGCAGTATGAAGTTACATGTTAACTTGTAGATTTCTGTCCAGTAAAGAAGATACCCCTAAGGTTATGGTTTAATCACCTTGTAAGATACAGTAATCAACTTTGTGTGTATCTAACCTAGCAATCTTATTCTAACATTTTAAAATACTTTACCAAAATCCCTGTTTCTCAAAGGTACTTGAAACCAGATTTACCATCTTGTCCCTACCTAATTAACAATTTGAATAAAATGGTTATCATCTTGTATTTGAATGAGGGCTATATTTTTACTTTCTGGAAATTACATTTTTTGAAAAGTATTGAAAACTTTTTGAAAATTATAATTGCTCATCTCTACAGATCATAGTCAAAGTTATTAGAAATGAAGTCCATTATATTAATAAAAATAAAGCAGTGGGGACACTGAATAATAAAATTTTAGGGGCATTTTAGGCAAGAATCTTTTCCTGCCTCAAAATATTTTTGTTTGTTCTGCTTTTCCTCCTAATGGAGTCTGAAAGAACTGTATGGGGGGAAAAAGGGATAAAGACAGAACCTCTTTTCCCTTTAAAACTGGTCTTATCCTTCAAAAGATGTAGTCCATAATTTTAAACATACACTATGGGAGATTATCACATTTTGTACAGTCGATTTAGGGTGTATATAACTAGAATAGTCTATGAATTTGCTAGTGAATTGTTGACAGTAAGGATATATCTCCACACTGAAACCATTCTTGAAGACACAAGGGAACAAATCTCTATATTACTGTGTTAAATCTATGTTAGACTAAACATTATGAAGTATCTGTGCACCAATGTTCAGAACATCAGAGATGGCAGATATCTAATGGACAAAGCAGATATTAAATAAGAAATTACATAAATAAAATTGAACTATAACTGAGGAGAAACACAGGATATTATGGTAGTAATTATGGGAGAATTAAATAATAACAATTCTGATATATCTGATATAAGAGTAGAAAATAAAATTCATAAAAATATAGGATTATGTCATTTTCAGAGTCCCTTACATTCATGTAAACCATAATTAAGTAAAAAACAATATATAGCATCAAATTTGCATCCAATAGAAATGATCTTTGTTGAAAATATAACCAACCTGCCTATGAAATAAAACAAATAATAGTTTATTTTTCTCATGCAAACAGACATCCAGAGATAGAAATCCAGGGATGGTTACAGATGTTCAGTGATGCTTTCAGATACACAGGACTTTTTTTTTTCCTCTCTACTCCACCATCAATATTTTGTTAGTTTTTATGCTATTGCTGTTGCCTCATGATCACACAGCTGCTGCTACCTTCTGAACATCAGAGTTCCAAGCAGAAAGAAGAAAGGGAGGATGGCTTTACTATCTGGCAGACTCTGTTTACATTCTATTGGCAAAAACCGGGTAACATGTCCATTTTCAGGTCAAGAAAAAATGAGCTTACCAGGACTGGTTTGGATCAATTGTGATCTTTCTCTGAACCACATTCCCTGAGCTCAAGGAATATATGCCTGTATTTAAAAAAATCAGCGTTTAGGCAGCAAAGAAAAAGGCCTGGTGAGGCAAGAGGGTGGGAAAACAATAGTTGGTGTCTGCTATTAAACAGCCTCCAGAAATTGACTATAATTGAATAAGCTAGAAAGCTTGAAAGTTTATGTAGGTGACCTTTAATTCAATCTGTTAGGCTTTATTATTATACTTTACTATTACACTTTATTATGACACTCTCTGTAGAAAGACAAATGGGAGCTGTTGTCATTTTATTAAAAAAATAATAATAAAATGTATTTGAATAACACCTGTCAACACTCTTTAGAATAGCAATTGATATTTAGCATTTTAGATTTTAAATCGACATGTGTCTTTTTATTTTCTCTTACCTTCTTGTTCATTTAGATTATGATTTTTATGCTTTATGTGTTTGAGGAAATTAATTTATGGGAAATATTTCAGAAAGGCATCATAAAAATAGGTGGTTCTTCAGGTATATGTATGAAATATATGATTTATGTATATTATGAATGAAGGCAGACTGGATTGTGAGTAAAATAATTTTGTAAAAGTAAAAGGACTTACTAGCATAGACTTGTAGTGATAACAGAAATTATAAGCCCTGTTGGCATCTTCAGGCAAGATAGCTTTCCTTCAGATTTTCCTAGGGAGCATTTCCCATAAGGAGTTCTAACAGTGTCTGCCAGGTAGAAAAACAGGAGAGAGAAAGGGAGAGACGAAGGGGGGGGAGGATGGATCATTTATAACAAATATCTGATTAATCAAAATTAGTAAGGAGAGATTGTAGATTTTGATGGCACGTTTACAAATTATGACTGTTCAGTGTTTATGATATGTGTTCCACTACCCGAAGGGCAGTATTTGATAGAGCATGTGAACTATGTATCAATTAACTCAGTAGTAATAATAAAGTATGTGGGGAAATTTGAGGAAGACCTCAAAGGGCATATTGTAGAGTTGAGCCAATAATGAAGTTTTAGAAATGCAAAATGACAGCAGTAAACCTACAGGGAGGAAAAACGCTTGTATTATTGCATTCTTAATTAACCAGAATAGTGAAGGGAGAAGCGGGAAACTGGTGAATGCATACACATGCTGACGGTTGTGACTGCTAACAGCAACGTTTGAGGACTTGAGCATTTCTTGAAAAGGCACCAGAGAAGTCAAAAGATTGAATCATCAGTGCAATAACAAGCTTCTTGGAAAAGCAGATGAACAACACTGATCTCATTCATTCTTCAACCAACAGATATTTACGTGAACTAGGTCCAGTGTTTTGGGAAGAAGATCCAAAGATAAAAATTTCACCGTATATTTTAACAATGAACAGATAGGCTCACCCCAGTGATATTTTATGCCCTTCAAACTGAGTTCAGATTCCCCAGCAATCAAACCCCTTCTGCAGAGGCTACCATTTTCCAAAGTGTGTTTCATGAACCACTAATCCTGCTCTTTAGAAAGAGTGTTCCTTGGTAAAATATATGTAGGAAACATTTATTAACATATTATATTCTCCTTTTAGAGAATAATGACACACACTAATATGTTAAAGGCTCTAAAAATTCCTGAAAGACATTTTTTTAACTTGATGAACTTATTCAACTGTCAGATTTATGAATTTATTTGTACCCAGAGCACTCTTTCCTGCTACCCACTAGCATCCGAAGAAACCAATATTTCAATTCAGGAAATTTTAGTCTTGCCTCAGGACATTTCCAGGATTCTCTTCTACAGCACCTTTCCATATACACTATTTCAGGGAAGCAGAATCTCCCACCCCAAAATATGTCTCCTTGGCATACTAATTATTTTAAGCTGGTTATTTTCTAAGAAACTGCAGACACGAGGGAAACTCTGAAAACTAAGAGTTACCCTTTCATAAGAAATATCGTATAAGGGAAATCTCCATTTGTAAGGGTGTTTCCCTTGCTGTACCAGTAAGAGGAATATGACCAAATCTCTAGAATTGAGATAATAATGAAGGAGGCAAGCACTTAAACTCTTAATAATGAAGTAGGCAAGGACTTCAATCTGCATGACAACCTTACCCTTCTTTACCGAGCTTTTCCTGGTCACCTCCCATACCTGCCTTTCCGCCATCAACATCCTCTTTTTTCTTTAGCTGAGGATGGTATTTAAGCTAGGGGCTTTGGCCTTTTTGGCGAGTTACTCAGTTTTTCTGGATCTCTCCCGTCTATGCGTGTTATTAAACTTTAGTTTGATTTTCTCCTGTTAATCTGTCTCATGTCAATTTAATTCTTAGACCAGCCAGAAGAACCTGGAAGGGTGAGGAAAATTTCTTCCTTACTAACACTATTAGTCAAAGTGGAGGACTAGATACTCTCCATATATATCTTAGATTTCTTACCTCTCTTGTTATTTTAATTTTGTGTTCTTCTCTCATTTGTGCTTACTTACATTCCAACCCCTACCTTCTCTCGCCAATCTACCTGCATATCACTAGCATTAAAAACTTCCACAGGGGGGCTTCCCTGGTGGCGCAGTGGTTGAGAGTCTGCCTGCCGATGCAGGGGACGCGGATTCGTGCCCCAGTCCGGGAAGATCCCACATGCCGCGGAGCGGCTGGGCCCGTGAGCCATGGCCGCTGAGCCTGCACGTCCACAACAGTGAGAGGCCCTCGTACCGCAAAAAAAAAAAAACTTCCACAGACTTTGATCTAGTAGCCTCTTCCCTAATAATCTCTCCTATAAATATGTAAAATGTAGAAAATGACTTTACATGAAAGGATGTTCAAAATGTAACTTATATTAGCAAAACCTAAGAGATTACCTAAATGTCCTATAGGAGAGGGCTGGCTCAGTATTGAGAATATTCAGAAAGGTGGAATAAACAACCATTAACATTATAATAATTATTAAAAAGTTTTAAAATACAGTGCAGCTCTTATTTATCTAAGTTAATATGATATTAATTTTCGAAAGCAGCATATAAAATTATAAGCATACTATTCCCTCAAATATATGAGGCAATGAAATGCAGCAGGACCCTGAGGGGCCTTCCCGGATACACATCTTTTCCATATCCTCCGTTTCTAGTTTGTAGGAAATATGGTTCATTCAGCCACCTTGACCTTCCCTGAATCCCAAAGAGCTGATTCAAACAGCTGCTCATCAGGGAAAGCAGGGAATGCAGAAACAAAGGAGAAGCAGTCAAGAAACAATAGTGCAGCCTTGGGGCAGGGTCCTGGTTCCTCCTCAAGGAATATACATAACAATACCTTTGAGTTCTTCCGTAGGAACTAAGACACACCCCCCACCCAAGTGGAGGATGGTAACTTCAGGCTGAGCACAAGATTCCTGGAACACTGCCCTGTTAGCTCACCACCAACCAATCGGAAGAAAGTCTGCACACAGCGGAAGATAAAGAAGACTCTGACCCCCTCCCCAAATGATTAACTTCCTTTTCTCCCTTTAAAAACTTTCATGGTTGAGCAGAATCTTCAGAGTTGGTTTTTGGAAACAAGTCCACCTTCTCTTCAGGTTCCCAGCCTCCTGAATAAAGCACCCTTTCCTTTTCCAGCCAACACTTGTCTCTCTAGTATTGGCTTTTGAGTGGCAAGTAAATGAACCTCAGTCTGGTAACAGTAATACAGAGAAAGGCTAAAGTGAAATATGCTCAAGTGTTAAGTATGATTTGATCTGGGTGGTGAAATCTAAGATTTGTTTTTTTGCTGTTTTTTAAAAATTTTTCTAAGCATCTGGATTTTCCAAATTTTTTACAATAACATTAATTTCATAACAAAAAATTTAAAACCAAATAAACAAACAGACAAACCATTATGCATTCTTCAGGGACAAACTGATTTTCTTTGTTGTCAAGAAGCCCTCCCTAATTCCCCCTAACAGATGTCATAGCTTCTGCCTCCCAACTCCACAGCTCTGTGGGCTATGTCTCCCATGGTACATTTCACAGTTTACTTTGGGCCAGAGATAACTGTATAATTGTCTTATCCTGCCTGCACCAAACTACATTCTATTTTGTGTCTGCTGCAGCGACTAACAGAATGCCTTTTATAAAGTAGACATGTAAGAAGCATTTGTTCAATGCATAGATTATTTTCTGTCTCAAAATTTATTCTCTTTGGTCAATATACTTTTCAAAGAAACTTTATGAAATCGAACAGTATAAGATCAAATGGTATAGGCATTCAAGACACTTCGCCAACTGCCCATTTCTCTTTGCCTGTGGCATCCCGTGACAAGATTGATATCCTCTTAAGGGGTTCTTTTGATCACTGAAACTGAAGATTGTAAACACGGAAGAAAAGGGGAAAAATGCACTAGGACTAACGAGCATATCAATCATAATTATATATTCTCTTCATATTACTTAGTTATTAGACTGGCCTCTGACTTCATTATTCCTTCTAGGTCATCCTACTGTATATCAACGATCAAATGAAACGGTGTGCCTTTTCTAACTAAGAAGACCTGCTACCCATACTTCCTATGAGTTATTCAAAGTCTTATATTTTCCACTACATAAATACTAGAATTTATAATCTTTCAATTTAAATTTTTTTTTAAAACTGACTAAATCAAGTCCTGGTGACAACGTGAAACAACTGGAATTCTCATATATTACTAATAAAAATATAAAATGGAACAGCCACATAGAAAAAGAGTTTGGCCATTTCTTATAAATGACACATACTTCTAATTCTTCACCAAGTTTGCCAGGCTTAAGCAGCCATTTGAAATATTTCCCACTGGTTTTAATGCATGCCATAAATTTAAGCATAACTATTATTTTCTGCTTTGAGTATCTCCTTATCCTGATTAAATTTCAGTTATTCCATTCCAACTTGCAGGGAGGTTATTGATGGAAATAGTCTTAGGAGATCAAGAACCAGCAAGTGCAGGAGGGGCTTTACACCACCAACTATAACATAATGCATTTTATACAACCAACTCACTTCTATCATTTACTGTCTTCCATTTCTGGTCTTATTTCTTTTCTTACATTCTACTTATTTTTCTTTCCTCTTTGTCCTTCTCTTTTGCTTAGGCCAGTGATCCTTAATTCAAGACGTCCCTCAGAACCACGTGTAGACATTTTTAAAAATAAAGACCTGGGCTCCACCATGTGATCCGTGCATCTGTATGTTTCAGAAATTCCACATACAAGGTTGATGCGCTCAGCTCCTCAGGGATGCTGACTTAGGGTCTGCGTAGGGAAGCAAGGTTGAACCTCTAGCACTGCCCCATGCTTTAGATGTTGACACTTGCTCTGCAGAAACTACATATCTGCTGTGAGCATAACAAGTATATGTTTACAGTTCCTTTATGTAAACACCAACTTAGCTTAGGAAAGTGAAAATACTGGCAGAGTACATGAAAACTGAGATCACAGCATGACCCTCTTCCATTTACTATGATTTACCAGCTCTCCACCTGAATATCCATTTGCTCCCTAGGAACTCATTCCTACTCTCCCTTTTATATCAGCTTTTTATCTTCATTTGAGATACTGGAACATAGCAGATGCTCAACAATTCTTTTGTTTGTGTTTGTATTGATTCATTTACATTTTTTTTTTTTTGCGGTACGCGGGCCTCTCACCGCTGTGGCCTCTCCCGTTGCGGAGCACAGGCTCTGGACGCGCAGACTCAGCGGCCATGGCTCACGGGCCCAGCCGCTCCGCGGCATGTGGGATCTTCCCGGACCAGGGCATGAACCCATGTCCCCCGCATCGGCAGGCGGACTCTCAACCACTGCGCCACCAGGGAAGCCCCTACATTTATTTTACACTTAGTTCGTATAGTTTTAGCTACCTGGATATAGTACTATATAATTATTTTTAAGCCTCCCTGAAACTATGTGTGTACAGCTGAAGCTGCAGCTCTGTAATTCTGACTTGGGCTCTCTAAATGGGTTCTGGAATTAAAGTGTTCTCAGCTAACCATGGCCAAGAGCAGAGGCCAGGAGACTCCGCACTCAGAAAACACACCCCTGGGTCTATCCTGCTCCTGGCTGTGCTCTCACCCCTGCAACCAGTGAGCAACAACATTGGTTTTCCATAATCTACATTTAGACTTTAAATGCACTCTAGCTGCCAGTGTTATTTAATATAAAATTTTAACCACAAATATAAACTGATAGCCTCAAATTACCAAAAAGTTAAAGAAAATTAACATTAAGAACAAGAGGGACTTCCCTGGTGGTGCAGTAGATAATAATCCGCCTGCCAATGCAGGGCACATGGGTTCGATCCCTGGTCCGGGAAGATCCCACATGCCACAGAGCAACTAAGCCCCTGCATCACAACTACTGAGCCTGTGCTCTAGAGCCTGTGAGCCACAACTACTGAAGCCCGCGCGCCTAGAGCCCGTGCTCCGCAGCAAGAGAAGCCACCGCAATGAGGGGCCCGCGCACCGCAACAAAGAGCAGCCCCCGCTCGCCGCAACTAGAGAAAGCCCGCAAGCAGCAACGAAGACCTGATGCAGGCAAAAATAAATAACTAAAGATCTTGGTGAAAATGAAAAATGTTTTTTTAAAAAAAAAAAACAAGGGAAGTCAAATTTTGCAAACAGGCTAACTTCTGAACAACATCATCATTAATAAAGGAAGCAGAAAAAACTCAGTAAAGTAAATATAATACCTTCCAAGATATTCAGAAGGCTATCACCTCCACAAATCAACAACAAAGATAGTTATGGGAGAAAAAAAGAAACTATTCTTAGAGTTGTCTGGGGAAAAAAACTGTTTGCCAAAATAAAAACATGTGGAAAACAAATAAAAGAACAAGAAAAATCAGTTGAGGAGTAGACTAAATCAACTGAAAATCACATTTCTGAGATGAAAGATTGACCCAAAAGATTCTTGCAAAATTCAGTGTGGAAACACAAATGAAAAATGCGAGAAAATAGAGAAGAGACACAGAAGACAGAATAGGACATTGTAAAATATGTCTAGTAAGACATATATATGTGCAGTATATATACACACACATATACACACACATATTTATCCATTTACATATGTGCACAATATACAAATACAGATGGGGATGAAGGCAGCAATTACATATACGTAAATACACCAGATGTTCATGTATGTGTCTACATGTGTGCCTATATACATACATGTGTGTATATAAATGTAATACACCTGACTAAACATATATATATAACAGAACCTTGTATAATAGAACATAATATATAGAACTGTGGACTTAATGTATAGAGAATACAAACAACACATTTCAAAGAGCCATGAACCACATCAGATGACCACGCTCTATATGTCTTTCTCCTTCCAAGCTCCCACCCCAATCTCTCTGACATTAATTTCCTTTCTGGTTGAAAGGGGTTCATCCGTAATGGTTGATAGAAAGTACAGCCAAAAATCCAAAGAGGTTCATTAATGAAAATATTGAAATGCAGATTTTACTACAATATAATTTTCCCCAAGGAATTAGTGGAGAAACAGATATAAGAGTCAGTAAATAGAGATTGGGAGAAGTACCCCCCCCCCGCACTCCATTTTTATCAGCATCTTAAACAGAGGAAACAAGGAACACTGAATAACAAAGTTGTTAACAGTGATCCAAAATCTGTGGTCAAGGATGTCAGGATGTCAAAGAACTTGAAGAGAATGGCATTTGCCAATATTTGATGACAGGAATACTTCCTTATGCAAACTATGCTGGGGATAAAGGAAGTGATGTTGACGAATATATTAAAACTAGTCAAAGGCATTACATTACCTCTGTGTTACCTTATTAAAATTTAAATATATGTGTGTATATATATATATATATACATAGTGTGGAAAAGGAGGACTAGAGCGGTGATCTTGCAGTGTTGGATATATCCTGCCATCTCCTGGTGCACCCACCCAAGATTGCTAATAAAAAACCATCTATATTTGTACACTCAGCCAATTTCAGGACCTCCTCCCCTTGCTAAGGGTTTGAGGAGAAGACAAATACCTTATTATGCTGTGAGGAACGCTGTGGCCCTGTGATAGAGCCAGGAGGTGGCTGGTAAAGGTGGTGTCATACATGGAGGAAGCTCTATGGTATAGTCAGGGGATGATATGGCAAGGTAACTTGAAAACATAGGTACCTCAACAACTCCTGGGCTTGAGTCCCCTCATTGTTCCCTAGAAATGTAACCTTAGACAAGCCAACTAATCTCTCTATGCCGCAGTGTCCTCATCTCTAAAATGGGTTTTTTAAGGGGACTGATTTATAGACATGTTTTTAGAGTTAAGACTGCAGAATGTTTGTGAAAGACTACTCACATAATAAGTCTTCAATAAATGTTGATGATTTTGATGATAGCGATAATGGTAACACTTGAGGAGAAGCACCCACTCGGCTCAGGAAACCATGTGATCTAAATACTACAGAGATTCCAGCTTAGCTTCAGGGCACAGACTCCCCCCTTGGTGACAGGAGGTTGAATTTTCTTCGCTATTCCTATATTTTATTTATTTGGCCCTATTATCTTAAATATTCCTTAATCTATTAGACAATAACCATAGACTGAATTAAACACATGCATTTCCTTAATTGGGTTTAACAGAATGTTATAAGTAGCTTTATTCTACTAATTATAATGGTTAACAGCCTTTACTTCGAAAAGTTCTCTTTAGCAGTTAATCTTCATGTGTGACCATTTCGTTTACCATGGAGATTACTCCAAAAAGCACTAGACTGAATGATGGACAAATCTATAAGATTTAGGCAAAAAAATGTTTCCCTTAATCCTAATGCAACTACCAGGAATAAACTCAGAGTGTATATCTGACTATTTCTTTTTTTTTAATTATTAAAACAAAAACATTTGGGGAAATTCAGGGTCCTCCACAATTCCCTTGCCTTCAGATATTGCATAGGAAAGGATATAGTTTTATTTTCGAGTCCCTTTGCTAAGGATTGCTTGAAAATTTTTAGCTCATGTGAACAAATGCGTGTAGACCTATTGCCTTTCTTGATCAGGGAAAACAAACAGATGCCTCTGGGACCGGTAGACCAAATCCCCATCTCAATAGAGGGAGAAGAGGACAGAGTAATACATGAAAGAAAGCCCGTGATGAAATCAATAGACAAAGAAAAGTTGGCATTTAAACCAGAACCATAAGAGGAAGTAAGGGAAAGATGGATAGCACAGTTTTGTGAGGATGTCTAAGGCAGGGGCTTCTGTGGGCATCAGGCAAACGTGAAGAAGAAAGAAAGGGAAGTGACCTAGAACTAGCTTTGTGCTTACAGAGAAGAGTGTCTAATTTATAATAAGCTCTCACTAAATGGTAGCTATTATCAATAGTTGTGTCATGTAGTTTTTAAATGTCCACAAATTCCTTAATACTTCTCCCTTCTAGCTTGCCTCCCCTTGAGCGTGAGCTAGCCTTGGTGCACTGCTTCCAATGATAAATGGGATAAGATGCATGTGCTAGTACGTAATTGCAGAGACTGGGACACAAAAGCCATCTCTGTGACTCTGTGGCTTCCGTGGTGCTCTCTCTCTTTGGATCACTCACTCCAAGGAAAGTTAACTGTCATGTCCCAAGCAGCAGTATGGAATGGCCCACATGACAAGGAACTGAGGCCAGCTGCCGACAGCCAATGAAGAACTGAGCCTTTGGTCAACAGTCACGTGAATGGTCCTTCTTGAAAGTGGAACCTCTAGCCCCAGTTCAGCTTCAGCTACTTATAACCCAGAGTTACAACTTTTTAAAAAATTTATTTTTAAATTTCTTTGGAGAAATGTCTATTTAGGTCTCTACCCATTTTTCAAACTGACATCTTGACTACAATTGCATTTGAAGACTCTTAGCTAGAAACACCAAGTTCAGGTCCTCTTAAGTTGTTCTGAGTTGCTAAATTTGAGAGTAATTTTTATGCAGCAATAAATAATGAATACACGCTACTGTTCTTACTTTTGGTAAAGAGTTTAAATGTGCATTTGCTTTCACTGCTTAGTGTACTAATTTATGAGATAATAATGAAGTGTCATTTCAAATAAGTACAGTACTAACATGTTTAAATCTCTGGTATATCAGAGTAATCCTATCCCTGCAAACACTCCTGCCTAGAAATCTGGGAACAATACAAATATAAAAATAGAACACAAATGGTTCATGAATCCTAGTTTAGTGAACAAGATGTGGATGGATATAAAAGTTTGGTACTTAAAGTGAAGAGCAAAAAGAAATGACGTATTTTCTTCAGCTTGTCAAATTCTGTCCAAAGTCTGTCCCCAACACTAATTCTATGTTGCTTTGATGAGGAAAGAAAGGTCATAAAGGAGATATTTAAAAGAAGAAGAAAAAATAATTTTAAAAAAGTTTTGAGGTGGAATAAAAATACAAGCCATCAAGTTCAGCCTCCACAGAATTTTCTTCCACAATATTTCTGACATATCTTAATGCAGCTTACTTCTTTCATAATTCCATTGATGGAGCATTGGTCAATTTACTTTTTAAAGCATGATAAAATTTAGAAACCCCAAATGTTAGATTCTTGGTAGGTTCAAATCCCCCTTTCCCCTTGGACATACTTCTGTTATTCAGATGGAAATAGAAAAAAATTAGCATGTAAATCCTTCAAATTTGGAATAGTTAACATGTCAGCTTTTAAGTCCAGCAAAGACGTGTGAAAAGGACATTGTGAAGCACTGGACACACACACTCCTAAGTGAGAACAGAATTAAAGAGCAATAAATGTGTGGGGGCATTTTTATGTGCAGTGTGAGACTAAAAGCTGGGGATCCAAATTCATGGCTTTGGACCAAATGTCTGTCTTTTGTTCCCAGCTCTCAGCCCAAATTACACATAAATGCCCAACATTAAACTGTTGAAAAAGTATTGATATATTCTCATCTATACTCTTTTCCCTGAACCTCTAATATTATAGGTCAGACTCATAAAGGTTAAGAGAGGATAATACATTTTGACAGGAGAATAAGTTCTTAAATCTATAACCAACTCTAATTTTGGACACATCACTGATTATGAACAACTTATATGCTCTAATTCCATAATTGTAATGAAAGTGATTGAACGACCTCTAGTCATATCATCAATAAATGTCTTGAGTTAGCTCATATAACAATATCATAAAACGTATAATAGAATGACTGACCAGTGAGAAATGTGGGAATTAAATCATCATATTATTTCATTTACATAAAGTCTATTCTAAAGAAAAGAAGGCAACCACTTATATGACAAGCTTGATTAGTGCACAAAGAACAAAGGCAGTACTAATTTTAGTAAAACCTAATTTTAATCAAGCAACACCATTTTCATTCATCATCTTTTGGCTATAATCACTGTCTTCACTTGAATGCTGAACAAAAATGATTGCTAATTTTTGAAGGTTAATATAAAGAGTTATCAAACTACACTTACGTCCATTGCTATAAAACACCACACATTCCTCACAATGCTTAAATATTATTCTTGGGACTACAGCTGAATCTACCTAGGTGTCTTTGTGTATATAAAATCTTATCACACACACACACACACACACACACACACACACACACACACACATGAGTAACTGAAGTCAGGGGAGTATATAATGCCTTGTGATGACAAAAGACGGTATAATGACAAGGAAAAACACATGACAGGGGCTCAGACACAGACATATTGATATCAGCGGATGATAACCAATAAACCAAAAAATATAAATCCCTGTTTCTCATATCCTGAAGATTAGAAAAACTATTCCTATACCACAAATTCACCCTTGGCCTATATGCAGCCATCAAAGGATTTATAGATTTCGATAAAATGTATTTAATATGTGGTTATACTTCTGACCCATGAATAATGTGCTTAATACATTAAATTAAAAATCCAGGTCTTCAATGATATCATAACAAAAATACTTTCTAATGTGTTATATTGGATTGTGGCTATAAAATAATATATCCTTTGCTTAAGCTGATCAAGGGGTATTTAAGTTTAAGAAATCTGGTATACATGCAACTCAAGCTGTATCTTCAATTTCAGTGCAAGATGCAATAAATGTTACACAATTATACACACACATGCGTGCGTGCACACATATATAAATGCATACTTGTGCTGTATTATGGCCCATTTTATAAAGCATCTTGCTTAGTTAACATGAGATTCATTCAGCACTGTGTGTAACTACTGCCTTTGTCAGGTCTTCCTCATCTCCTACCTCTGCAAAATTCGCCCTGAACCCCATTTATAGGCTCAGCTGTTCTTTAGAAAGAACTCTGGAATTATACAGGAGGTTTCTAAGCACCTAATAATAAGTAGTATTCTTGGATTCAGAATCATAACAGAGTACTTGGTATTTAACAGTATCCCTGTAAGTGTTTGTTAAATACAAGAATAAAGGTTACCTGTAAGTTTAATCTCTAACTCTTAGCTTGGGGTACAACTCTCATAACGGGATTTCTGCTTATTTCTAAAATCACAACCCTACAGTTCACAGGGTACCAATAACCAATCTTGCTCACTGCTTCAAGATTGCAGTCTTATCAACCTGCCCAATGACACCATCTCTCTGGGTATAGCATCCAGACATTTTGCTCAACATCCCAAATCCCTAAAGAATCCCCCTAGTAGAACTTAGGGTCTGGGATCTTGCCAAGACCTGAATCTGTATGCACAGCTGCAGGCCTGCCTTCTATTCGTTTGTCTTCTTACATCCATCAGGGACTGTCTCTGTTTACCTGTCATGACACACCTGGACGTTAACCCCTCAGGGCCCACAATGCAGCAGGACTGGGGCCTATGGACAGTGTCCACACCTTCAAAATCCAGGCCTTGAGCAGGCTGTCTCCCCACCGGACATCAAACTGTGTGTCCTGTCCCTCCCAGGGGGCCGTTTTCCTCTTCAACTAGCCCAACCAAAAAGGGCAGATCCTGAAATATTACTTCCCTGGTCAGTCTGTAGAAAAATAAACATCTCCTTCATCTTATATATTTGAAAACTGAATCAGGTTTGGTGAAATTTAAGGAAGGATATACTAATACCATCACCACCAAGAAAGAAAACTAAGCATAAAATCTAAATGTTACCTCTATAAAGTCACTTTATAAATATCTTATAATTAACAAGAAAGTCAAGTCTTCCTTATAATTTAGTTGCCACATGAATATTATAAATTGAAGTTCAAGTCAGATGGGACATTATTTCTGAAATTTTTTTTTTAATGAGAATTTATGCTTCTGAAAACTCCAGAAATTTTCTCCTTCCGGAGTACCTCTATCAGTTGAGTTCTACGTGACTCTATGAATTAAGATGATGTAGAGAATCTCTGGGAAACTCTTATCAGAGTTGTCTCCTATCAAAAATTACTATGAAGGATAAAACTTACCTCCTGGATGATATAAAATGGTTTAACAAGCTAGAGTTATTTACATCTGGGTAACCAATAGAAAAATATTTAATATTAATTATTTGATAGGCTTCTAATACCTTTTTATGTCTTATAATGTATGCACATGCTGAATAAGCTATACAAGAGCTATTTATGGTACCTACCTACAAAAACATAATATCATGCATATTTACCTTTTCTGATATATTTTACCAGAAACTTCAAATGAAATAACAAGAGATGACCATAAAAACAATAAAACTGTTAAAACCTTGCTTTAGCCAGTGAAATTATATTACTGATGTCTGTGATAGTCCTAATAAATGACCAATACAGAGTCTCAGACTACTTGTCCTTTTTTTCCTTGACAAAATGCATAACTAAGAGGAACAGTCAAAGATAGAGGTAATGAAAGTTTATAATAGATTTACTTGGAATAAGCTTTTTCAAGAGATGCCCTGGTATTAGAACTAATTCTCCGTACTCTCTTAAACCCACAGAAATAGACAATGAAAATGATGTGATTTTGAGGCACCATAAGATCTTAAATCAAAGACAGATACAGAATTCTTTAAAGATTTCCAGCATCAGATAAAATGGGAAAGGTTTCCACGTAAACTACCCTTACCAGGATCCTTCTTTATCTCAGCATCTGAATTTCTACCCAGTGGTATTACTGAGTTAAAGAGATTCTGATAGTCTTTGCTGGGACAAGATGAAGAGCGAAAATGTGAATTTATACCAAATTAAGTGAATTTATACCAAATTAATTACTCTTAAATTAAGCTGAGGTATCCATACTTTTGTAACACCTATCCTGTTTTTCCTTCTACAGTTTAGCTCTAATTTCTAACTTCCCTTTCTTCACACCTCTTTCTCCTCACATGCCTTAAATAAGGACTTTCCCTAAAACTGTCCCCCAGGCTTCTCCTTTCAGATCACTCTCTCCTCATGTGTACATTGTAAAGTTTCCAAGAAAACATTCTTGATTACATCCAGCTTGGTTCCTGCCTTCTCCACACACAAGGATTGTGGGAATAGTCCCTATTTCCCTGTATCTCAAATTCCAAATCTCAGATGGCGCCGCAGAACAAAACTACACGAAAGCGTCAACTCACTCTTTAGAATATTGCATTTTACTTTCTATTAGTTTTAATGTATTAGATCTATTATGTGGGGAAAAAAAATAATTTTCCCTCTTCCCTTCTTCTTGGCTGAGACATGCCTGTAATAAAAAGACAGACTGACAGAAGAGAAACAAAGGTAAATTTATTAACAGTACACCTTCTGTATACCTGGGAGAGACCCAGGAAAGCTGAGTAACTCCCTGAAATGGCCTAAGCCATCACCTTAAATATCATCTACAGCTAAAGACAAAAGATGTTGGGAGGAGGAAAACCTGTTACGGGAGGTGACCAGGAAAAGCGCAGCAAATGAAGGTAAGGCGGTTTATGCAGATTTAAGCCCTTGCCTCCTTCACTGATAAATTTCTAGAGATTTAGAGTCATCCTCTGCTTCCTGGTACAGGAGGGAGACACCTTCCAAATGGAGATTTCCCTTATACAAAATGTAACTTTTTCTCAGTTT